>NC_139846.1:24900305-24912805 GCF_963691815.1 Echiichthys vipera | reverse complement strand
ATCTTATTAAAATGTTAAAAATATTTTTGTTAAAATGTAAAAATGAAGCGAAAATATTTTATAAACATTTTATTTCTTTTTTAAAAATATGAAATATTTTGTTAAAATGTAAAAATGAAGTGAAAATATTTTATAAACATTTTATTTCTTTTTTAAAAATATGAAATATTTTGTTAAAATGTAAAAAAATCTCATAATAATGTGAAACTACTTTATTAAATCGTGGAAATATTTTATAAAAACTTGAATTTCTTTGTTACATTTCATCTTCTAATGTAACTCTGATCTTTTTTATTTTCAGACGCAGGCAGCAGCGATTAATTATGTTATTATTATTATTATATAATTACATTAAGACTTGGACGGGTGAGTTTAATATTGTAACACTTTAACTAATAATTCATAATTATTGTTTTTCATCACGTTTTTGTTAAAATCCTGAAATTTCCAACTGCACTTGAACGCATCTTCATTCACTTCTTAAATGTTCTCTCAGCTGTTTCAGTCGGAGGTTTACAGAATCTACTTTGTCCGTAATTAAATGCAAATGTGACTTTATTGACGGTTATTGCCGATGATCGCTCGCTCTAAATATAAAAGACACAACATGTGAATATATTAGAGCTGCAACGTTGAGTCGACTCATCAGTTTGAGTCATTTTTTAGGTAAAAAAAGGTTAAATTCTCTAGTTTCAGCTTCTTAAACGTGAATATTTGCTGCTTTCTTTCCTCCTCTGCGACACTGAACTGAATCTCTCTGAGTCGTGCACAAAACGAGACTTTTAAAGACGTTATTTTGAGCTTTTCTGAAACTCTGATCCACATTTTCTGACGTTTCATGAACCGAACATTTCCACAGATGAGTAAACGATGAAACACCATCATGAGCCGCAGGAGAGACTCCGAACAGACACGTTAAACTAAACACGCAGTGAAATCTGGACACGGGACAAAAACCAAAAGTCAGAAAAAGAAAAGCCACAAACGTCACACACACACACACACACACACACACGTGGACATAAACACACAGGTCGTGGCATGCAGACACCTTCGGGGGCATGTCGTCGTCCTGCCGCAGCCAGGAGCTGCGGTCCAGCTTGTCGAGGGGGGGCGCCAGGCGGGAGAGGGGCAGGGGAGGAGGGGTGTCGGAGGTGGGGTCGGAGTTCTGCCGGGGCATGGGAGGCCGGGAGGGGGAGGGCGACGCCGACGAGGAGGACACGCCGTGGGGGTCGTACAGGGACTGGGAGCCTGACAGACCGTGACTCTTCACCTGTACCAGGTGGGCCATCTGGACACACACACACACACACACACACACAGGAGCAGGAGACAGGCAGGGTTGAGGAGGAAGAGCAGGATCAAGATGCGTTCAGTGTGATGAAGATGTGAGGAGGAGGAAGAGCGATGCAGGAGGAGAGAGAGGAGGAACGCATGCCTCAGGGTGCGTTCAAGGACTGCTGCCTCCCTTAGTTCAGTTACAACAAACGCCGTCTCCAGAGACCTGACACACGCCGCACATCACCCGTACCAAAAACTGTTCTACTAGTGTACTAAAAATAAGAGTTTACTCTCAGTTTACTATTTATATACTTCGGATTTGTTTAAATATTCTTAAATGTACAGAAAAATCTAAGTATATTTGGATTAAACTGACAAAAATATAGAAAAATCTACGTTTACTTGGTTTTTACTGACAAATATACAGAAACATCTACGTATATTTGGATTATAGTGACAAATACACATAAAAACCTAAGTATATTTAGTTTATAGTGACAAATATACAGAAAAAATATACGTAAACTTGGATTAAACTGACAAATATACAGAAAAATCTACGTATACTTGGTTTATACTGACAAATAAACAGAAAAATCTACGTATATTTGACGTAAACTTGGATTAATCTGACAAGTACATATATACTAATACTAGAAAAGTCGACCTATACTTGGCTAACACTTCAGTTCCTAATCTTTACATCGAGATAAACTTGAGGAACAAACACCTTATACTTTAGGAGTTACTTGTATTAAACTATTAAAATAAACTTTCATGAACGAAAAAGTGTCATCTGCATAAAGTGAGAGCCGCAAACCTAGAACCAGCGCAGCAGACACTCCTCCCTGTGATCCCACCCTGAGGGATGTCTCTCATGCTAAAACACACACTCACAGAAAGGCCTACACACACACACGCACACACACACACACCTGTGGTTCGACGGAGCGGTGCATCGGCGGGGTCCGGGCCTGCTGGATGCCTCCGCTGCTGAAGGACTCGGAGCGCGGCGGCAGCGACGGGTCCGAGATCCGATTGGAGACTTTGTGCTGCAATGCAGGAGAAGTCTGTCTGTTCATCTTATAATGCTCCTCCACCTGACACACACACACACACACACACACACACACACACACACACATACCACAGTCACTCCCAGCATGCAGTGCGGTGCGTCTAAAGGGTTTGATTCCATTAAAGTACAAACCGGTGCATTTCCAGACTTAAAATAAAAGTGTGTGAGAAAGATTGAATCCCTGCTCTTGATATGTGTGTGTGTGTGTGTGTGTGTGTGTGTGTGTGTGTGTGTGTGTGTGTGTGTTGATAATTTCAGATTTCTAAACACATGTACCCGGGTATTTAAAAAAAACAGCTTGATAACGTTAGCTTTGTTAGCAAGGAGCAACCGAACTGAACCGGACAACACCCAAAAAGCTACTTTTAATATTATTGGAGGTTAAAGTTTATGAATAATTAGGGGCGTGGCCTCTTGAGTGACAGCTAGCGTCTGGCCCTCACTTCTCCTCGGAGGTAAACGTCAGCCAGATGGACGTACGCCCCTCCCCCCAACGTCACATACATGCCCTTTTTTGGTCAAAGGAAATGAGGCGGAGTCAAAGTCTGACAAGATGGAGACTCCTGTAGGTGAGGACGATTGGATCAAGCTGAGAGAACGGACCTCGACGGAGACGCTACGTCTGTTTTTATACGGTCCATTTAAAAAATACCCGTGTACACGTGTGTTTCCTGTGTTTTCACTGGAACATTGCGTCCGTGCGTGATGGAAAGATTTTCCTCCTCTGCAGCTTCGAGGGAAAACCCAGGAGGCTGAGATAAGGGGTAGACCTCTCTGTACATTGTGTGTGTGTGTGTTTCTGTGTGTGTGTGTGTGTGTGTGTGTGTGTGTGTGTCCACGTGTCACGTCTAGAGGGAGAGAGACTGATATAGCTGCAGCTGCCCTACATCAGTGCACCAGCTGCCACCAGGGGGCAGGCCTGGGGATCTGCCCTGAATGTGTGTGTGTGTGTGTGTGTGTGTGTGTGTGTGTGTGTGTGTGTGTGTGTGTGTGTGTGTGTGTGTGTGTGTGTGTGTGTGTACCCCGGGGAGGGATGCTCACATGTGAGGTGGATTTATGGTGAGAGAGAAAAGGTAACACACAGTTTAACACACCGCTAAAGACGCACAGAAGCGTCAAAGTGTCATGTTTGTTAAGACTTGAAAGCTCATAAACACACGGAGAGTTAACAAAATAAAGGAAAAGTCAGAAAGATTAAGCTGGAGTTAGTTTCAGAGTTAGTACGGTTTGATATTTGATCCCATTACAACACAACATGCAGCAAAACAGCCTTAAAACATCTGATATTACACACAATATTCCCCAAATGTTGCTTGTTTTATATGATAATTATGGTAAAAAACACCAGAACAGTGTCAGTAACCTGTCAAATGGAGAGTGAAGGTTAAACATCGAGAAGATGAATGTGCGGAGAAGGAAACGGGACGAAGGATTAGAAGAAGAACGGGGTGTTTATTCCATGTTTATGTCTTTTTTAAACATATAAACACCTAAAGAGAAGTTAACAGATCACTTATGTGTAACCGCGTGGTAAAACCAGGCATGTTTGAGCTTCCACAAGTTATTAAATACGTGGAAAATGTAAAGTTTATTGGTTGTTTTATTTTGAAAGTGCAATTTCTATGTCAAAAAGTCTGTGTTTAACAACAGTCAATGCTCAAATACGGTCACTAGGGGGCAGCATTTACCCCGGGGAAGTGCATTATGGTCTTTGTTGTGTTCTGCGCGTGGACCGCGGAGATATTTCAGTCAGGAAGACGGTGATATGATGCCATTGTGTGAAGAAGAAGGTAAAAAACTGACATATTCTGTTAAATAGCGCTGTATAAAACCCTTCTATAGACGTATCTGTGGATGTGGATCCCCCAGTTAGAGCTGGCTAATGTGGCCCGGGAAAGGGAAGTTTGGGGTCCCCTGCTGGAGCTGCTGCGCCCGCGACCCGACCCCGGATAAGAGGATGAAGATGAGATGATCTTGGGAAGCAATTAACCCACATTTGTACCCATATTCTGACATGTTATAGACCGAACGACGAACGCATCAACGGAGAATTAATGATTTTCAAATGACTCGATCGTGAAAATAGAATAAAAATAACTAGTCGCAGCCTCGATCAGTTGGTTTTTACTTGTGCATTTGTGTGACTTCTGTGTTTTGAAGGGTCCCTGGTTCATTTAAAAGCTAAAAAAAGGAGAAACAAACCAGTCTGTTCCTCTCTGAATCCACACAGTGAATGAAAAACCCCACAACTGCGAATGTTCGAAGAAATAAAAAGCAGAAATTTAGAAGGAATCGAGCCGAACGGACGCGGTTCAACGAGGTGCGTTTGACCCGGAAACCTCTAAATAAGTACTTTAAATCGGATATGTTCACGTACTTATTGATCTGTTGGTTAGTTGGGGTCGATGTGAGTGTTTTAAAAGAGAGAGGAACTCACAAACAAACAACCAGAGGCTCCCGTAACGGAGTCTGGTGGCTTTGAAGAGAGCCGAGATTAAGAGAGTTCCTCCCGCGTAAAGTTAAACTTTGCTGTTTGACGGCGAGGTAAAGTGCTGAAAATATATCAAATATTATATATATATAGCGCACATTTTAAACTTATTAGGCTTCCTAAAATAAAACGTTTAGCATCACATTTCCTGTCTTCTGTCTGCTTCTCCAAACCGGCGGCGTGCACAGCGCTGCAGGTAAAACGCCGACTACGCAGACTTCAAAACATCCAAACTTTCTCTTCTAAGGTTTGGTTTTGTCTGTGTCTCATGCACGACGCGATATTTCACAGCAATGCACTAACTAACGAGGCATTGACGTGCGCTAACACTGTCGTCCTAAACACGCCGACGTTAGCGTTTAGCTCGCTGGCGTTTCAACTATTACGTAAGAGCAGTCAAATATGATTCAGGAGGTGTGAGTTAGCGGCGACGGCACCAGACACACAGAGCAACGAATCAAAGCATCCCCGTGAGAAATGGCGAGATGAAGGAGAGTGAAAGTCGGCGTTATCGCTCCTGCCGCCGGCGCCCAGTTCATGCATGCGAGTCCACCTGGTTAGAGAAATAAAGGTGTTACGAGCGATCAAAGAGGAAGTCGTTAGTGAGTGAAAAAGGACAGGGAGAGAGCGAGGAGTAAGGCGTCCGTTCGTCCTCCGACTGACCCGGCGGCCGGGGCTGCGGCCCCTGTTGTCCGGGCTCCGGCCCCTGGCGTCCGGGCTGTTGTCGGCGCTCCTGCCCGGCCTCTGCGGCCGCGCCCCCTCCCGAGAGGACTCGGGCACGCAGGTGACACGGATCCGAGGCACGTTGAGGTGTTCCCTAGCGGGACTGACATGGGCGGGGTAGGAAGGGGGGCGGCGGCGGCGGCGGGGTTTGTAACCGGGGAGCATGAGGAGGCTGTCCATGTTGACCTCCCGCAGCTCCCTGAAGGAGTGGTATTTCTTGGGGGGGATGCGAGGCGAGTTGCTCTGAGCTCGACGCATCACCTGGAGAGCAGGTTTGAGTGTTTTAAGACATGAACACACACAGACGGGGAACCACAAGACAGCGTCGGCCATTTTGGAGGCTCAAAGATGGGCTGCGATTATATTTAAAGTCCCTCTCCGCACGCCCCTTTTAAAAAACGCTATTTCCGGGTCCGGGTCTCGATGAAATGGCGTCTAACTGAAGAAAGAAGTGATCGTTAAAGGTTCGCAGGTGCAGTCGTCGTTCGGTTGTGTTTGACGGAGCTGTTGGACCCAGAAAGACTCGCTTTGAACGGGTGTCAGACAACGCTGGTCGACGAGGGAACGACTTGGACACAACAGCGGCAAAGAAAAGGCGAAACCAGGCGCTCTCGCCGTACGCCACAATGGTCTTAGTGGCCAAGCGCGGTACTGCAGCACTCCGAAGGGCTAACACTGATTAGCTCGGGGCGGTGCGCTGAACGCATCCAAAACCTCTTTTTTAACCACTTATTTTACGTTGTTGCTGCTTTGTTGTGTGTGTAGGGACTCTTCTCATGCTGCTGCAGAGGTTTGCTGTTATTTTCAGCAGCATTAGTGGTTAAAAAAGACCTTTGAATGCCTTCACCGTACTGCCCCGAGCTAATCACTGTTATGCTGCCTTCACGTGCTATGGGAAAGATGGTGCTTTCCATTTGTGAACTGGAAATTACCAGCGCGTGCTTTTGTTGTCGTAGTGAAATGAAACATGGCGGAACCTCCGATCCTGACCTGCTAGCTAGCATCTATGCTAGGTAGGTAAACGAAACAATAACGGTGTTTTTAATTTTGCTCATTCGTGCTCATGCTCGTACACGTGCGCACGCTCGTGCTCGTACATGTGCAAACGTGCTTTACAAAAGCCCACCTCTCCCAAACGGGCCGTGGACGGCAAGCGTGCCGCTCCTAGACGTGGTACGGTTGCACTCACACTGGTCAAAGGAACCAGACTTTAGCCGTGACACGTGCTGGGGCACGGTACGGAGGCACAGTGTGAGTGCGCCCCTAGCGTCTCTCGACATGGTTTATTTGATGGATTTTCATGGTTCCATTTTAACTGAACTTACACTTTAACATTGATTCAAAGGAGGAAGTAGGAAGTTAGAGAAGTAATCAAATGTAATTAGCTACTTTACTTTGATAAAGTAATTACACTGAAATCCTCCCGACACAAGCTAACACACAACAGAAGCTAAGGAAAGACGCTAACTACACTTTCACCATTCTGACGCGTCTGCTCGTCCACGCGAGGTTTTAAAAACGTTAAATCACGCCTGGAGCGGGACTTTAAATAACAAAAATAAAGACAAACATTCTCGATGTTTCATTTGCATCACACACACGAAATAAAGAAGAGGAGCTTCACTGCGAGTCACCGTCCCGTCGTCGCACCTTTAAAAAAAAAGAATCAGAAAGTCATTGAAGGTCGTTTCGAGCGCCACACACACGAGATCGACTCGTCTGCAGGTGGAGAACAGACGACGCCTGCAAGACGGAAAAGTTAGAAAGACTTCTGAAGAAAAACTACGTTACAAACCAGCCTTACGTAAAACGTAGAAAGCATGTTTATTCCTTATGCAAATCAGTTTATAAACAACTGCAACCGCACATTAATTGTAATTTACATGTTAATTATAACAAAAAATAACAATTTGCGTCATTTTTTCTCTTATTTTGAGTGTTTTGTTCAAACAAAACCAGTGAAAAGTTACTTCTTTATTGCAGAAATGCCAGTTTTTGGGCGTGTGTGTGTGTGTGTGTGTTACCTCTTTGGCCCAGGCGGGCTTGTCGTTGGTGTTGGGCGCCTGGTCCTTGTAGTGGTACAGCTGCTTCTTGTCCTGCGGCGGCCGCGGCGGCTCCTGCTGCTGCTGCTGCTGCAGGGACACCAGGTACGCGCGCTCCTGCTGCAGCTGCCTCTGCAGACGCTCCGCCTGACGCTGCTCCTCGATCTGCTTCCTCTTGTACTCCTGAGGAGCAGCGGGGGGGAGAGGGGTCGTCAACAACAACAACACAACAACAAAAGAGGAGAGAGAGAGGTCAACAACAACAACAGAGGAGAGAGAGGTTATCAAGAAAAACAACAACACAGAAACAGAGGAGAGAGAGGAGAGAGGTCAACCACAACAACAACACAACAACAACAACAACACAACAGGGGGGGAGGTCAATCACAACAACAATACAACAACAACAACATCAATACAACAACAACAACAACAACACAACAACAACAGAGGAGAGAGAGGTCAACGACGACAACAGAGGAGAGAGAGGAGAGAGGTCAACAACAACACCAACACAACAACAACAACAGAGGAGAGAGGTCAACAACACCACAACGGGGGGGGTCGTCAACAACAACAACAACAGAGGAGAGAGAGGTCAACGACGACGACAACAACAACAGCAACAACACCACAACAACAACAGCAGGGGAGAGAGAGGTCAATGACGACAACAACAACAACAGAGGAGAGAGAGGTCAACAACAACAACAACAACAACAACAATAAAATAACAACAACATCCATCCACGTAACGCTCATTTTCACACATTTCCAGAAGAGTGTGTGTGTGTGTGTTTGTTCTTGTGTGTGCGTGTGTGTGTGTGTGTGTGTCCGTGTGTGTGTGTGTGTGTGTGTGTGTGTGTGTGTGTGTCCGTGTGTGTGTGTGTGTTACCAGCAGTAAGGCTTGCTCCTGCAGGAGCTGCTGCTGCAGGATCTCCAGCTGCCTCTGTTCCTCCTCCAGCTGCCTACGAATATACTCCTAACCAATCACAGCACCCGGGGGGAGACGCAGCCAATCAGAGCGCAGCGAGGAGCCCGGGCAACCAGTGACATCAGCAGAGCAGGAAACAGGAGCAAGGAAGACAGGAAGACGAAAGAGGAGGGAAGAAGTGTGAAAGAAGAGTGAGAGAAGCAGCTGGAGGTTGTTGTTAGAGCAGAGAGGCGCGTTTAAAGGGACAGTGCAGGTTTTTACGCGCGGTTGTACGCGGAGTTTACCCGTAGAGTTTATCCGTAGAGTTTACCCGTAGAGTTTATCCGTAGAGTTTACCCGTAGAGTTTACCCGTAGAGTTTACCCGTAGAGTTTATCCATAGAGTTTACCCGTAGAGTTTACCCGCAGAGTTTACCCGCAGAGTTTACCCGTAGAGTTTATCCGTAGAGTTTATCCGTAGAGTTTACCCGTAGAGTTTACCCGTAGAGTTTATCCGTAGAGTTTACCCGTAGAGTTTATTCGTAGAGTTTATCCGTAGAGTTTACCCGTAGAGTTTACCCGTAGAGTTTATCCGTAAAGTTGACCCGTAGAGTTTATCCGTAGAGTTTACCCGTAGAGTTTATCCGTAGAGTTTACCCGTAGAGTTTACCCGTAAAGTTTACCCGTAGAGTTTATCCGTAGAGTTTACCCGTAGAGTTTACCCGTAGAGTTTATCCGTAGAGTTTGTTCGTAGAGTTTACCTGTAGAGTTTACCCGTAGAGTTTATCCGTAGAGTTTACACGTAGAGTTTACACGTAGAGTTTATCTGTAGAGTTTATCCGTAGAGTTTATCCGTAGAGTTTACACGTAGAGTTTATCCGTAGAGTTTACATGTAGAGTTCACACGTAGAGTTTATCCGTAGAGTTTACCTGTAGAGTTTATCCGTAGAGGTTATCCGTAGAGTTTATCCGTAGAGTTTATTCGTAGAGTTTACCCGTAGAGTTTACCCGTAGAGTTTATCCGTAGAGTTTATCCGTAGAGTTTATCCGTAGAGTTTACCCGTAGAGTTTATCCGTAGAGTTTACCCGTAGAGTTTATCCGTAGAGTTTATCCGTAGAGTTTACCCGTAGAGTTTACCCGTAGAGTTTACCCGTAGAGTTTATCCGTAGAGTTTATCCGTAGAGTTTACCCGTAGAGTTTACCGTAGAGTTTACCCGTAGAGTTTATCCGTAGAGTTTACCCGTAGAGTTTATCTGTAGAGTTTACCCGTAGAGTTTACCCGTAGAGTTTATCCGTAGAATTTACCCGTAGAGTTTATCCGTAGAGTTTATTCGTAGAGTTTATCCGTAGAGTTTACCCGTAGAGTTTATCCGTAGAGTTTACCCGTAGAGTTTATCCGTAGAGTTTATTCGTAGAGTTTATCCGTAGAGTTTATCCGTAGAGTTTACCCGTAGAGTTTATCCGTAGAGTTTATCCGTAGAGTTTACCCGTAGAGTTTATCCGTAGAGTTTATCCGTAGAGTTTATCCGTATAGTTTACCCGTAGAGTTTATCCGTAGAGTTTATCCGTAGAGTTTATCCGTAGAGTTTATTCGTAGAGTTTACCCGTGAGTTTACCCGTAGAGTTTATCCGTAGAGTTGATTCGTAGAGTTGATTCGTAGAGTTTATCCATAGAGTTTAAAGAGTATAAAGGCCCGTACACACCTGACGGTATATACGGATACGGAGCGACACCCCCGGAAACTGGGGGGGGGGGGGGCAGTATAGAGTCAGTCCAACCATTCATCAAAATCAACAAAGAAGAGAGTTTACGGATTTAGAAATGACGCAAAATTGCGGTTTTGGTGAGGAGGTACATCCACCAAAAACAGCTGGGAGGAAATAGTGATTGCGGTCAAGTACGGGAAGGTCCTTTTATCATCCAGGTGACAAACTCGCCAATTAATGTGACGCTTTTCATTGGCTGGTGTCAGACGCTGCTCGTGTCGTGCTGCTGCGGAGGTTTGCTGTTATGTTGAGCAGCGTTATTGGTTAAAAATGACGTTTAAACGCCTTCATCGCGCTGGAGATGCACCGATCTGACACCTGGGTCTGATATCGGCCGAATATCATACACAGCGATACAGTCACAGCCGTGTAGTCGCTTCAGTTCAAATAATATTAAGCACATTAGTGAACTAACCACTGAAAACACACGCCCGCTCCAGTGGACTTTAGTTTTTCCAAAGTCACGCGCAGAACCGCGGATTTCTCGCGATAACACAAGATCACGAGATCACACGTGTGCGCGTCTCATGGAAATCCGAAAATGCGTTTTTGTTTCGCACAACCACGCTTGAAAACATCCTCCCTTTGGTGAAATCAGCAGAAACCTGAAAAGGTCGAGTGTTAAAACGGCAGGAAACAGTTAAGTGTTAGTCATGCGGCGTTCTGCAAAGCCCCCTCCCCCTCCCCCGCGTCATATTGGATACGTGGTGACGCTACACATCCAACTGCACTGCAAACTAAAACTGTATTCAAGAACAAACCACTGAGGTCGATGAGCTAAGGGAGAGCCGGTAGCCTCTCGTGTCTGAGGTGTTTGTTTCCCACGGAGGGGAAGAAGAGGTCAAAGGTGACACGGGTGAGAGCGGTGGATAAGCCCCGCCTCTCCCCCCGATGACACCACAACGCTGCTTTTCCTACCTGCTCTCTCTCCGCGTGCCTCCTCTCCTCCTCCCGGCGGAGCTGCTCCATCTCTTCGTACCTCCTCCTCTGCTCGCGCTCCTGCTGCTTCCTCATCTCTCGCTCCCGACGCTGTTGCTGTGGGCGGAGGGAAAGGTTTCACACAACGACAACAACAAAAACTACGATGACAACAACGACGATGACGACGACGCTTCAGCTCCCTCTGTGCACATCAGGAGTCAGGTTTGGAGACGCTCAGGTGCTAAAGTGTCCTCTAGGAGCAAAAAAGCGTGTTAAAGTGTCCTCTAGGAGCAAAAACGTGTGCTAAAATGCACTCTAGGAGCAAAAACGTGTGCTAAAGTGCACTCTAGGAGCAAAAACGCGTGCTAAAGTGCCCTCTATGAGCCTAAACGTGTGTTAAAGTGTCCTCTAGGAGCAAAAAAGTGTGTTAAAGTGTCCTCTAGGAGCAAAAACGTGTGCTAAAGTGCACTCTAGGAGCAAAAACGCGTGCTAAAGTGCCCTCTAGGAGCATAAACGTGTGCTAAAGTGCACTCTAGGAGCAAAAACGCGTGCTAAAGTGCCCTCTATGAGCCTAAACGTGTGTTAAAGTGCCCTCTAGGAGCCTAAACGTGTGCTAAAGTGCCCTCTAGGAGCAAAAACGCGTGCTAAAGTGCCCTCTAGGAGCATAAACGTGTGCTAAAGTGCACTCTAGGAGCAAAAACGCGTGCTAAAGTGCCCTCTATGAGCCTAAACGTGTGTTAAAGTGCCCTCTAGGAGCCTAAACGTGTGCTAAAGTGCCCTCTAGGAGCAAAAACGCGTGCTAAAGTGCCCTCTAGGAGCATAAACGTGTGTTAAAGTGTCCTCTAGGAGCCAAAACATGTGCTAAAGTGTCCTCTAGGAGCATAAACATGTGCTAAAGTGCCCTCTAGGAGCCACAACGCGTGCTAAAGTGTCCTCTAGGAGCCACAACACGTGCTAAAGTGCCCTCTAGGAGCCAAAACATGTGCTTAAATATCCTCTAGGAGCCAATACGTGTGCTAAAGTGCCCTGATAATATTCAGAGCTAGAAATTCAACGGCTTTTTAACGTCACGATCCTATGACCCAGTCTCATACGGAGGAATAAATGAAAGAGTGGCGGTTACCTCCTCCAGCCGTCGCCTCTGCTCCTTCTGCTCCTCGATGCGTTTCTGTCTCTCGGCCAGCAGTTGGCGCTTGTGTTCCTCGTTCTGCTGCTGCTCCAGCTGCTGACGCCGGATCAGCTCCGACCGCTCCTTATTGGCCAGCTGGAGGCGCAGGAAGTCCC
>NC_139846.1:24802805-24890305 GCF_963691815.1 Echiichthys vipera | reverse complement strand
CCATAGGAACATCTGGTCTCCTTGATGTAGAGAAAGAAGAACTGCAACACTGTGGTGATCCCGAGATGTTATGACGCGTACCGCAATGTCAACACTGATTGGCTGGCGTGCCACAGTGTCACGCGATTCTGCTGAAAAGTTCCCCAAACTTCCCTTTCCCGGGCCACATTAACCAGCTCTAACTGGGGGATCCTGAGGCGTTCCCAGGCCAGTGTGGATCGTTTGAACTCTTGCACACTGAGCTCTTTGGTCTGATTTGTGTTAGAAATGTCGTCTTTGACTTCTGCTTTTATGTGAATTTCCCCTCGCGGGACAATGAAGAGGACCTTGAACCTGAAACGTCCCTAATTTCTCCTCTAAAAACCTAAATTAGATCAAAACCAAGACCAAAACATCAAACGAATAAAAGCAGCAGCTTAAAAACAGCAATTTCACACATTTCTGGAGCTTATTTGGTTCCCTGTTTGCAGATATTTGCAGGTTTAATCACCTCTCACGATGCTGCAGCAGGAGTCAGGACACCGTGACACGCATGCTAACGTGCACCGGGAGCCACTTTGCATGCGACATGAGGAGCGAGTGTGTGTCAGGCGTCCTCAGCTCAGCCGGACAAACCAGTTCAGGTTTGGGAGACGAGCCGCGTGTGCAGAGTCTAGAGATGACAAAACCACTCGGCTCACATCAGAAGTTGGTGTGTTTGTCTTCCAGGACGTGAACCCTGGTCCCCCTCTTTGCTCCGGGTGTCATTTCCACGGTTCATCACTTCCTGTGGTCGTATGTGCGAACCGTGGAGGAGGACAGCCTGAGCGTTTTGAGCTTTTGTTGCAGGTTCACAGGCGTTTCTAATGCTTTTCTCTATTAATAGAGAAGTCCATCTCTTTACCTGCAAATGGACCCAGCATGACAGTTAAGGTTACCCCCTCTTGTTTTTCTGCTGCAAACACCATTAACCTCTAATTTAACCCTGAAAAAGTGAGTTTGTGACTCCTGAAATGTTTCATTATGAGACAAACAGGACGCTACAGTGCGACAGGGCAATCCTGCGACACATTCAGCTACGATACATCGCTCTATCAATGCTAATAAATGCTAATAGATGCTAATAGATGCTAAATAAATGCCTTTCTATCTCAAAAATAATAAACATTTCAATAAAATGCCATGTGCAACTTGAACAACGCGGCTCTGGGTGTTTGTTGGGCTGAAAACGTCGAGTTGTGACGCTGCTGTTTGCATCACGCATCACAAGAGGAAGTAATACGACGTGTTCCCTGCAGAACAGTTTATATGTGAATGAAGGTGTTTATAGAAGGACACACACACACACACACACACACCACAGAATCTGACTGAACTCCAACAGTTCTGCAGGAAGAACGGGGAAATATTCTCCCACTCTAGGTGCATAAAGCTGGTAGAGCTAGTTCTTCACGTGACTAAGGACGTCATTGCTTCCTACACGCACTGCAGATCATGAAGACTTACCTTGTAGACCTGCCCGTAGGTGCCGTTTCCAACCAGTTCTACCAGCTCAAAGATGCCGGCTGGGTCCTGAGAGAGAGAGAGAGAGAGGGAGAGAGAGAGAGAGAGAGAGGGAGAGAGAGAGAGAGGGAGGCAGAGAGAGAGAGAGAGGGAGAGAGAGAGGGAGAGAGAGAGAGAGAGAGAGAGAGGGGGGGGGGGGGGAGAGAGAGAGAGGGGAGAGAGAGAGAGAGGGGGAGAGAGAGAGGGAGAGGGAGAAGGAAAAACAACAAGAGGTCAAAGTTAGTCAGGAGAACATAAACTGGACAGAAGATGGATTTAGGAACGTGTGTGTGAGGAATTCGACGACCTTCTCTCACACATGTGCACGTGGACGCACATACACACACACACATGTGCACATGGACACACACACACACACACACACACACACATGTGCACATGGACACACACACACACACACACACACACACACACACACACACACACACACACACACACACACACACACACACACCTGTGAGAATCCTCTCTCTGTAGCACCACCCTGTGAGTTTACCTGTGTCCGTGTCTGCAGCTGCACTTTAACTCAGTGAAATCTCTGTTTCTGTCGGTTTACACGCAATAAAAAAAGTCTATTAATCATATATTTATTATATTATCACCTGGAAAACACCTGTGAACACACACACACACACACACACACACACACACTTCTTGTTGTCCTTGCTTTTGTCTTTATGCGTGTTGTATTCTAACGTGTGTGTGTTGTTTTTGACTTTGCTCGTGTAACTTTTAGTAAAGTCTGAACCAGAGACAGAGGCTGCAAATCAGCCTCCACTAGAAACCTGTTTGCACGGCGTCTGTTTTATATTTATACGGAACAATCCAGAACGTATTTGTCCCTGATTCATAAACCTCCAAACTCAGCTGTGCAGACGTCAGCGTGCACGTGCAGACGTCAGGGTGCACGCGCAAACGTCAGCGTGCACGTGCAGACGTCAGCGTGCACGTGCAGACGTCAGCGTGCACGTGCAGACGTCAGCGTGCACGTGCAGACGTCAGCGTGCACGTGCACACACAACTACGTCTTCATAATGAGTCAAACGCTGTAGAAAAACTCAGTTACGAGTTAAATTCCTGCAGCAAAATGAACTTAAAGTAGAAAAAACATAAAATAAAGTGATGTAAGAATCATTTAAGATAGACAGGAACTCAACAGACACTGAACCAGATGGAAATAAGCACTTTAAACGACGTACAGTTGAGTTATTTAGGTTATTTTTATTCACTTTTAGCAGCTGCTTCAAACTTTCACTGATGTTTGAATAGTTTTGTTTGACTTCACTTTCATTAGTGATGGTTTTACACAGTTGTGTGTCTTGGTGTTGTTCGTTGTGTTGTGGTTTGATTGTGTGAAGCTTTGTGTTTCCTTCAGTGTGTAAGAAAAACGCTGTTTCAATAAAGTTTGATGGGATTTGAACACACACACACACACACACACACACACACACACACACACACACTGTGACGACAACACTGGTTCATCCCAAATGATTACAAAGGTCAACGCCATGTTGCAGAACTTCTCTATAGCAAGCTTTAACCTTGGTTTATCTGTGTGTGTGTGTGTGTGTGTGTGTGTGTGTGTGTGTGTGTTTTCATGTGGAGACACGGTTAAAAATACTGAAGTGTGTTTGGGTTCTGGGCTTAAAATCACACTTTGACATCTGCAAACGGAGTATAATGACACACACACACACACGCACACGCACACGCACACGCACACACACACACACGTGCACACACACACACACCCACGCGCGCGCACACACACACACACACACACACACACGCACACGCACACGCACACACACACACACAAGATTAACTTATCTTCAGGCTGATTAAAATTCAATAACACTATATCTTTAAGCATACCTCTGTTTGTTATTAGTGTGTGTGTGTGTGTGTGTGTGTGTGTGTGTGTGTGTGTGTGTGTGTGTGTGTGTGTGTTGACACTATCACAGTGGAGGCTCCTGAAGGGGATTAGCTTAAAAAGCAGCGTTCTTTTCCACTCAAGGTCAAAAGGAAGAAGCACATCTAACACACACACACACACGCACACACACACACACACACACACACACACACACATGCGCACACACACACACCCCTCGTTAGCAGCTAGCAGGCTAGCGAGCTCCCAGGTGAGCGTGAACATGTGACAGAGAGCAGTTATGATTCAAGTCTGACAGGTTTAAACAATGAGAGCGCGTCAGTGTGGCAGCTGGTTCTGATTTAAAGGAACACACGGGGCACTCGTGGGGGCACTCGTACGGGGCACTCGTGGGGGCACTCGTACGGGGCGCTCGTACGGGGTGACGTGATGCCGTCGGGCTCAAACCTGGAGCTCATTTAAACGCTGCATCAGAAATTAGGCAAACACGGTTCCAGGAAGTTGAAAATTGTCGATATTTTGAAGGAAAATCCAGCGTTTTTTAGAACCTGTTGGCAGAAAAGAAGCGTCAACATCGGATGATTCTGCGAAACCAGAGCGCGTCTTTCTGCGATATCGGTGCGCGGTTAAGGGAAGATCGGCAAAGTACGGTTAGAGTCAGGCGGCTAAACGATTGTCCGGATCGGGGAAAGATCCTGGTTGTGTTTTTTCAAGTGTTTGAAGTTTGACAAACAGCTTTTCCCAAAGTTTAAAAGCATTTTTCAAATTAAAATCCAACTTTTTGCAATGAAGTTGGATGATTCTGCAAAACCAGATTGCAACCGAAGGGGGTCGCCGATTCGAGTCCCTGTGTGGACCATGAATGGAGCGTGGACTGGTGGCTGTAGAGGTGCCAGTTCATCTCGTGGGCACTGCCGAGGTGCTGTTGATCAAGGCGCCAAACCCCCAACTGCTCGGGGCGCCAATCCACTGGCAGCTCCCTCACTTTAACATCTCTCCATTAACTGCATATATATAGGTGTGTGTGTGTAACATGAATAATAATAATAGCAGAGTGAAAAAAATGAATTTCCCTTGCGGGATAAATAAATAAAGTAAGTCATCTTCTTCTCCTTCAAACCTTTTTGAATTCACGCTTTCTGTGATATCGGTGCACGGTCGAGGGAAGATCAGAGAGTACGATCAGAGTCAGGCGACTAAAACGCTTCGTTCAGGTCGAGGAAAGATCCTGGTTGGGGTTTTTAAAAGTGTCTGAAGTGTTCGACATTAGATAAACAGGTTTTTACCAAAGAATCGTCCTTTGTTCTAAAGAAAATCCACCGTTTTTTTACAAACTGTTGCCGAACGAGAACGTCAACGTTGGATGATTCTGCAAAACCGATGGAAGACGAAAACTGCACCATGTGGAGCAGAAATGATCCTTTAGGGGGCAGAAAAGAGCCTTTAGGGGGCAGAAATGAGCCTTTAGGGGGCAGAAATGAACCTTTAGGGGGCAGAAATGAGCCTTTAGGGGGCAGAAATGAGCCTTTAGGGGGCAGAAATGAGCCTTTAGGGGGCAGAAATAAGCCTTTAGGAGGCAGAAATGAGCCTTTAGGGAGCAGAAATTAGTCTTTAGGAGGCAGAAATTAGACTTTAGGAGGCAGAAATGAGCCTTTAGGAGGCAGAAATGAACCTTTAGGGGGCAGAAATGAGCCTTTAGGAGGCAGAAATTAGACTTTAGGAGGCAGAAATGAGCCTTTAGGGAGCAGAAATTAGTCTTTAGGAGGCAGAAATTAGACTTTAGGAGGCAGAAATGAGCCTTTAGGGGGCAGAAATGAGCCTTTAGGGGGCAGAAATGAGCCTTTAGGGGGCAGAAATGAGCCTTTAGGGGTCAGAAATGAGCCTTTAGGGGGCAGAAATGAGCCTTTAGAGGGCAGATATGAGCCTTTAGGAGGCAGAAATGAGCCTTTAGGGGGTAAAAATGAACCTTTAGGGGGCAGAAATGAACCTTTAGGGGGCAGAAATGAGCCTTTAGGGGGCAGAAATGAGCCTTTAGGGGGCAGAAATGAGCCTTTAGGGGGCAGAAATGAGCCTTTAGGAGGCAGAAATGAGCCTTTAGAGGGCAGAAATGAGCCTTTAGGGGGCAGAAATGAGCCTTTAGGGGGCAGAAATTAGCCTTTAGGGGGCAGAAATGAGCCTTTAGGGGGCAGAAATTAGCCTTTAGGAGGCAGAAATGAGCCTTTAGGGGGCAGAACTGAGCCTTTAGGGGGCAGAAATTAGCCTTTAGGAGGCAGAAATGAGCCTTTAGGGGGCAGAAATGAGCCTTTAGGGGGCAGAAATGAGCCTTTAGGAGGCAGAAATGAGCCTTTAGGAGGCAGAAATGAGCCTTTAGGGGCAGAAATGAGCCTTTAGGGGGCAGAAATGAGCCTTTAGGGGCAGAAATGAGCCTTTAGGAGGCAGAAATGAGCCTTTAAGGCGCAGAACTGAGCCTTTAGGAGGCAGAAATGAGCCTTTAGGAGGCAGAAATGAGCCTTTAGGAGGCAGAAATGAGCCTTTAGGGGGCAGAAATGAGCCTTTAGGAGGCAGAAATGAGCCTTTAGGAGGCAGAAATGAGCCTTTAGGAGGCAGAAATGAGCCTTTAGGGGGCAGAAATGAGCCTTTAGGGGGCAGAACTGAGCCTTTAGAGGGCAGAAATGAGCCTTTAGGGGGCAGAAATGAGCCTTTAGGAGGCAGAAATGAGCCTTTAGGGGGCAGAAATGAGCCTTTAGGAGGCAGAAATGAGCCGTTGGGGGGCAGAAATTAGCCTTTGGGGGCAGAAATGAGCCTTTAGGGGGCAGAAATGAGCCGTTGGGGGGCAGAAATGAGCCTTTAGGGGGCAGAAATGAGCCTTTAGGGGGCAGAAATGAGCCTTTAGGGGGCAGAAATGAGCCTTTAGGGGGCAGAAATGACCCTTTAGGGAGCAGAAAAGAACCTTTAGGGGGCAGAAATGAACCTTTAGGGGGCAGAAATGAGTCTTTAGGGTGCAGAAATGAGCCTTTAGGGGGCAGAAATGAGCCTTTAGGAGGCAGAAATGAGCCTTTAGGAGGCAGAAATGAGCCTTTAGGGAGCAGAAATGAGCCTTTAGGGGCAGAAATGAGCCTTTAGGAGGCAGAAATGAGCCTTTAGGGGGCAGAAATGAGCCTTTAGGGGGCAGAAATGAGCCTTTAGGAGGCAGAAATGAGCCTTTGGGGGGCAGAAATGAGCCTTTAGGAGGCAGAAATGAGCCTTTAGGAAGCAGAAATGAGCCTTTAGGGGGCAGAAATGAGCCTTTAGGGGCAGAAATGAGCCTTTAGGGGGCAGAAATGAGCCTTTAGGGGGCAGAAATTAACCTATAGGGGGCAGAAATGAGCCTTTGGGGGCAAGAATGAGCCTTTAGGGGGCAGAAATGAGCCTTTAGGGGGCAGAAATGAGCCTTTAGGAGCAGAAATGAGCCTTTAGGGGGCAGAAATGAGCCTTTAGGAGCAGAAATGAGCCTTTAGGGGGCAGAAATGAGCCTTTAGGGGGCAGAAATGAGCCTTTAGGAGCAGAAATGAGCCTTTAGGGGGCAGAAATTAACCTATAGGGGGCAGAAATGAGCCTTTGGGGGCAAGAATGAGCCTTGAGGGGGCAGAAATGAGCCTTTAAGGGGCAGAAATGAGCCTTTAGGAGGCAGAAATGAGCCTTTAGGGGCAGTGGGTCGAGCCACGTTCGCTGCACTGGGCGGCAAACCAGTCGGCTCTAAAATGAGTTCTGCAGCTTAATGTGCAGCAAATGGCCGCAGGTCCGAGTCCAACCCGGGGCTGCCGTGGCGAGGACTGGTGCGATTGGTCAGGTGTGTTTTTGCTTGGTTGGAATGAAAACCTGCAGCCACACTTTACTGGATCACTTTGACACCCCTGGTGTGGAGGTTCAGGACCAGGGTCCAGACCTGCTGGACTCTTCTAGACCCGGCTCTGGAACGAGTCCTCAAGAACTATCAAAAACGTCTGTGCTTCGAGCATTTACTCCGACAACCTCCGACACGTTTCAGAGTCAAGAAGAAAGGTGAAGACACAGGCAGGAGATCATGTTAGGACGTGGAACAGGAAGTGTGTGAGCTTGAGAAAGGCTTTGCGTCACACTTAAATGCTTCCCCCCCAACACTCTCTCTCTCTCTCTCCGTCCTGGGTGACCTAATTTCTGGTCGTCATGCCACAGAGGGAGGAGAGCGAGGGTTCGCTTTCTATACAGGAACGTGCACTTTATTCTGATCCTTCAGTTGGTCTGTGTGTGTGTGTGTGTGTGTGTGTGTGTGTGTGTGTGTGTATCTGTGACACACACACACACACAGACATGCAGTCCCACCCGGTCGATCATGTCCAGACTTGAGTGTTGCTCTGCAGGTACGATGTTGCGTAAGCAGCAGGGGAAAGGAGGAGAAAAGAAGAGGGGCTGAGCAAAATCACACACACACACACACACACACACACACACACACACACACACACACACACACACACACACACACACACACACAGTTATGTAGTAGCAGGAAGTTTAGATTCCTCTGAATGTCACATCACTGTCTCTTTATCCTTCACACACACACACACACACACATTCCAAATGTGTTTCCTCCTGCACACCTCCTATCCTCGTGCACGCGCACAGCCCCACAAACAGCCACTGCAATGCAATGCTGCTGCTGCTGCTGCTGCTGTCGCCACAACATCACGAAATGGCGGAACTCGCTGCTGTTGCGGTTATCATCGCTATTATTCACGGTGTGTGTGTGTGTGTGTGCGCGCGCGTGTGTACGTGCGTGTGTGCGTGCATCTGTAGCCTCTGTATGTGTGTGTGTGTGTGTGTGTGTGTGTGTGTGTGTGTGTGTGTGTGTGTGTGTGTGTGTGTCAGTGAGCAGGCGGCTTAACATCTGCCCCACATAGTACAGACAGCGGCCTCTATTCTGCTGTCTGACGCACGCGCGCGAGGCTGTGTGCACGCACGCACGCGCCCGGCAGCAGCAGCAGCAGCTCGGGGCCTCATTACATCACGTCCCAATTGTTAAGAAAAAAACATCAACAACAAACAAACAACAACAACAGGAGTGTCGGTGGGAGGCCACATGATCCACACACACACACACACACACACACACACACACACAGCTCCGACCTGATTTCCTCAATCACAGGCCGCCGCGCACGAGCACTACAGCCCACACGCAAACACTCATACATACACGGGTTACATGCACGCGCACGCACCCCATCAGTAAGAGCAGAGGAGACGCATCCGTGCGCGCTGCTCGGAGAAGAAGAGAGGGAGTGGGTCGGTGTGTGTGTGTGTGTGTGTGTGTGTGTGGGGGGGGGGGGGTGGACAGGTGCTCAACACGCGCACACGTAGACACAGACAGCCACACGCACGCGCACACAGAGGTGAGCCATTTACCCGTAGTGCAGACAGGTCTATCTCGTCCAGACTCCGCGCGGGGGAGTCGCTCGCCATGGCGCTTCTCTCGGTGGGTACGGGACTCAAGATGGAAGCGTCCTCAACGACCATCGACCGAGAGGTGCAGAGCGGCGGGGCTGGACGCACGCAAGCACCCCTCTAAATAAAGACAGAGGTCCCCCCCAACCACCCACCCACCCAAACAAAACACAAAAAAAACCCGAATATCCTCGAGAAGGCGATGTTTTCACCCCGAGAGGAGGCGGCGGCGGCGGCGGCGGAGCGGCGCAGGAGGGGACGCGGTGTGCGCTGCTGCTGCTGCTCCAGGTGCTACATGCTGCTCCGGTGCGGGGAATCCGGCGCTACATACCTCCACCGCGACACCTCGGTGTGGACAGGACAGGAGAGGAGAGGTGTGGGGAGGGTGGAGGAGGGGGAGAGGGGAGGGGAGGAGGACGCACGCGCACAGAGAGAGAGAGAGAGAGAGAGAGAGAGACGGGGAAGAAGAGCGCACAGCAGCCGAGGCGCACCGAGAGCGTCCGTCCGTCCGTCTGACGCGGAACAGCAGCGCGCTTCCCCGGGAGTGGCCTGTGAGGAGGCTGCGCTACAGACAGAGACGCCCACAGTGACACTGACACACACACACACACACACACACACACACACACACACACACACACACACGCGCAGACACACCTTCCGTCTCTGCACAGCTGTCTGTTCATGTACGGCAGCTTTTTAAGGACAAAACTCAAGTGGTGATCCATCCAGATCCGTGAGCTGCAGCAGGTCACACTCGCATCCTGGAGCAGTGACTGACAGGGGCGCGCACACGCACAAGGGGGGGGGGGGCACCCTTACCCCGACCCCCCCCCCCCGCCTTCTCCCATGGGACATTTTCATGCTTCATTCATGTCTTTAATGTCACATCAGAGGGAAACAGTGTCAGTGACCTGTGACCCGTCAGTCTGCTCCAGTCACACAATGGGATTTTCATAAAGATATATTATAATAATAGTAATAGATCGGTTTTATATAACGCTTTTCTCAGCACTCAAAGACGCTTCACACATAAAACATAGAGACTCAAACAGGAAGCACGTTAAACCACAGGAGAACAAAAGAACGTCACATTCACAGAAACACAGAGGGTGGACTTTAGTTGTTGTAGGTGATCCTGCAGAGATGGGGTTTCAGATGACTCTTGAATGACGGGAGTGTTTCTGAGTTCTGGATGGCGAGGGGCGGTTGAATCTATAGAATATTTATTAAAACTATATTTAAAAAAATATATACATATAAACACCCACAGGGAGTTGTAAGGGGCTCAGAATGAAAGTATTTTTGACGGGTTTGACAATGACTTCCTGTCCCGTTGTGTTTCCATGGTAGCAGCCAATAGCGTTGGGCGTAGCTGGTTGCCAGGGTTGTCTGTTGTTGGGTGCAGCTTAGCAAGAGGCTAAAATTAGCAAGAAGCTAAGGTTATTCAGCTTAGATTTTACGGAGATAACATTAGCAAGAAGCTAACATTAGCAAGAAGTTAGCGGTAGCCAGCTTAGGTTTCATCGAGCTAACATTAGCAAGAAGATAATATTAGCAAGATGCTAACATTCGCAAGAAGCTAAGGCTAGCCAGCTTAGATTTCACCAAGCTAACATTAGAAAGAAGCTAACATAGACAGCTTAGGTTTTACCAGCTTAGGTTTCACTGTGCTACATTAGCAAGAAGCTAACATCAGCCAGCTAGCTGTAACTTAGCTACGCTGCATGGATCTGGCATTGGTTGCTCCGTGACGTTAGCTGATAATTTGCGAGTCAGTCAGTTCAGCTCTGAGAGTCTGGAAGAATCCGCGGACGTTACGTGGCGAGCTGAGTAACAACCCGTGAAGAAGTGACACGTTACACACAGGACCTTTAAGTGTCTCTTCACTTAAAGGTCCTGAGTGTTCTCTTCTTCTTCTTAATCCTTTGTGTCGGTCGTCTTAGTTTCAGTGCGTCGGTTCATTAAAGAGTCTTTGAAGAGTCAGAAACACCTCCAGCGTTTTTTAAACTACCTTCTGAACTCTAACCGCCGCACAGGAAAGGTTCCTCGTCCTGTTTCTTGGGTCTTCGTCAGGAAGTGCACCTGAGTCTCGGCCTGTATCCCTGTATCCCCGTGTCCCTGTGTCTCAGCCTGCTGTGTCTCTGAGTCAGTCGCCTGTGGAGCTTTTTCAGGGCGTGCAGGGACACATTCGTAAACACGGTGGTGATTTCACACGGCCTGCTGTCACTGAGCTCCGCAGCTGCCGACAGGTTCTCAACGCAGAGATTATCGGAGCTGCTGACTCACCTGCAGGACCCGTTCTCACGATCACACTGACACACCGGACCGGACCGGATACATGTGTGAAGTTGAGTTTACTGCAGGTTTTTATTTCATTTATGTCAAAAACATTCACCTCACTGAGACTGACTAATCCGTGGCTCTGATCTGTAGAAGCTTACTCATGCATTTTGCTGTTTTTCTTGCTGAATGACTAATTTCAAAGAATCCTGTGAGCACATTTCTGGTAAACACAAGATTTCAAATGGAAAGTGGTGCTTCTGCAGGATTCTTTGTGGAGGAACTCGGTTTTACAACAAAACAACAACATAAAAACCAACAAAATCAAGACCGTTTCATCAAGGACGGCCCGACATCTCACCTCTGAGTTTGCACATCCTCAATTCCTTTCCTCGCCTCCTCGTGTGTACGTGAAATTCCAGCCTGAAAACAGGATCTTTTGAAACCAGGTCCCAGAGTCGGAAGATTGGAAACCGCCCCCCATGGCGTTGTGGTCTGGATGGTGAAAGCTCAGACTTTGTTAAAGGACGGCGTCATGGCCCCACCTCCAACCCCACGGCGTCACTTAACAACATCAGTGCTGCTGCGTGAGAGGACAGAGACGGACCCAGAGACTGTTCACTGAACTGGACTCTGAGCCACATGCATGGGACTGAATGAGGCCCAGCACAGATTTCTCCCTTTTCCCTGATGCTCTGAATAAGGAGCTAAACTGCTCTAGGCTCTGTTTCTAAATCCAGTTCTAAGAAGCTGTGAAAAGTCTCTAAATGAAGTGAGAAAGTGGCGCCTGGGAGTGCTTTGGGACGGGAAGGGGCTCCCAGCAGCCCCCTCTGCTCAGTGAGGACACTAACTGCAGAGTGAAGGGGCTCCCAGCAGCCCCCTCTGCTCAGTGAGGACACTAACTGCAGAGTGAAGGGGCTCCCAGCAGCCCCCTCTGCTCAGTGAGGACACTAACTGCAGAGTGAAGGGGCTCCCAGCAGCCCCCTCTGCTCAGTGAGGACACTAACTGCAGAGTGAAGGGGCTCCCAGCAGCACCCTCTGCTCAGTGAGGACACTAACTGCAGAGTGATGGGGCTCCCAGCAGCACCCTCTGCTCAGTGAGGACACTAACTGCAGAGTGAAGGGGCTCCCAGCAGCCCCCTCTGCTCAGTGAGGACACTAACTGCAGAGTGATGGGGCTCCCAGCAGCACCCTCTGCTCAGTGAGGACACTAACTGCAGAGTGAAGGGGCTCCCAGCAGCACCCTCTGCTCAGTGAGGACACTAACTGCAGAGTGATGGGTGCATCAGAGTCCAGAACAGCACCAAAGTCTCCACTAAGACCAGAACCAGGGACACGTTTGTCTCTAGGATGGAGGAGGATTTGGAGAGGAACTCTCCGGTGTTTGGATTCTCCACAGCGTCTCCCCGTCTCTTCTTCTCTGTTGTTGGTGTATTTCTGTGGCAGTTACAGCGCCACCTCCAGGCCTGGCATGGGTACTACAGCATTTGGAGTCGCTGCACCTGGTTTCCTGTGGACGCACAGATTTAGGAGTCGAGGCCGACTGGATGGGAAACTTTTTTAGAATAACGGAGAAAAAAATGAGTGGACAAACCCTTAAAGTCCACTGGAGGACTTGTTCGGTCGTCTCGTGTTTGATCGTCTCTTGTTTGATTGTCTCTTGTTTGATCGTCTCTTGTTTGGTCGTCTCTTGTTCGGTTGTTTGGTCGTCTCCTCTTGTTTGATCGTCTCTTGTTTGATCGTCTCTTGTTTGATCGTCTCTTGTTTGGTCGTCTCTTGTTTGGTCGTCTCTTGTTCGGTTGTTTGATCGTCTCTTGTTTGATCGTCTCTTGTTTGATCGTCTCTTGTTTGATCGTCTCTTGTTTGGTCGTCTCTTGTTTGGTCGTCTCTTGTTCGGTTGTTTGATCGTCTCTTGTTTGATCGTCTCTTGTTTGATCGTCTCTTGTTTGATCGTCTCTTGTTCGGTTGTTTGATCGTCTCGACTCCTGTAATGTAAAAATGTCTTTGTCAGTCTTCTGCCCCTGAGCAAAGCACCAGAGAAGCTCCAGACTGTGACTCTGTGGCTCCACCCAGAGGCTCAGGGGGGAGCTGCAGCAGCTGCAGGTTTCCTGAGGACAAACAGGTCTTTGGTGTTTCCCTCCTCAGACACACACTGAATATATCAAAAACATATAAATAAAGGACATATTTCAATACTGTTGAGTTTTAATGTTCGTTCTTTGTTTTTTTATATAAATGGTCATTTTTGTTTAGTTGTTTATGTGTCTGGAACTAAATAAGCAGAATTTTGAAATGTAATCTCAGTATAAGGGAGGACTATTTCAGATTTACGTCTGTAAAAATTAATTCTCAATGAACACTTAAAACAGCTAGAACATCAGTCGTTTTATCTAAATTTCAGTTTCCACGCAAGATCCATTTATGCTCTGAGACCAAAATAGTATTTAGTTACTTATTTATTCAGTCAGCTGTTCAATAATTTTTGTTATTTTTTAAATTATATTTTATTTTATTTCCTCTTTTTTCTTTTTTGTTTCTTTCGTCTTTGCAGTTGAGGAGAAATAGGGCGAGAGGAACGGCGTTACGACGCTGTGGTAACGGGAAAACACACGACATGTCTGGAGGTTTTTACGCATCTGAACTGAAAAGGTCTCAGAAATCTGGTCCCCTTAGTTCATCTCATCTTTAGCCTCTTATCTGGGGTCGGGTCACGGGGGCAGCAGCTTTAGCAGGGGACCCCAAACTTCCCTTTCCCGGGCCACATTAACCAGCTCTAACTGGGGGATCCTGAGGCGTTCCCAGGCCAGTGTGGAGATCTAATCTCTCCACCTGGTCCTGGGTCTTCCCCGAGGCCTCCTCCCAGCTGGACGTGCCTGGAACACCTCCCTAGGGAGTGTTAGTTCCTTAGTTCAGCGCTGAGCAAATAATAAATAATAATAAATATTAATCAATAATAATGTCCAGCAGACGCAGGAGCTCGACAGGACTTTGGTTTGATTTAACACGATTAGAAAACATCATAACAGCATTTAAATGTCAGAAAAGACGGGGAAACTTAACGCACCGCTGTCGTATTGTGTCATAAAAGATTCATGGGCAACAGAAAACTCACGACGTCGGCTCAGTTTGAACACGTGAACTCTTTATGTGACATACGACATCTTGAAAGAGCAACCAAATTCACGTTGGCATAACAATAACCCACATAATATTAATAATAATAATAATAATACAAATAATAGTAGCTGGAGGAGCCGTGGAGCTGCCTGGCACGGTAATACTGTTAAAGGGAACACGCTGTGCTGTGACAGGCAGAGAAACGGGTAAAACACTTCATTATCGTCATCATGCAATAAAAAAAACAGCTGTTTGCTTCCAAACACGACACATGATGATTATCAGATACACAGACACTTCGTAACAAACATAAACTTATTGCATTTTCATTATAACTTCATATAAGACACTATACGCCAGGCACACCGTGGAGATCTGCTCCGCCCGCAGGAGCTGGCGGGTGGAGACGGGCTGATTGTCCTGATACAAAATGGCTTCTCGTTCGTGCGCACGGACAGGAAGGATCCCTTTTTAATGCTGCAGAGCCCCCGGCCTCACGCGGAGGGAGGGGTGGCACTTTATGACGGGTGGTGCTCACTGGTGTTCTCCTAAAGGGGCGTTCGCGTGATCGGCTTTTGGGCGCAGAGGCGCGGTGAGCGGCTAAATCAGCGTTAGCATCGAAACAACCGTTAGCTTGCAAACTTCACAAACCCGGGCGCAGAGACGCGGTAAATGGCTAAATCAGCGTTAGCATCAAAACAATCGTTAGCTCGTAAACTTCACAAACCCGGGGCGCAGACACGCAGAGACACAGAGACACAGAGACGCGGTAAACGGCTAAATCAGCGCTAGCATTGAAACAACCGTTAGCTCGTAAACTTCACAAACCCGGGCGCAGAGATGCAGAGACGCCGAGACGCGGTAAATGGCTAAATCAGCGTTAGCATCAAAACAACCGTTAGCTCGTAAACTTCACAAACCCGGGCGCAGACACGCAGAGACGCGGTAAACGGCTAAATCAGCGCTAGCATTGAAACAACCGTTAGCTCGCAAACTTCACAAACCCGGGCGCAGAGACGCGGTAAACGGCTAAATCAGCGTTAGCATCGAAACAACCGTTAGCTCGTAAACTTCACAAACACTGGCGAAGAGACGCAGTAAACGGCTAAATCAGCGTTAGCATCGAAACAACCGTTAGCTCGTAAACTGCCTCTTCACAAACCTGCTGTGATGCTGATGAACCTCCATCATTACGTTTTCTTCTGATCCCGATACGACTTTAATGTTTTTCCTCCGTCTTTCTCATTGGCTTGTTGCACTCACACGCTTCTGTCTCAAGGTCAGAGGCAACGAGGTCAAAGTTCAACCGATTTGAACTTTAGCGCAGCGGTAGAGATGCAAATCTACGCGCTAACCCGACTCTCTCCAGACGAGTTCGGTTCCTCCTCGCTTCGCTCGTCCATCTGGGATCGCTGCACAGTAAAGTGATTTCAGGAGGCGGGGCCTTATTGAAAATCTTTGCATGTGATTGGATAAACCACGTGTCCGTCATCTTTACTGACGTGCTACTTCAACCGCTCACATGGAAACCGTCCCGTGACGCTGACGAGAGCGACGCAGGGAGAAGACGAACAGAACAGCCGACATCTTGGATACAGCAGCAGCGCGATGTCGGTAAATGATCGATGTCTCGAATGAAAAACAGGAAAACCATCTCCTCTACAGACGCCGTGTTTGTGATCGTAGATGTTGCGACGCAGCTCTGCCCCCTAGAGGATGTGTTGGTAACTGTAGCAACGCTGAAACGGGACCGGAGGTGTGAAGGGGGCCGTGAAGGGAGGATGAATCCACCTTTAAGCGTTTTCTGAGACACGTTTTTCCCATTGTGAGCTTTCATAAACTCTTTCATGCGCTCGTGAGTGAACACCACAGGAGATAAAGTGCCACCAGGTTTGTTTTCACGGCATCAGATCGACGGTTTGGATCCTGGAATCGCCGTCTCAGCTCGGACGCGTTTCGCCGCGCCGCTGCGGTGTAAACAGACAAGATGGCCGCCCTGGACCCAAACCGTGACCGACGCCAACTTCACATTCTCTGTGTTTCAACTTTTTTTTAACTCCGCGGAACTTTGTTTGGTCCGTAGTTCCGACCGGCTTTGGACGCTGAATTAGTTTAATCTGCGCTGACTCAGTCCATGAGCATGGCACTAACACTGCTGAGGTCACAGGTTCAAACCCTTGGTCCATATATCCCTCACATGTATACACTGTGCACCGTGGTACATTCTCACCGACCAGAGGCTGGAAAAGTGACTCCACCTGACGCACGCTTCACCGAGGCAGAGGAGTCACACCAACCTTTGTGTGTGTGAGTGTGTGTGTGTGTGTGACAGATGACATCTGTCACACACACACACACACACACACACAAACGCACAAACACACAAAAAAACCTCAGAACAAGACAGTAGGCGTGTTTCCATCGGGGTCAAATGTGGCCGCTCGGACGCGCCCTCTCAAACGGCGGGGCGGGATGTGTGTGTGTGTGTGTGTGTGTGTGTGTGTGTGTGTGTGTATGTGTGTGTGTGTGTGTGTGTTAAAATGAGAGAGAGAGAGAGAGAGGGAGCAGCAAAGGACCACAGGTCAGAATCCAACCGGCCGCTACAGCAATCATGTGAACGTGCCTGTGCACAGACGCTCGTGCACAGACGCTCGTGCACAGACACTCGTGCACAGACGCTCGTGCACAGATGCTCGTGCACAGAAGCTCGTGCACAGATCATTGCCTGTGCTGCGTTCTTCTTCTCCACTGGATAAAAGTGTCGGCTCTACTTCGCCGTGTCGTTGTGGCGCCTGTTCGACCGCGCGTCACATCCCGCTGAGAGCTCCGTCCAATCAGCAGCCGCTCGAGCGACTCGCATGCAAATAAGGGGCCTTTCGGCGAGACGGACCCGCCCGATTCCGCGTATTCGACCCTGATGGAAACACACCTACGAGCGAGTCATGATAAGAACATTCCCATTTAACAGCTCGCTGCTAGGGCTAATAAACACTGCTGGTATTAATATTAAGTTAAATGCCTCTTAAAGGTCACACACACACACACACACACACACACTCACACACACGCACACGCACACGCACACACACACACACTTCACTGGAGCGAACCCGGTGCGTAGCTCGCCCACTGTATAACACTGTTCATCCGAAAGCTCTTCCAGAATAATAGCTTTTCCACCGCCTTGATTGTTGGACGCGCAGGTGAGTGACGCAGGTGAGGAATGATTGTCGAAGAACGCCGCTCCGTCCTGCTCCGCGGGCGCCCCCAACACACTCCCGTCATCCAGGGGGAGTGGCGAGGGCAAAGGGGTGACGGCGGGGGTGAGGGAGTAGGGTGCTTTGGAACGCTCAAGAGTTAGCGAGGGAGAGGCCGGGTGGGGGCGATAAGCATTCAGGCCCGGTGGAGGAGGGGGGCGGCGGTGATGAGGAGGCCCAGGAGGAGGCACAGGCCTGGGGGCAGAGGTGCAGGCGGCGCCCCCCCGGACGAGCGGATGGAGGACGTCCTGATCTCAGACATGAGGAAGGCGGAGAGGGGGACGTGGGAGACCAGCGTGGGGCTGGCGTAGTTGATGAGGGAGTCAATCTTCTCCGCCTCCTTACTGCACGCCTCGATCTGGGGAACAGAGAGTTAAGACAACAAAAGGAGACGGTTAAGTTTAGGCGACAAAATGAGACGGTTAAGTTTAAACGACTAAAGGAGACGGTTAAGTTTAGACGACTAAAGGAGACGGTTCTACCGTGCGTGCGTGCATGCATGTGTGTGTGTGTCTGTGTGTGAGTGCGTGCGTGTGAGTGAGTGTGTGAGAGTGTGTGAGAGTGTGTGTGTGTGTGTGTGTGTGTGTGTTACCTGCAACGGGGTCGGCTGCTGGTCCACTGGAGCGATGAGGACCACCAGCTCGTGGTCGATGCTCAGGTACCCAAAGACGTCGCACTGCGGCACGGAGACGTGCAGCCGCAGGATCTGCAGGACGTCATGGACCGTCACCGGCTGGTTCTTATTCAGCTGCACCGGGGGTCAAAGGTCAAGCAGAGGGGGGGGGGGGGGTCAAAGGTCAGACAGGGATATATGAATTATCTCATCTCATCTTCAGCCTCTTATCCGGGGTCAGGTCGCGGGGGCAGCAGCTCCAGCAGGGGACCCCAAACTTCCCTTTCCCGGGCCACATTAACCAGCTCTAACTGGGGGATCCTGAGGCGTTCCCAGGCCAGTGTGGAGATCTAATCTCTCCACCTGGTCCTGGGTCTTCCTCGAGGCCTCCTCCCAGCTGGACGTGCCTGGAACACCTCCCTAGGGAGGCGCCCAGGGTTCATCCTTACCAGATGATCCTGAACCACCTCAACTGGCTCCTTTCAACGCAAAGGAGCAGCGGCTCTACTCCGAGTTCCTCTTGGATGCTGAACTTCTCCCCCCCCTCTCTCTAAATTAGCGAGTAGCTCATGGTGACACATGTGAGTGAGACGGGTGAAGTGTGACTCGTTCGTACCTTAGAGAAAGTGTTCATCTGCTCTTTGTTCCAGAGGATCTGCAGCATGCTGGCACATATGGGACAACAGGCTCCTGGAGGATTCAGCACGTCATGGGTTAGTGTTTCCGTACAACCTGCAGTCTTAAAATGGTGTCCCGTGAGCGGTGTACTCACCTGGGGGGGTGACAGGCTGGCAGTTTGGAGTGGACAGAGGCGGACAGGGGATCACGCTGCACGCAGAGTCCGGGGCCACGTCAGACATGGCTCCGACGGCGTGGCAGGGGCCCTCGTAGTCCACGGCCACGCGGTCAGAGAAGGCGTCACACACCGTGTTGTAGGTTTCACCGTTATGGCCGCAAACGGGCTGAGGCTCCCTACAGGCGTCCTGAGAACAGAGCACCCAGAGCTGATGTGCACACCTCACATTTAAATATATACATTTATATATATACGTGTGTTTAAGTGTCCTCTAAGAGCCAAAACGTGTGCTAAAGTGCCCTCTAGGAGCCAAAACATGTGCTAAAGTGCCCTCTAGGAGCCAAAATGTGTGCTAAAGTGCCCTCTAGGAGCCAAAACATGTGCTAAAGTGTCCTCTAGGAGCCAAAACATAAGCTAAAGTGCCCTCTAGGAACCAAAACATGTGCCAAAGTGCCCTTGGTGTTTATTCAGCTGTCCTCTGGTGCCACCTTCTGGTCAAACGTTGCACTTGATATACTGAAACCAGAGTGGACATGTGAAAGCCTTGCTAACAGCTTTTCTTGGCTCCAAGTCGAGTCGAGAAGCCAGTAAGTCAACCTTTGAGTGTAGACTTTTTTCTTATTTTGACAGATTTCAAGGTCAACACTGAACTTTAGCTCTCTACAAACCAAATCATGTGCTAAAGTGATCTCTAGGAGCCCAAATGCATGCTAAAGTGTCCTCTAGGAGCCAAAACATGTGCTAAAGTGTCCTCTAGGACCCAAAACGTGTGCTAAAGTGCCCTCTAGGAGCCAAAACATGTGTCCAGCTCTCCCGTGGGACCTACCTGGCAGTGGCCCATGTAGGCCAGGGTCTTCCCGGCCTGATGCAGCTGGCACAGGCTGGGGTAGACCAGGCCATCGGTGTCACAGACCGGCTCCACGCTGTTCTTGTCACAGGCTGCGGGTCGGCCCACACACTCGTGCTGCGGGCAGTCTGACGAGTCACTCAGACACACACGGTACTTTGGGATGCACCTAGAAACACACACAATATGTCTTTTTAGATTCATCTGTACAACCGTCTTTCCTTACGCGGGGCGACAAGATGAGAAGCCCCGGACTAAAGGTGTCAACGGGCAGTAAAGTGTAATTGTACAGTTTGTTCTGGACGTGCCCGACCACACACACATGTTCCGGACGCGACCCGGCCTTCGTCGGCGTTAGCAGCAGCTGGACCTACCTCTGGTTCCTCTGGCAGGGTTTGCCGGTGCAGGGGTTACTGACGCGGCACAGGCCGAAGACAAACTGATGGTCCTTGAAACCCATGCAGCGAGCCACGCAGGCGCTGGGATAAGTCCGCCCGTTAGAGGCACACACTGGGACGAAGCGGTCCGGACAGCTACAGGGAAGGCCTGGGGGAGGACGGGGGAGACGGTTAGTGTGATCCCTATTTTTCCTACCACTGACAACAGAGCACCCAGAGCTGATGTACACACCTCACGTTTACACACACATTTACATATATACATTTATATACACACTCACATGTTTTCAAGTGCCCTCTAGGAGCCAAAACATGTGCTAAAGTGTCCTCTAGGAGCCAAAACGTGTGCTAAAGTCTCCTCTAGGAACCAAAACGTGTGCTAAAGTGTCCTCTAGGAGCCAAACGCGTGCTAAAGTGCCCTCTTAGAGCTAAAAAGTGTGCTAAAGTTCCCTCTAAGAGCCAAAACGCGTGCTAAAGTGTCCTCTAGGAACCAAAACCTGTGCTAAAGTGTCCTCTAGGAACCAAAACTTGTGCTAAAGTGCCTTCTACAAACCAAAACCTGTGCTAAAGTGCCCTCTAGGAGCCAAAACGTGTGCTAAAGTGCCCTCTAAGAGCCAAAACGCGTGCTAAAGTGCCCTCTAAGAGCAAAACGCGTGCTAAAGTGCCCTCTAGGAGCCAAAACTTGTGCTAAAGTGCACTCTAGGAGCCAAAAGTTGTGCTAAAGTGCCCTCTAAGAACCAAAACATGTGCTAAAGTGCCCTCTAGGAACCAAATTGCATACACCTCCCAGGTGAAGGGATTGAAACTCAGTCTAATAAACATTCATGTCTCTTGAAGTGTGCAAAGTTATAAAAACCCTTTCTGTGAAGAGCGGTCGAATACAAAGCTAGACGATGCTAATGCTAATGCTAATGCTAGGTGAGCAGGAGCAACAGTGAGAGTTTATAAAGATTCACTGAGGAGAGTCAGTCTGTTGTAACACTGCGGAGCGCACACACACACACACACACACAAAGACACACACACACACACACACAGACACACACACACACACACGGACCGGTGAAGTGTCTGCGGTCCTCGTCAGAGCTGTGGGAGCTCAGACATGCCCTCGTAGAGCAGACGGTGTCCCCGGCGAAGCAGGAGCAGGTGTGGCACTCGATCCTGAAGGACGTCCCGTGGCCTGGTGGGAACAACAGCAGCACGTTACTGCAGGTTTAGGGTCTGACCATGCTCTACACATCTGAACTTTACTCAAATAATATCCTAAAACGCTACTTTAACCTCTGCCAAAGTCCCTTTCTGGTAAGATACTTGTGCTTCTCCTCCAGTACTGCTTTAAAGAACTATATACATGAAAGCACTTGTGTTTGCAGCGCCCTGTTAGTGACACCTCTAACGTCAGTCAGCCCAGGTGGAGCTCGTCACTGAAGCGTACGCTGGATCTGCTAAAGAAACAACAGCATCTGTCCAATCAAAGTAAACATCTGTCTTCAATGAGAGCGGTGCAGCTCAGCCCTCCTAAGAAGAACGGGCCAAAACAAACTTAAAAGCAGAAGAGTGATAAACATGAGAGGAGAGTAAACAAAGAGAAAGATCATTCTGTACATGGAACGGCTAAAGGCCCGTCCACACGGAGACGCGTTCTCCCGTAACCTCACAGCTTCAGTCTGGTTCAGTCTTCCGTCCACAGCAGCCGGCGTTATCAGAGCCTGAAAACTGGATCTTTAGAAACGGGGTCCCAGCGTGGGAAGATTGTAAAGCACCCCCCATGGCGTTGTGGTCTGGACGGTGAAAGCTCAGACTTTGTTAAAGGACAGCGTCATGGCCCCACCTCCGACCTCTGACCCCGCGGCGTCACATATTCGTCTACAGATTTCTCCCTTTTCCCTGATGCTCTGAATAAGGAGCTAAACTGCTCTCTAGGCTCTGTTTCTAAATCCAGTTCTAAGAAGGTATGAAAAGTCTCTAAATGTAGTGAGAAAGTGGCGCCTGGGAGTGCTTTGGGACGGGGAAGGGGCTCCCAGCAGCACCCTCTGCTCAGTGAGGACACTAACTGCAGAGTGAAGGGGCTCCCAGCAGCCCCCTCTGCTCAGTGAGGACACTAACTGCAGAGTGAGGGACCTGTGGAAGCTCTCTGGACACGCAGTCAGACACGAGGGGGGTCTTACTCTTTCTCTGTCCTCCTACGATGCAGGGCTTGTTGGTGTCCACGCAGGGCATCTCCGCACAGTTCTCCAGACGCCCACTGGGACCACAGCTGCACACCTCGTGGCACCCAGAGGGAGCGTTTCGAGTTGGCACCTGGATACGAGCGTCCTGCTGAACCAGAAACTCCGAGGCCTCGCCCAGTTTACAGCCTGAGGACACACACACACACACACAGACACAGACACACACTCAGAAGGACTGCCGTGCTGCGGACACACAGTGAAGCTGCTGAAGTGGTCGTACCTGGCACACAGAGGTGCGGCTGACAGTTGAGTTCGTCGAGGCAGCCCTTCCTGTTGACCTGGCATAAGTGGTTGCTGGGGCAGGGGTTGGGGTTGCACGGGTGGATGACCTCCTCCATGATGCTGTTGCCTAGGGAACTGGGGGCTGGAGGGAGTGTGTAAAGGGGGAGTGGTGCGGGTGGTGAGTGGATGTGGAAATGTAAAACGAGAAAACAGATTTGGAGCATAGATGAGCTCCCCGACTTTAGTGCTGACTCACTGAGGTATCTGCGGAGGGGGATGCAGCGTTCGGGGTCGTCGATGGGTGACAGCAGCTCACAGATCCTCTCTGGAGTTTGTCCCTCATGGAAACGTTTCCTGTCCCCACACTGGGTCAGGATGTCCACACAGTCTGACCTGTGGACATGAAACAAAGCGTCAGGGAACATAAAGTGGTCATGTGTAAGCTCCGTCTCTGTCCTCTCACGCAGCAGCGCTGTTGTTGTTATGTGACGCAGCAGGGTCAGAGGTCGGAGGTGGGGCCATGACGCCATCCTTTAACAAAGTCTGAGCTTTCACCGTCCAGACCTGGGACCCGGTTTCAAAAGATCCAGTTTTCAGGCCCCGATAACGCCGGCTGCGTGCAGGAGGGTCTAGTCACTTGCAGGATGGTCTAGTCTCTTGCAGGAGGGTCTGGTCACTTGCAGGAGGGTCTGGTCACTTGCAGGATGGTCTAGTCACTTGCAGGAGGGTCTAGTCACTTGCAGGATGGTCTAGTCTCTTGCAGGATGGTCTAGTCACTTGCAGGAGGGTCTGGTCACTTGCAGGAGGGTCTAGTCACTTGCAGGATGGTCTAGTCACTTGAAGGAGGGTCCAGTCACTTGCAGGATGGTCTAGTCACTTGTAAGATGGTCTAGTCACTTGCAGGATGGTCTAGTCACTTGCAGGAGGGTCTAGTCACTTGCAGGAGGGTCTAGTCACTTGCAGGATGGTCTAGTCACTTGCCGGATGGTCTAGTCACTTGCCGGATGGTCTAGTCACTTGTAGGATGGTTTAGTCACTTGCCGGATGGTCTAGTCACTTGCAGGAGGGTCTAGTCACTTGCAGGATGGTAGTGGACATACTTGCATATGACGCTCCCTCTGGACTTGCTGTGGCAGGGCTTGATCTGCAGGGAGCAGGCCACGGCCTTCCACATGTCTGGCAGACACTTCCTGATGTCCAGCACAGGGATGTTCATGAAAGGCATCTTGATCGTCCCATTGGACCACAGCTTGATGTCGTTCATGGCGCCCTGGTCTGACTGGACGTTACAGCTGCGGAACAGCTCTGTGGGCCTAGGGGCAGAGACACGCGGGGGGGGTTTGACAAGAACTCAGAAGGAAACAATCCTGAACAAGCATGAAACGACACTGCTCACACACGCTGGACGTGTGTGAGGACGTGTGTGAGGAGGTGTGTGAGGACGTGTGTGAGGACGTGTGTGTGAGGACGTGTGGAGATGATGGACGTGTGTGAGGACGTGTGTGAGGACGTGTGTGGAGACGCTGGACGTGGACAAAAAGCTTGTTTTTATTGTAATGTGCTGGAACTGGGTGTTTGTAAATAAATGTGTGTGTATGTGTGTCTGTGTGTGTGTGTGTGTGTGTGCGCGGCTGCGTGGTCGCTGCAGATGGAACGAGTGACTGGCAGAGGACGCTTTGGTGACGCGCTGAACCACTGAAACCAACTGTTTCAGAACTGGGTTCATTACTGGAAGCATCAGTAACAGTGACCTCTACTGGTGAAATGCAAGACTGCACACACACACACACACACACACACACACTCACACACACACACACACACACACACACACACACACACACACAGACACACACACACACACACACACACACACACACACACACACACACAGGAAGCGTCTCTGATGTCTGATTGGTGGGTGTGAGTCGGCTAATTGGTGGTTCCAGGCCGAAGCTGGGTGTGGTACCATTATGTGTGTGTGTGTGTGTGTGTGTGTGTGTGTGTGTGTGTGTGTGTGTGTGTGTGTGTGTGTGTAAATTTTGAGGTAGACTACATGTAGTTTACTTGAGTAAATCCCTTTCATACTACTTTATATTTCTACTCCTCTACATGTCATGAACAAGGGCGGCACGGTGGTTTGGTGGTTATCACTGTCGCCTCAGAGCAAGAGGGTTCCTGGTTCGAATCCGGGCCGTAAACTGGATATTGTGATTCAAAATGGGCTCATTTGTTCCAATGAAGGTTTTGTCATCAAATGTGTTTTTGTGTGTTTTTCACGCGTGGAGCACGAGGACATCGTTGTCCTTCCCTCTCCTGTATCAAATGACTGTGAGCTTTTGTGGTCGCCTCGCTCCCCAGGTGACCTGCAGACCACTGTGTTTGTGTGTGTGAAGTATATCTGAGTTTGTTTTGATGTGTGTGTGTGTGTGTTAGTGTGGCTCCCCGGTGCAGCCTTTGAAGTGGTTCCGTTCTGCCTTCGGCCCCCGTCTGTAGACCGTGTGTAAAACACGCTGTGGTACTGAGACCTCCAGGGTCACACTGGGTTCACTACGACTGAGTCTCCTGTTTCCCATCATGCCTCCTGCTTTCACACACTTTACACACGCTCGGGGATTAAGGGCGCCCTCCCACTGTGCGTGCGTCCCGTGCCCCGTGCTTTAGGGTCCTTGTCCCCCCCTCCAGGCCTGTTTGTACTCACACTACCTGGGCCTCGGAGAATGCTTCTTGCTGCCTATACGTCATCACGCCGTAACACGTCACACGCATTGATGACGTCATGGCGATGCGTGGCTTTGTTTCCAGATCTTTCCGTAGACCTCGGAGCTTTTGTGCGTCTTGTCGACTGTTTTTGAATCTTTTCATCGACCAAATCTGCAGTAAACACTCCACCTCCGCATCACACCAACGTGAACCTTTCACCGCCATTGTTTGAAATGTCCGCGCATGGTCCCTCCTTCTTTTTTCCTATGTCCCAACAGGCGCACAGGAAATGACCTCAGAACCGCCGTAGGCCTCGCGCTCGTACACGTGCGCACGCTCGTGCTCGTACACGTGCAAACGTGCTTTACTAAAGCCCACCTCTCCCAAACGGGCCGTGGACGGCAAGCGTGCCGCTCCTAGACGTGGTACGGTTGCACTCACACTGATCAAAGGAACCAGACTTTAGCCGTGAAACGTGCTGGGGCACGGTACGGAGGCACAGTGTGAGTGCGACCTTAATATGTGTTTCACCTATACGTCAAAATATTATTTGTGTGCTTCATACTCCCCAAAGACAAAGAGAGGCACCAAACAAACTCCCATCAGTGGAGCCCGGTGAGTCTGACCTGTTGTTGAAGTTGGTGCAGTAGGCGAGCTCCTTGCAGCCCAGCTGACACGGCTCCCGCACGTCCGACAGGCAGTTGATGAGCTCCGTCTCCACGGGGTTGTATTCACAGAGCTGGTCAAAGTCCTGCCACGTCTGGCTGCCCCAGTTAGTGCTGATCTCCTGGCACATGTCCCTGTCAGAGCAGAGTCGGGTTAGAACAAGAACTGACACGCTTCACCTCAGTCTCCACCCTCAGCCCGACCCAGCAGGGCGTCAGGAAGATAAAAACCCGCCCACCAAGAGACGTCCTCAACTCATAACAGACACAGAAAATGACTATACACAAATTGCACATATGGACCTGCTTCTATCAATCGTCCCCCATCTTTGTCTTGTCTAGTCGACGCATGGGAGAGTGAGAAACCAAATTTCGATTCCTTGTTTGTCTTGTTCATGTGAGGAACAGCTGACTTTGACTTTGACTTTGACCTAGACTGGGTATCCCCGCCCCCTTCTGCTCCGCCCTGCACCTGGGTCTGTGAAAGAGCAGTGCTGCGTGCCAATAGTGATTCAACCGAGCCCCCACCACATCGACTTCCTGTTTGATCCAATCAGGAAGCTCTGTCAGCGTCAGTTCTCTAAGTGTCCACTAGGGGCAGGTTTCATAACAGAGCAGTTTCTCATTGAGCCCCATGTTAAACAGGCCGTTTACACAGCATCATTAAACCTGTTTAAGGACAAAAGAACATTCTAGTCTGTGTGTTTAGCTCAGGTCTCCATGACAACACTGAGGGGGAGGGGCTAGTTTTTATTTTATTGGAGGTGAAAGTTTATGAATAATTAGGGGCGTGGCCTCTTGAGTGACAGCTAGCCTCTGGCCCTCACTTCTCCTCGGAGGTTAACGTCAGCCAGATGGACGTACGCCCCTCCCCCCAGCGTCACATACATGCCCTTTTATGTCAAAGTCTGACAAGAGGGAGACTCCCGTAGGCGAGAACAACTGGTCTACGCCCTCGTTCACCCTCAGCCGTAAGTGTCGGTGCAATAGTCTGAAAAACTGAAGTGCTGAGCGATGGAGTGAACAACGATGGTCACCCCAGAGGTGGATATCACCCACAATGCACTGCAGTTATGCATTCAATGGAAGCAAATACATCCTTGGCGTAATCTAAATCATAATGTTGGTTAGACATGTGTCAGGTGCAGGTCTTGGTGGTAACGACCTGGAGATAGGGAGAACTTCAGTGAGCTCAGGTTCAGACGACGCAAACCGCAGCACCAGGATCAGACTCTGGGTCCTGGTACGGCCCTGACTCAGACCCAGCTCTGCTGCTGGCCTACAGCCTGCTGTGACCCCCCTGTGCTGCGGTTTGTGCCGCCTGAGCTCCTGTTGGTGCAACCACAAAGTAACTCTGTCTACGTCCATATTGGGTGCAGTTCCTGGTGCTGAGCAGTGCGTTGTACCTGCAGAGGGAGGTGTTGGCCTTGGAGCAGCAGTGCAGCTTGGCGCAGTCCATCTTAGCGGGGTGGGGGGTCTCCTCTTCAGGCGGGGAGGGAGGGTGCGCGCTGCCCAGAAAGCACTGCCACATGGGCTCCTGGGGGAGCGGCTGGGAGCCACACTCCTCGATCAGACCCTCCATGATCTCATGCTCCGTGCTCATGGTGCGGAGGATTCGCCGGCAAGCCACCTGGCAGTGGGTGGCCTCCGCCCGGTCGCAGCAGTACAGACCTGGATGTGAGGGGACGGAGGGGGCAGTAAGTGACGGCAAATGTACTACGTTATATAAGATCAGACATGGTCACAAAGTCACAAAGTCCCCATAGGGCAGCAGCAAGTCCTGATCACGTCTCTCATGGTTGTAATACATAATAACATAGAGTTGGAGTGCAACCGTGTTAATTACACACACTCCTGACGAATGACAGTTTATAATCCAGTGTAAATAAAGAACGTTTGCTGCTCCCTTTACCTGAACTAACTACAGACACACCTGAAACTCCAGCTCCTGCTCTCATTGGAGGATTTTAAAGAAGCTTCAGTCAGTCAAACACATCAGTCTGTAGATATTCTGACTCATATATTCATGATTTTGCTCGATTCTGGTGCATTTTTGCTGTTTTTACTTTGTTATTTGACAGATTTTAATGTGTTACAGTCTTGTATCTTGTGTTGTGTTTGTCAGAAACGCCGTCAGTCGTGCTGCCGCCTGTCTCAGGACACTCAAATAAATAAAAAGCCTCTCAAACACAGTGTAACGGTTAAAGCTAACGCAGTGTGATGCTAATAAGAGCTAATAACGCAGTAACGTCAGCGTGAGGTGGTCAACGATAAACCTGTAACGTAAACGTGCCGTTAGCTGATGTTAATAATGAACGTGTACTTCTCCCGGTTTAACCTGGACACATAAACAGACCCTTTACACGCATCAGATATGACGATAACACGTGTTACAGGGTTGTATCTTGTGTCGGCTGCTCGTTGTGTCGTCTGTCGTGCTGCCGTCTGTCTCAGGACACTCAAATAAACAAAAACCCTCCTGTTAACTTACTGTGCACTGTTGCACTGCTCTAATATATTCAGTTAGACAAAAAACAACCTGTTTAAAGAGAACCTTTATTGTGAAGGGACCTTTATTGTGAAGGGACCGGATGTGGGGTTAAAAGACGGTTGTTGTTGTTGTTGGGAACGAGCCAAGATGGCGGATAAAGTTGGTGTCGAGCCGCAGTGAAAGTTTGTGTTCTTTTCGTTTAACACCTCCAGACTCTCAAACGCAGTGTGATGGTTAAAGCTAATAACGCAGTAACATCAGCGTGACGTGGTCAACGACAAACCTGTAACGTAAACGTGCCGTTAGCTGACGTTAATAATGAACGTGTACATCTCCCGGTTTAACCTGGACACATAAACAGACCCCATGCACGCATCAGATATGATGATAACACGTGACACGAGGACTGGAATGACCACGATGCATCTGTGTGTGTGTGATGACTCCCGTGCTCCCGTGTCGGCTCTGCGTGGGTGCACCTACTGTCTATGGGGCTGCGTATGGGGTAGGACTTGGTGAAGTTGCTGACGCAGCCGAGCAGCTGAGGGCTGTGACTCTGACAGTACTCTCGGACCGCGTTGATCTGGGACACGGTGGGGGTGGAGTCGGTCCTGAAGATGGCCTGGCAGTACTCCCTGCAGGTGGTGTGACGCCCTGCATAGCTGCAGCACGTGGAGCCCACTGGAGGAGCGCGCACACACACACACACACACACACACACACACACACACACACACACACACACACACACACACACACACACACACACACACACACACACACACACACACACACACACACACACACACACACACACACACACACACACACACAGAGATTGGATTATTCTGGCCTCACATCTGTGTGTGTGTGCGTGTGTGTGTGTGTGTGTGTGTGCGTGTGTGTGTGTGTGTGTGTAGAGACAGTGGTGTCCTCGATGGATGAGTTTGTTTATTTATCGACTGGAAGAGGATATGAGATGGGCGCAGTTATTGGCGTCATCTCTGTTTATCTTAGTGTGTGTGTGTGTGTGTGTGTGTGTGTGTGTGTGTGTGTGTGTGTGTGTGTGTGTGTTTGTGTGTGTGTGTGTCTGTGTGTGTATAACAACTTACTTTCATTTTTGGTGATGCAGCCGTAGAGGGAGTTCTAGAAGGAGTAGAGATATGATATTCTGTTTTAAAGTCTAAGAACATGTTTAAGAAATAGTCACGATTGTTGAAAAATGCGTGCTAAAGTGCCCTCAAGGACCCCAAATGTGTGTTAAAGTGCCCTCTAGGAGCCAAAATGTGTGCGAAAGTGCCCTCTAGGACCCCAAATGTGTGTTAAAGTGCCCTCTAGGAGCCAAAATGTGTGCGAAAGTGCCCTCTAGGACCCCAAATGTGTGTTAAAGTGCCCTCTAAGAGCCAAAATGTGTGCGAAAGTGCCCTCTAGGACCCCAAATGTGTGTCAAAGTGCCCTCTAGCAGGCAAAATGTGTGTTAAAGTGTCCTCTAGGAGCCAAAACGTGTGCTAAAGTGCCCTCTAGGACCCCAAAAGTGTGTTAAAGTGCCCTCTAGGAGCCAAAATGTGTGCGAAAGTGCCCTCTAAGAGCCAAAATGTGTGCGAAAGTGCCCTCTAGGACCCCAAATGTGTGTTAAAGTGCCCTCTAGGAGCAAAAATGTGTGCGAAAGTGTCCTCTAGGACCCCAAATGTGTGTTAAAGTGCCCTCTAGGAGCCAAAATGTGTGCGAAAGTGTCCTCTAGGACCCCAAATGTGTGTTAAAGTGCCCTCTAGCAGGCAAAATGTGTGTTAAAGTGTCCTCTAGGAGCCAAAACGTGTGCTAAAGTGCCCTCTAGGACCCCAAATGTGTGTTAAAGTGCCCTCTAGGAGCCAAAATGTGTGCGAAAGTGCCCTCTAAGAGCCAAAATGTGTGCGAAAGTGCCCTCTAGGACCCCAAATGTGTGTTAAAGTGTCCTCTAAGAGCCAAAATGTGTGCGAAAGTGCCCTCTAGGACCCCAAATGTGTGTTAAAGTGCCCTCTAAGAGCCAAAATGTGTGCGAAAGTGCCCTCTAGGACCCCAAATGTGTGTTAAAGTGCCCTCTAAGAGCCAAAATGTGTGCGAAAGTGCCCTCTAGGACCCCAAACGTGTGTTAAAGTGTCCTCTAGGAGCCAAAATGTGTGCGAAAGTGCCCTCTAGGACCCCAAATGTGTGCTAAAGTGTCCTCTAGGAGCCAAAATGTGTGTTTAAGTGTCCTCTAGGAGCCAAAACGTGTGTTAAAGTGCACTTACCTCTGTGACTTTCTTGCAGACTTTCGTTATGTCATTTTTAGATGAAGCCTGAGGGAAATAAAGGTAACAGAGTTAGAAAGTAGGAGAGAAAACACTCAGAGGGACCTAAAGGTGTGAGCGGACATGCTGTGATGACAGGATCTCACCTGTCTGCACTCCCTGCGACACTCGGCTGAGATGGCCAGCTCACAGCAGCCCAGCCCCACCCAGCCGTCCGTCTTCCTGGACACTCCTGGACACAAGTCAAACAGCACACGATCAACCGTATCTTATGGATCTTATGGAGAGTTGCTGGCAATGGCAAGAAGAACCTTCCCTATAACAGGCAGGAACGCTAAACAGACCCAACTTGCCGTTCCCCGGTCGCATACAAAGCGGGGAACATAGGACCTCGGGAACATAGGTACGCGGCCGCACAAAAAATGGGGCAAAGCGCTTCGAGAGAAAGACACTACGTCCAACGGCTGAACAGTTTCATAAAAAGATGGCGGTGCTCAGCGCGGTGAAGTCCTTTTAATGTCCGATTCAACTGATTTGGACATTTACGGTCTTGCGTACATGCATGTACGAAAAGACCAGTTCTGTCAGTTTTTTTGTACATGTGTATAAACTAAACGAAGAAATCCAGGAGAGTGGCTAACAGCAGGATGTGGCTAACAGTGATTAGCTCGGGGCAGCACGGTGAAGGCATTCAAAGGTCTTTTTTAACCACTAATGCTGCTGAAAATAACAGCAAACCTCTGCAGCAGCATGAGAAGAGTCCCTACACACACAACAAAGCACCAATGGGCTCCTTCCACTGTAATGGACTTTACTATGAGAGGAGCTGGTACAGGGGCCAGTAGGTAAGTCTTTAAAACACTCTGGCTTCACTAACTACGCTGATGATGCTTTGTTTAGTGTGTAGGGACTCTTTTCATGCTGCTGCAGAGGTTTGCTGTTATTTTCAGCAGCATTAGTGGTTAAAAAAGACCTTTGAATGCCTTCACCGTGCTGCCCCGAGCTAATCACTGTTAGCCACGTCCGGCTGTTAGCGTCTCACTCTCGTTAATCGTTCATACACAACAAAGAAATGGTCTCGACGGCTTATTTGATGACCGAATTTGCCCAAATAAAAAAAGACCGTTGGATGTTTTTACGCCGGAGTTTCACTTGAAGGCATCCTGAGAAATGAAGGAATCATTAATTAATTGCAGTTGGAGGAGGAGGAAGAGTAAATCCCTAAAAGCTGCAGGAATGCAGTGAACATCAGAGCCTGGATGATTAAGGGGGGGTTAATCTTCTAAGGCTGCCCGGACGCCAAAAGGTAAGAATAACAATAGCTCCAATCTGGAGACCATTAAGCTTCTGACAGGTAGATTTGTTCCAAGCACGAGCAGCGGGACCTCGGCCTTTGATCCGGGGCCAGCTCCCCTCACAGCTGGAACGGCCTCGCTTGTTGCCGTTACTTCTCATGCGACCGCGTACACACGGGAGATACGGCTCAGGTGAAATGTTAAGTTCCACGTCATTTCTAAGATCCAGCAAAACCACCACAAAAAGATGCCAAATGACTAAAAATAGATGCAAAACCAGCACAAAAAGATGCAAAATGACTAAAAATAGATGCAAAACCAGCACAAAAAGATGCAAAATGACTAAAAATAGATGCAAAACCACCACAAAAAGATGCAAAATGACTAAAAATAGATGCAAAACCAGCACAAAAAGATGCAAAATGACTAAAAATAGATGCAAAACCACCACAAAAAGATGCACACTGACCATAACAAGCTGAGCATCACACATGTTTGACACAGAGAGAGAGGCAATCAGACATGGAGTCACAGAAGCCGTCCCTGAAGATTCAACACAAAAGCTTCAACTCTTACCTGGAAGTGTAGAGTTGATGCACAGCCAAAGTTCATTCTGGAAGACAAAAGAGAAGAAATGGGTTTAAACAAAGTCCTAACTGAAAGCTTTTACAGTTAACAAGTACAGCTGATCACTTGATGTCATGAGAGAAAACATCGTACATGTGTAGGTAGTTCTCTTATACACACTAGGGATGAGGGCACGAGTAGTTCATTCCAAGATCAAGGGATCAACTTCCTCGAGGGCCGATCGAGAACTTGTTCTTCCAAATCTATTTTTTAGAAGTGAACGCATCTTCCTGCAGGAATAATGACGCACAGCAGTACAGCCGACCCAACACCTGAAGCTTATTCTCAATCAAAACAGTCACTGGTCCCCTGCACTGTACATCCGTACCGCGCCCGAGCACGCGTCACGGCTAAAGTCTAGTTCCTTTGACAAGTGTGAGTGAACCTTTCGCCGCCATTGTTTGAAATGTCCGCGCATGGTCCCTCCTTCTTTTTTCTACGTCCCAACAGGCGCACAGGAAATGACCTCAGAACCGCCGTAGGCCTCGTGCTCGTACACGTGCGCACGCTCGTGCTAGTACATGTGCAAACGTGCTTTACTAAAGCCCACCTCTCCCAAACGGGCCGTGGACGGCAAGCGTGCCGCTCCTAGACGCGGTACGCTTGCACTCACACTGGTCAAAGGAACTAGACTTTAGCTGTTGGCCACGGTACGGATGGACAGTGGGAGTGCGCCCTTAAATCCACCTCTAAACCAACGCTGATTGGTTCGGTCGCTGGTCAAATGTTACCAGACTGATCTGAGAGTAACACACAACGGAGGTCCCACCAGGCTAACTGGACGCTTGGCTCCAGCCTGATCCAGTGTGACACTAACGCTTCATCATATGAATGATTCAAAATGCCTAATGTACATACTCAGAGGCCATCACGTCCTGCTATGTGATGAGAAACCCTTGGGGCAGAGGCATTATGCAGTTAGCATCGAAAAGATCTTCCAGTGAAAACATACACAGAAGAATCGACCAGGGTGAAAAGTCGGTTTCTTTCATTTCACAGAAAACAAACATTGCGTTCCTTGGATCAAAACAGTGAATCTGAGAAATTCCCGTTGGGTCTTTGGTGAAATGTTGTGGGATGGATCCTCCCAAACAAGCCTGTCTGACAGGGACAGCAGCAGCAGTGAGGAGGAGAAATTGAAATCGAAGTGCGGTCGTAAAGAAAAATCCCTGTCGTTCTCTTTCTGCTTTTACAGGACCGTCACCGCACCACTGTGAACACTCCCAGCGGCTCTTGGCCGGGGAACAAAGGCTCCTGACAGCAGGCGTCAGCATCAGTTATAGGTCGGAGGAACAGTGCTCTGTACATGACGTCTAAACATGATGTGTGATGCAGCAGGGGCCAAATAAGGCAAGAACACGACATGAGGAAGAATAATGCTGCAGTTTAGATGAGCCAGAGCAGAAATGCCCTCCGGTCTACCCTGAGAGCCTTCGTGTGTGTGCGTCTGATTAACGATTGGGCTTTTTTCTCTTTTTTCATATGTTTGAGAATATCTACATTAGTTTTACTCAGCTGCCTTCTTCAGGTTAGAAAAGGCCTAAATTGACCTGGATGTTTGGACGACATTGATGTTAATGTGGACGAGCAGCAGCTCCAGTGTTTACGGAGAGGAGCTATAAAGGGTTAGCACACGGCTAATTCAGCGTGTTAGCGTCCTTTTGACCGCTCTGGTTCACACAAAGATAAATCAGGACGTTAAAACCAGATTTGGTTACAAAGAGAAGAAGTTAGACTTTAGTTTAACTACATTAAATGAACTCTAAACATTACACGCAGGAATAATCGTGGTACTGAAGGAGTTCTCTCGGTCTGTTAACCGGGGTTTGAGAGAGTACGCCCTTAACCTGCATATGATCAGGTTTTCTCTCACACACACACACACACACACACACACACACACACACACACACACAAACACACACACACACAGACTCACAACGTGAACACAATGCCAGCATGGCTGTCACGGCTGTTAATGTATGAATGAAGGGCGTGTATTAGAGGGCGTGGACTCACCATCAGCTCGGGACAGTAGCTGGGTAACCTCTGGAGGAGGTGCTTCAGGCGGGACTCACTCTTTATGGTGGCGAGCTGCAACATAGGAGCAGAAGACAGAAGAAATGTAACCTTCATCCTCAATCCACGCACGTAAAACCCAATAAAACATTACGCAGTTACACCAAATGAACACGTATTTCTTTTTTGTAATGGAAAATCGAACGGACCACAGGAACTTTATGAGTTTGTGTATTTAACTTTTGCCAAATCCTTCAAAATTTGAATTCACAGCAGGGAAAACGCTTCAGCGTGGCTCCGGTGAGTCATTTGAGCGGATGGAGATCATTATGTGTTCACTTTGATCCGTGAGACGTGTTACACCTTTAGTTTTCCTACACACAGGAAGTGCCCAGGCCACGGGACAGAGTTGGATGATGGAGCCACTCCCAACACTTCTGCTCACTTAGGCACCAATAGGGCAGCCACACACACACACACACACACACACACACACAAAGTCATAACACGTCCAAGAGTTGTGTGAACATACAGTACAAGACGAGAGCCTGGGAGAACGCAGCGACTGCCAACAGTCTCTGGCTGAAGTGTGAAGTCATGAAAGCGAGTGGGTGAGATTTACAGCTTCACACACTCCGTTTACTCCCATGAGATGGAAAACAACCTTTTGGTTCCTCCGTCGTTCTTAAAAAGTTTCCCGTCCACTCGGCCTCGACTCCTAAATCTCTGCGTCCACAGGAAACCAGGTGCAGCGACTCCAAACGCTGTAGTACCCATGCCAGGCCTGGAGGTGGCGCTGTAACTGCCACAGAAATACACCAACAACGGAGAAGAAGAGACGGGGAGACGCTGTGGAGAATCCAAACACCGGAGAGTTTCTCTCCAAATCCTCCTCCATCCTAGAGACAAACGTGTCCCTGGTTCTGGTCTTAGTGGAGACGTTGGTGCTGTTCTGGACTCTGATGCACCCATCACTCTGCAGTTAGTGTCCTCACTGAGCAGAGGGTGCTGCTGGGAGCCCCTTCACTCTGCAGTTAGTGTCCTCACTGAGCAGAGGGGGCTGCTGGGAGCCCCTTCACTCTGCAGTGAGTGTCCTCACTGAGCAGAGGGTGCTGCTGGGAGCCCCTTCACTCTGCAGTTAGTGTCCTCACTGAGCAGAGGGGGCTGCTGGGAGCCCCTTCACTCTGCAGTGAGTGTCCTCACTGAGCAGAGGGGGCTGCTGGGAGCCCCTTCACTCTGCAGTTAGTGTCCTCACTGAGCAGAGGGGGCTGCTGGGAGCCCCTTCACTCTGCAGTTAGTGTCCTCACTGAGCAGAGGGTGCTGCTGGGAGCCCCTTCCCCGTCCCAAAGCACTCCCAGGTGCCACTTTCTCACTACATTTAGAGACTTTTCACAGCTTCTCAGAACTGGATTTAGAAACAGAGCCTAGAGCAGTTTAGCTCCTTATTCAGAGCATCGGGGAAAAGGGAGAAATCTGTGCTGGGCCTCATTCAGTCCCATGCATGTGGCTCAGAGTCCAGTTCACTAAACAGTCTCTGGGTCCGTCTCTGGCCTCTCACGCAGCAGCACTGTTGTTGTTATGTCAGAGGTCGGAGGTGGGGCCATGACGCCGTCCTTTAACAAAGTCTGAGCTTTCACCGTCCAGACCACAACGCCATGGGGGGCGTTTACAATCCTCACACTCTGGGACCCGGTTTCTAAAGATCCAGTTTTCAGGCTCCGAGGTCAAAAACTCTGAGGTCTACGGAAAGATCTGGAAACAAAGCCACGCATCGCCATGACGTCATCAATGCGTGTGACGTGTTACGGCGTGATGACGTATAGGCAGCAAGAAGCATTCTCCGAGGCCCAGGTAGTGTGAGTACAAACGGGCCTGGAGGGGGGGACAAGGACCCTAAAGCACGGGGCACGGGACGGAGGCACAGTGGGAGTGCGCCCCTACTTCTCCACTGTGTTCTGTCCAGCTTCATCTCTCATTTCACGTCTCTTTCTTTCTTTCTTTCTTTCTTTCTTTCTTTCTTTCGTTGGCTGGCAAAGTGGTGATGTCAGCCAATAAGAGCACAATAAGTTCTGTCCGACCTCCCTCTTCAGCGCCCCTCACCACCACCCCAACCCCCCACCCCCCACTTCAAACGCAGCAGTGAGTTTTGAACCCTCTGCAGAAAAAAGGGACCATAAAGAAGAACATGCAGGCTTCAGAGAGACAGGGAGAGAACCGCCTGCTCCCAATTCAGACAGGAGACTTTTCTTCTGCATTTCAAAGAGCCATAAGACAAAAACATCCATACACCCCCCCCCTTCAAAAACTTCTATTCACAGGCAGAGTATAATGGGCTGAGAAGTGGGCCTGTGTGCGTGTGTGTGTGTGTGTGTGTGTGTGTGTGTGTGTGCATACCTGGTCACACGCTTCTTTGCATGGAGAGAACTCAGCAGCATGGTGGCAACAGGAGGGATCTGCAGACAGATGCACAGATGGAGTTAGTGGTGGTTTACAGCAGGTTCACAGGTGGAGCTGAACACGAGACGGGGACTGTGTGTAACTGCGGGACGGTTGGTGCTGTTGGCAAACACATCATCAGCCTCTGTACCAGAGCTTAGACCAGGCCCAGAGAATCCAGCCTGACCCTACCCGAGCCCCATTTCTTTCATTTCAAATTCTTTTTATTCATTTTTACGCAGGTGAAGTGTAGAGGTAGTCACAGTATTGCATGTTTAAACCCAGCCCTCCCCTCGGCTGGATCCGAGCTGACATCGGGCGTGAGGCGGGGTCCACCCTGGACAGGACGCCAGTCTATCACAGGACACATAGAGACGAACAGAGACAGACAACCATTCACACCTACGGGTGATTTAGAGTCATCAATGAACCGAACACCTGCACGTCTTTGGACTGTGGGAGGAAACCGGAGAACCCGGAGAAAACCCACGCAGACACGGGGACAACATGCAAACTCCACACAGAAGGGCCCCAGCCGGGATTCGAACCGAAATGGGGGGAGAAGTTCAGCATCCGTGAGGAACTCGGAGTAGAGCCGCTGCTCCTTTGCGTTGAAAGGAGCCAGTTGAGGTGGTTCAGGATCATCTGGTAAGGATGAACCCTGGGCGCCTCCCTAGGGAGGTGTTCCAGGCACGTCCAGCTGGGAGGAGGCCTCGGGGAAGACCCAGGACCAGGTGGAGAGATTAGATCTCCACACTGGCCTGGGAACGCCTCAGGATCCCCCAGTTAGAGCTGGTTAATGTGGCCCGGGAACGGGAAGTTTGGGGTCCCCTGCTGGAGCTGCTGCCCCCGAGACCCGACCCCGGATAAGAGGCTGAAGATGAGGGAGACTATTCGAATATTCGCAGTGTCCAAATCGCAAAGGTGTCATCACATATTTTGCATACGTCACAATTCAGTCCTTGTCATCGAACCCGCCCCGTGAGATAAAGTGGGACTGGCCCGAGCAGAACGTGATCTGGACGGGAGGACGGCCAGAGCGTCCTGCCACAGCAAATCAAACACGAGCTCGCACATTCGTCCGGTTCCCAGGCTGGTGGCTCAGCTTCTGGCCTAAAAGAGCCGAGAACAAATGAAATATCTCTCTCTCACACACACACACACACACACACTCACACACACACACACGCACAGGAACAGCCAAACAATGGCAGGTGACATAATATTTGAGGGAGGGGGGGGGTGGAGGCCATTCAGTCATGTACAGTATGAGGCCCCAGGCTGGCTGCTAATGAGCCCTGGCCCCATTCTGGCTCAGCATACACACAACAGGACCAAGGAGCCCCCCTCCACTCCCCGCTACGCTGTTACATCCAGACTCTGGAATGAAGCACAGTGTAGTCAAATTGTTGAACTTCATTCAGACTCCTAAATTACACTTCACAGTTTCTCGCGGTCTTTTCTACTCAACAGAAAGCTGCGTGGACACTGAAAGCACGGGGTGTTAGTCGTCGAGGAGAAGGGGAGGGACTTGGTTCTGAGAGGTGTGCGACTGCAGTGTGAATAGTTCTGACCGTGTCTACCTTCGGAACCAGACTGCATCCAAGACAGATGGAAAGATTGTGATTGTATGGACTCAATATGCAACACAGATCCATAGACCCTGGCCTCCTTAGGGCGCACTCACACTGTGCCTCCGTCCCGTGCCCGAGCATGTTTCACAGCTAAAGTCTGGTTCCTTTGACCAGTGTGAGTGCAACCGTACCGCGTCTAGGAGCGGCACGCTTGCCGTCCACGGCCCGTTTGGGAGAGGTGGGCTTTTGTAAAGCACGTTTGCACGTGTACGAGCACGAGCGTGCGCACGTGTACGAGCACGAGGCCTACGGCGGTTCTGAGGTCATTTCCTGTGCGCCTGTTGGGACATAGAAAAAAGAAGGAGGGACCATGCGCGGACATTTCAAACAATGGCGGCGAAAGGTTCACGTTGGTGTGATGCGGAGGTGGAGTGTTTACTGCAGATTTGGTCGATGAAAAGATTCAAAAACAGTCGACAAGACGCACAAAATCTCCGAGGTCTACGGAAAGATCTGGAAACAAAGCCACGCATCGCCATGACGTCATCAATGCGTGTGACGTGTTACGGCGTGATGACGTATAGGCAGCAAGAAGCATTCTCCGAGGCCCAGGTAGTGTGAGTACAAACGGGCCTGGAGGGGGGGACAAGGACCCTAAAGCACGGGGCACGGGACGGAGGCACAGTGGGAGTGTGCCCTAAGATGTGCATTTCTGTCCAAAAGTCGACCATTTGTGATTGTGACAAAGGTGAAGGTGGAACTAAAGGCGTATTCGGAGCAGCTGTGTGTTGGTGGAGCTCCACCTGCTGCACCGGAGGAAGAGTTACTCCCTCATTTCACCATTCATCCCCCTTTCATGGATACAAGGGGGACTTCAATCATCTGGTTATTCCCTTAACCCGGGTAAGAACGCTCTCGGGTCACTGATGTGCACGTGAACGCACCGACTGTCACTGCTCCTCTCATGCACCAGGCAACAAATATCACACAAGACAAAAGGACGTCACTTCATTTGATGAGACACACACAGATGAAGCCAGAAGTGTGAGAAGCATATTATCTCAGGTGCTGAAACCTGAACACACACACACACACACACACACACACACACACCGTGTTCCCAGAGATAAGGGACGTGTTAGCATTAGCTTTAAGATCTCTCCGGGGGGTCGAACTACAGGGGATCGCTCAAAACCCCTGGGGGTAAATTAGATCTTGTGAATCCCATCAGCGGCGGGCTGATGTTGTTTGGCACCTGATGGTCACATTGAGTCTGAAACCATAAGCATCAGCGTCAGTCTGCGTGCGTCTGTGCCATGTGTGTGAGGGACATGTGTGTGAACAACAACATGCCTTCAGACAAACACACCAGAGAAACACGCTGAGACAGAGACAGAGACAGAGGCATCCTCGGACCGGCAATAACAACCGACGCCGCGCACCGCAGATCCACACTGAGTCCAGATCTGGATTCTGCGGTGACATGGATGTGGTGTACGATGGTAAACAAAGCCAGCTGGGGTGTGTGTGTGTATGTGTGTGTGTGTGTGTGTGTGTGTGTGTGTAATATCTGCTGTGGTTGGGCAACTTATGTATCAGTACTTCACATTGGTCCTTGGCTCTTGGTAAACGACCGTTCTTGTTACATTAACACACAAATCAATCATGTTTTGATGAAGTACGCAGATCCACACACACACACACACACACACACACACAGTCTTTAAACCACAGATACACGTGCCAACCAATCAATGACGAGTATTCTTAAAGTGGAATTCCAGCGCGAAATCATCCCATGGTCTTTTACGTGTAACAACTATTAACGGAGAAATCCTGGAGAGATGCTAACAGGCGGACGTGGCTAACAGTGATTAGCTCGGGGCAGCACGGTGAAGGCATTCAAAGGTCTTTTTTAACCACTAATGCTGCTGAAAATAACAGCAAACCTCTGCAGCAGCATGAGAAGAGTCCCTACACACACAACAAAGCACCAATGGGCTCCTTCCACTGTAATGGACTTTACTATGAGAGGAGCTGGTACAGGGGCCAGTAGGTAAGTCTTTAAAACACTCTTTAATAAACTCTGGCTTCACAAACTACGCTGTTGCTGCTTTGTTTAAAATTAACCAGGAACTACAAAAGAAAACAGTCTTTGCTTCAGATGGAGTAAAAACATACTGTAAATAAATCAAATCATAACAAATCATAATAAATCATAAATAAAATAAAATAAATAAAAATAAATCATAAATAAAATAATAATACATCAATATAAAATAATAATAAATAAAAATAAATCATAAATAAATCATAAATAAAATAATAATAAATCACAAGTAAAATAATAATAAATCAAAACAAGTCATAAATAAAATAATAATAAATCAAAATAAATCATAATTGTAGACGACGCTTAAAATCCATAAATGAGAATCGCAGTCGCGCGGCGAATGGTTGCCACGGTAACCAGACACCCTTCTTCAGCCAGCTTGACTCAACTTAATTTCCACACTTTCCCAGACGCCGTAGGAACCCTGAACTGAGGCACAGCCTACTTCAACTTGAAAAATGCCTGGTTTTCTGTTGTCACTAGCCCAGCTCACTCGCTACTGTAGCATGTAGCATGTAGCATGTAGCATGTAGCCAGTTACAGAGGCTTGTTTCCTGCAGGGCCACCCATCACCGTCACTGGGCTGCCTGGCTTCAAACAACTGGGATAAAAAAGTCAGAGTGAGCCAGCTGCTGGGACCGTAACGAGAGGAATTTCACTGCACCCCCTTCTTCCACTGTAACACTACTCTGGGTCTCCTACCAGACAGTTTCCTGTGTGTGTGTGTGTGTGTGTGTGTGTGTGTGTGTGTGTGTGTGTGTGTGTGTGTGAGGAAGGAAGGAAGGAATGGCCTACAACCAATCACAGCAATAGCCCAATCGTCCAAACCCTAAACACTACGGGACATATTCAGATAAGAGAAGATAGCCGTTATTGTCACTGCACAAGGTACAGGACAACGGAGGATCAACACAATCGTATTCAGAGTGCGTCCAACTCCACTTTCACCACTTAGACGCTGCAGATTCTGGGCGCAAAGTAAGACACAAGGGGCAAAGAGGTGATCTCTAGGGCCCGTCCACACACAGACGTTTTCCGGTAACCGCACAACTTCAGTCTGGTTTTGTTCACCCAACTCTCAGTAACCAGGGTATGGTCTTATGCCAGTTCTCCCCGTACACATGAGCAGGGGAAGAATTACCAGAGTTTCTCTACCTCTGGTTCAGTTGGTGGGGGGAGGACAACGCAAGAGGCGACCCCTCGTTCAGAACAACAATGGGGGCTCATAACGAGGTCAGCTCAGGGCCCGTCCACACACAGACGCATTTCCTATATCCGCACAGCTTCAGTCTGGTTCAGTCTTCCGTCCACAGCAGCCGGCGTTATCAGAGCCTCAAAACTGGATCTTTAGAAACCGGGTCCCAGAGTGGGAAGATTGGAAAACGCTCCCCATGGCGTTGTGGTCTGGACGGTGAAAGCTCAGACCTTGTTAAAGGACGGCGTCATGGCCCCAGCTCCAACCCTGTGGCGTCACATAACAACAACAGTGCTGCTGCGTGAGAGGACAGAGACGGACCCAGAGACTGTTTACTGACCTGGACTCTGAGCCACATGCATGGGACTGAATGAGGCCCAGCACAGATGTCTCCCTTTTTTCCAGGCCGAGTGGACGGGAAACTTTTTCAGAACCGACGGAGGAACAAAAAGGTTGTTTTCCATCTCATGGGAGTAAACGGAGTGTGTGAAGCTGTAAATCTCACCCACTCGCTTTCATGACTTCACACTTCAGCCAGAGACTGTTGGCAGTCGCTGCGTTCTCCCAGGCTCTCGTCTTGTTCTGTATGTTCACACAACTCTTGGATTTCTGCATTAATGATGGGTGTGTTTTGGGGGTAAGATGCATACAGCTGCCACATTGCTATCAAAACAGCGGAGTCGGGAAGTTTGAAAGTCGAGGAAACAGATCTGCGGACCCTCACAGTCCTCTGACCGATCAACAACTCCATTTGACTGAATATGAGCAAACACACTGATAACACTGATAAATGCACCGTCCAAATCCACTTGTGTGCTTAAGGCCGTGTTTAGACGAGACGATCTGAACAGGAGACGCAAAAGTGGCGTTGCGTTCTCGCTTTTTGTTCCGCGTGTAGACGAGCGTCTTTGGGAGAACTCTGCGTGACCACGGTGACGCAAAAGTGTGTAAATTGGATGTAGTGTGCGCGTCAGTAAGTAGGTGGAACTGTGGACGAATGCCACACAACAGCACCCAGAGCTGGTGCATGCTGGGAAACGTCCTTCTCCTTCTCTCCCTAACAGCGGAGAAGCAGGACGCCGTACAGCGTGACGGGGATCTGCAGCACGGTCTGCAGCCTCCCACCGCCTCGGCTCCTAGAGGGCACTTGGACGTACAGACCTGAGCTGTAACGATTAAAACAGCGAGCCCTGACTTCTCCAATCAAGTTTAATAGACGGACAACAGGGATGTGTGTTGGTGTGTACAGGGATACGCAGAGCAGAGCGGAGCAGCCGCTTGTGTGCAACCACCCTCCTTCCTGCATTCCTCAGAGCGGCTGCAGACTCCGTGGGGGGAGAGTTTAATGGATGGAGGTCAAAGGTCACTTCCTGTGTGTTGATTCCATAAGGATTCGAGCATTAAACGATCAACAGAGCATGTCTGAGGCGTTTCACACACCAGGAAGGACGTATGAGTGGTGTCGATCCTACCAGAGAGAGGTGGGAGAGCGTTTAGTACTCAGTAACGTTTGGTGACGTGAAACCATGCAGGTTCCCTCTCTGACGGGGCTGTGTGGAACATTTACTTCCACAAAAAAAAACATGTGCTAAGGTGTCCTCTAGGAGCCAAATATGTGCTAAAGGGCCCTCTAGGAGCCAAAACGTGTGCTAAAGTGCCCTTTAGGAGCAAAAACATGTGCTAAGGTGTCCTCTAGGAGCCAAAACCTGCGCTAAAGTGTCCTCTAGGATCCAATACGTGTGCTAAAGTGCCCTCTAGGAGCCAGAACCTGTGCTAAAGTGCCCTCTAGGAGCCAAAACGTGTGCTAAAGTGTCCTCTAGGAGCCAAAACATGTGCTAAAGTGCCCTATAGGAGCCAAAACGTGTGCTAAAGTGTCCTCTAGGAGCCAAAACATGTGCTAAAGTGCCCTCTAGGAGCCAAAACGTGTGCTAAAGTGTCCTCTAGGAGCCAAAACATGTGCTAAAGTGCCCTCTAGGAGCCAAAACGTGTGCTAAAGTGTCCTCTAGGAGCCAAAACTTGTGCTAAAGTGCCCTCTGGGTTTCTGCGTCAGAGGTCGGACGGGGGGAAGAGGGGGAAGGGGGCGGGACTTGTGAGGGAGGCAGAGTTCTCACTAATTTCCTGTGCAACGCGCCAAAAAGGTAAGAACTGCTTTTAGTCTCTACGTCGGCAACAAACACGAGACAATACGCGAGTGTATCTGGAAAAGTCTCTGGAAAATGGGTCACACTTTCTGCTGTGTGAGTGGTTATGTAAGCAACCTGAGTGACCAGTCACATGCTGACCAGATGTAAGCTAGGCAACACACACACACACACACACACACACACACACACACACACATGAAACCTCCAGAACGTAAGAACAGATGTCACACACACACACACACACCTCCAGATGGGATGTCCAGGACGTCCCGCCCTCTCATTTCATATTCAATTAGCAGAATCAAAGCAGGACGCAGACCTGGCCGACTGTGTCCTGTGTGTGTAATGGGGAGTGACAGAATCAGGGTCATACGGACACACGGAGCGAGGATGAGAGGAGCGATTAAACCCGAGGAACAAGTCCCAACGTGTCAGCGGCGTTCAGGTCCGTGTCCAAGTGAAAGTGCGTCTCCATCAGTTGACGCGTGATAGTGATTCAGTTTGTTAACATGCAGTTTAAAAACCCGCTTATATTCAAGTTAAGGTCATACTTCGGTTTCTCAAACACCATGTAAACACCGTACCCCGGGTGAAATCGTGTTTCCGGTCTGTGCATGCCCCGGGGGTTAGAACTCCCCCTCCACGCTCTGCGGCGCTGGCTTTTGACCCAGGAACAGAATAAACCAGGAAGCAACGGCACCGCAACGAAAACCATGTGAAAGAAAACAACAACAATAGAGCGTTCCCTTCAAACCGAGGGAGGACTTCACCATCTCTCCCACTGTTCCTCCGTCCCGTGCCCCGTGCTTTAGGGTCCTTGTCCCCCCTCCAGGCCCGTTTGTACTCACACTACCTGGGCCTCGGAGAATGCTTCTTGCTGCCTATACGTCATCACGCCGTAACACGTCACACGCATTGATGACGTCATGGCGATGCGTGGCTCTGTTTCCAGATCTTTCCGTAGACCTCGGAGTTTTTGTGCGTCTTGTCGACTGTTTTTGAATCTTTTCATCGACCAAATCTGCAGTAAACACTCCACCTCCGCATCACACCAACGTGAACCTTTCACCGCCATTGTTTGAAATGTCCGCGCATGGTCCCTCCTTCTTTTTTCTACGTCCCAACAGGCGCACAGGAAATGACCTCAGAACCGCCGTAGGCCTCGTGCTCGTACACGTGCTCACGCTCGTGCTCGTACATGTGCAAACGTGTTTTACAAAAGCCTACCTCTCCCAAACGGGCCGTGGTGCGGTACGGTTGCACTCACACTGGTCAAAGGAACTAGACTTTACCCGTGAAACCGTGCTTGGGCACGGTACGGATGGACGGTGGGAGTGCGTCCTAACATCCCTACCAGGAAGAGCCGTTTCTGTCCTCATTCTGTCCAAAAGTCGGCCATTTTCCCCCCGTTTGTAGCACACGTGCCAGTGCCACACGCAGGCCTGACATGGGTACTACAGCGCTTGGAGTCGCTGCACCTGGTTTCCTGTGAACGCAAAGGTTTAGGAGTCGAGGCCGCGTGTTTTCGATCGTGTGGATGAACCCTGGGTCCGCAGCACGCGTTATTACATCGACTCTAACTCCGTCTATAATTCCCGTGGCTGTTCTTCTCTTTCCTTATATTTAGCCTGGACAAAGCACTGGCTTTAGGCTGCCGCTTGTCAAAACATTATATTTCACAGCGGATTCAAATATCACTCCACCAAGGCAGAGCCGAGAAACCCAGCTCCGCATGCTGCACTTTAATCTTGTGTTCACGAAGCTATAATTAGGTTTTGCGGGCCGGCTCAGAGTGGACATGGAAAGAAAGGGGCTGCCGCTCACTTCCCTCCGAACCCCTCCTCTTCCCCTTCTGCTCCGAGGAGTCAAATTGGTTCCAGATGCATTCTCTCACGGCCAGCCTCCATAACCGAATCACAACATGAAAGAAACGGAGGAGAGCAGTTTCGCAAAAACTCGAAAAGTATGGAATGTGTGGAATTTCTACACGAGCCGGAGAAGACGCCATTATCGTCCTAAGGGTCTCGGGGAGACAATGTGCGCCCCAAATGAGGATCTGAGAGCTGTGTTTGCTTTCATGTCTCTGGCAGATGTGTCAGAAACAAAAAAAACTCTACAAAGTGATGCTTAGCCGGAGCAAATCCACATCCTGCACCCATGTGGACTGCACATCAAAGACCTACCCACCAGCACGTTAGACCAATTTATAACCCGGCCCACGGAGCCCCCTTCACATGAAACACTCCCCAAAGGAGGCTGCGATCATGGGCGCGGATCAGTGGCGTCCACGTTGTGCCCTCTAGGAGCCAACGCGTGTGCTAAAGTCTCCTCTAGGAGCCAAAACGTGTACTAAAGTGTCCTCTAGGAGCCAAAACGTGTGTTAAAGTGCCCTCTAGGAGCCAAAACGTGTGTTAAAGTCTCCTCTAGGAGCCAAAACGTGTACTAAAGTGTCTTCTAGGAGCCAAAACGTGTGTTAAAGTGTCCTGTAGGAGCCTAAACGTGTGCTAAAGTGCCCTCTAGGAGATAAAACATGTGCTAAAGTGTCCTCTAGGAGCCAAAATGTGTGCTAAAATGCCCTCTTGAAAGCCAAAACGTGTGCTAAAGTGTCCTCTAGGAGCCACAATGTGTGCTAAAGTGCCCTCTAGGAGCCAAAACATGAGCTAAAGTGCCCTCTAGGAGCCACAACGTGTGCTATAGTGCCGTCTAGGAGCAAAAAGTGTGCTAAAGTGCCCTCTAGGAGCTAAAAGTGTGCTAAAGTGTCCTCTTGGGAGCCAAAGCATGTGCTAAAGTGCACTCTATGAGCTAAAAGTGTGCTAAAGTGCCCTCTAGGAGCCAAAACATGTGCTAAAGTGCCCTCTAAGAGCCAAAACCTGTGCTTGAGTGCTCTCTAGGAGCCACAACCTGTGCTAAAGTGCCCTCCAGGAGCCCCCCCCCCCATATAAAACACGTTAAATGATTCAAAATTGAACAAATGTATTTTCAGACTTCACATCTAAACAGAAACGATTGAAATGGTGGAATAAAAATCATATTTGACGAACATATTTCTGACTCCACGTCCGTCTCTGCTCCGCTACGACACAAAGGCTTCAGAGGAAACAGCTCCATGTTCAGACGTTCATCCATGTCAGAGAATCGTGCACAGAGTCGTCCCACACTGGGAGGAGAGGACGAGCTGGGGGTGAGTCCACACCAAACTAACACAACAGGACAAATAAACAAGAAAGATAAGCACAACCCCCCGACCCTGACATGCGATCTGCACCCCTGGGTAGAAAACACACGGGCCAAACTGATGTTACAGGGCGCCAGCAGCTGAAGGTCTCCGGAGAAGACGGAGCGCCAAATGGCTCAAAAATGTAGCAACAAAGTGCGAAGAGGCAGCGTCGCGGTGACTCGGCCAATTATCAAGTGAGAGCGGCTTCAAGGCCGGTTGTCCTACAGCAGCAACACACACCTCTGTGTTTGTCTTTACAGGTCCTCCAGAATGAGTTAGCGCCCCGAGAAGCTAATACACACACACACACACACACATTTTGAGGTTCTTCGTAGGACTCCATTACACGCGGGAGACTTTTAACCTTATCTCCCGCGGTGCTACGGGTCAGTAATTTCTTATCTCGAGATTTTACAGTGAAGGAAACAAGAAACAAGTGGGGGATATTTGTCACAGCATCTGGCAACCCTGTAAGTGATGAAGAAGAAGAAGAAGAACAAGAAGAAGAAGAAGAACCGGATTGGATCGGATCGGTGCATCTCTACGCTAAACCGGTGATTTGTCGTGTGTCACATGGAAATAGCTCCCCCAATGTCACCGTCCATGTACTTTAACCCTTGTTTTGGCTCCTAGAGTACACTTTAGCACACGTTTTGGCTCCTAGAGCGCACTTTAGCACATGTTTTGGCTCCTAGAGTGCACTTTAGCACATGTTTTGGCTCCTAGAGGACACTTTAGCACATCTTTTGGTTCCTAGAGGACACTTCAGCACATGTTTTAGCTCCTAGAGGGCACTTTAGCACATGTTTTGGCTCCTAGAGTGCACTTTAGCACATGTTTTGGCTCCTAGAGGGCACTTTAGCACATGTTTTGGCTCCTAGAGGACACTTTAGCACATCTTTTGGTTCCTAGAGGACACTTCAGCACATGTTTTAGCTCCTAGAGGGCACTTTAGCACATGTTTTGGCTCCTAGAGGGCACTTTAGCACATGTTTTGGCTGCTAGAGGACACTTTAGCACACGTTTTGGCTCCTAGAGGACACTTTAGCACACGTTTTAGTTCCTAGAGGACACTTTAGCACACGTTTTAGTTCCTAGAGGACACTTAAGTACATGTTTTGGCTCTTAGAGGACACTTTAGCACATGTATTGGTTCCTAGAGGACACTTTAGCTCACGTTTTGGCTCCTAGAGGACACTTTAGCACACGTTTTAGCTCCTAGAGGACACTTTAACACAAGTTTTGGCTCCTAGAGGACACTTAAGTACACGTTTTGGCTCCTAGAGGACACTTTAGCACATGTTTTGGTGCTTAAAGGGCACTTTAGCACACATTTTGGCTCCTAGAGGGCACTTTAGCACATGTTGTGGCTCCTAGAGGACACTTTAGCACACGTTTTGGCTCCTAGAGGACACTTTAGCACATGTTGTGGCTCCTAGAGGACACCAAAATAGTCTGCTGAAATCATTCAATTCAATAACTTCAAATAGCCTGTACAAAAAAACATCAATATAAGCTCATAAATATATGAACATAATAATTAGTTATATAAAGAGGGACAGGGAAGTCATATTCTATTTAAAGGGTATTTTGCTTTTCCACGGTGGTTTTGACTCAAATGCTTTATTATTTATCCTCCTGCTGCTCTTTAATTCTCTTTTATCCTTAAAAATCATTCAAACTTTCAGAACAAGTTTCCTTCATCCGCTTTAAAACACAAAAAATGAAAAATGACACCTTTGGAAGAATAGAAAATCTCTATTTTTCACCACCAAATGTTTCCAACTTAGTATTTCCCAGTCTCCTCCTGTCGTTCTCACCTTAGGGAACTACTGAAACATGATTCACACACATGATATTAAACATTTAAAGCCTAAAATTGTTAATAAATAATAAACTTTCTGCTCAAAGTTTGGAAAGGAGGCGGAAGAGTGCGAAGTGGTCATGGCGGTAACGGTCCCTTCTCCCCGTACCTTTCCTCCCCTTCCCTCCCTCTCCACTGCTCTTTATCACACATGTAACCCAACAAATGTACTTTTAAACTACTATATAACGTTATTATAAAGTATATTATACATTATTGTGTTTAAAAAACTCCATAATTGTCCTTAAAACACAAGTTTGATCCCACAACACTGTCCCGTTGTCAGAAAACGCTCCGCAGGATGTTCCGTGACAGAGCTGAACTCCATTCAAATTATCAACTAACTCAAGATATCGTTGCTTTTCTTTTCCGGAAAGGTAAAAACCGTAAAACCGACACTGTGGAGACACTTTGAGGACATCACTCTTTAATTCGGCGTGCAATAAAAACACCAAACACGATTTAATTCCGACTTTTACGACTGTTTCCTCCGTTATTCCCACAGTGGGCTCACGCCTCTCCGCGGTGGGCGGTAGCTAGCGCCTTTGACCCGCATCAAACATAAAGGGGGTCCGGTAGGGGGGAAGAAGAGCTGGCTGCTGGATATTTCTCCACCCGAATTAACGGGAAGACTTTTAGGATTCAGAGAATGTCTGAATGAAGAGTCTGCGAGGTGGTTACGTTCACCAAATACGCAGATAGGTGTAAATTGGTAATATTGTGAATGGGGTTTGGCGCGGTGTTCTCTCACTCACGTCAGAGCGGATGCCCCAGCTGTCAGTGAATCAACAAGTTAACAACAACAAACTACAAACTGATGTTTACACTGTTTTAAAGCATGTTTACAAATGCATTGAATAAGCCTCTTATGCACATATGACATTACAGTTTAACACACACACACACACACACACACACACACACACACGCACACACGCACACACTGACTCACCCTGAGCTCGGAGCGGCTGGCTGTAAAAGTTTAGCGCGAGGAAGAAGCCGATGATCTGGAAACACACACGCATCTTATTGAAATCCTAAAGTGCATCGTGGACAAGAAGAAGACATAGAGAGCGCTGCTGCTGCTGTGATATGCTCCATGGATCCCTGTTAACACACACACACAGTCTCTCTCTCTCTCTCTCTCCCTCTCTCTCTCTCTCTCTCTCTCAGTCCCCGGTTGTGGACCGCAGGGGACATGCGCATCAGTGGCGTGCACAGATTTTTTGAAGGGCAGGGGCGAAAAGGAGAAAAGAGGGCACTCCAGCACACGCGTATGCTCTCACTGTCCCTGTAAACTAACTTTTATGAAAATATTAAGCCTAAACATGTGCTAAAGTGCTCTCTAGGAGCCAAAAGATGTGCTAAAGTGTTCTAGAGATATCAAAAGATGTGCTAAAGTGTCCTCTAGGAGCCAAAACATGTGCTAAAGTGCCCTCTAGGAGCCAAAACGTGTGTTAAAGTGTCCTCTATGAGCCAAAATGTGTGGTAACGTGTCCTCTAGGAGCCAAAACATGTGCTAAAGTGCCCTCTAGGAGCCAAAACTTGTGCTAAAGTGTCCTCTAGGAGCCAAAACATGTGCTAAAGTGCCCTCTAGAAGCCAAAAGATGTGCTAAAGTGCAGCTCTAGGAGCCAAAACGTGTGCTAAAGTGCCCTCTAGGAGGCAAAACTTGTGCTAAAGTGTCCTCTAGGAGACAAAACATGTGCTAAAGTGCCCTCTAGGAGCCAAAACATGTGCTAAAGTGTCCTCTAGTAGCCAAAACATGTGCTAAAGTGCCCTCTAGGAGTCAAAAGATGTGCTAAAGTGACCTCTAGGAGCCAAAATATGTGCTAAAGTGCCCTCTAGGAGCCAAAACATGTGCTAAAGTGCCCTCTAGGAGTCAAACGCATGCTAAAGTGCCCTCTAAGAGCCAAAACGTGTGCTAAAGTGCCCTCTAGGAGCCAAAACATGTGCTTAGGTGTCCTCTAGGAGCCAAAACATGCACTAAAGTGTCCATTTGGGGGCCAAAACATGTGCTAAAGTGCCCTCTAGGAGCCTACACATGTGCTAAAGTGCCCTAGAGGAGTCAAACACATGCTAAAGTGCTCTCTAGGAGCCAAAACATGTGCTAAAAAAGAGAAGGACGTTTCTACGCATGTACTAGCTCTGGGTGCTGTTGTGTGGCAGTGCTCCACAGCTCCACCTACACACCTGACGTGCACATTACATCACATTCACACACTTTTGCGTCACCGTGTGCAGGTTTCCCCCCAAAGACGCTCGTCTGAACGCAGGAGAAAAAGCGCGAACACAACGCCACTTTTGCGCTTCCTGTCCAGATCGTCTCGTCCAAACAGGGCCTGACTAACAGAGAGGGTAGTGGCACTTGTTTACTATGGAAATCACCAATAAAAGCTTCTTAATCAAAAACAAAGCACAACTGAAGGCGTTCCAGCAGGAACACGATGTGAAATCGTGGAGAAATGAAGAACATCGGTAACCAAGATGTCTGGAGTCGGCAGCAGTGATGGAAAATGTAACCGCTGCAGTAACATCTGTTGTTATTGTAACCGCGGTTGCAGATGTTGTTCATTTCTGACTTTATTGGCGACGTCTCACAGGAGAAAGTGCCGCTTTACGCTGTTACACTCGGTCCAACCGTCAAGACATCCAGGGGCAAACACGGGAATACACCCCTGAACGCCTCCTGTCCCCGACCCCACGCCTCCACCAAAGGACACACACACACACACACATGCAGAGCCATGTAAAATACACACACAAAGCACCTAATCTGTAGAAATTTTTTTTTGAATTCAGGCACTTTTATACACAGAATACAACATTAAATCTGTGAAAAAAGCCATTTAACCTGATGTAGACACCCCCCCCCCCATTCCTCGTTATTGATCTCGTGACCTTTTCGTTTTTTTGCAGCCCATTCGAACAGCATCTTACGATGTTTATCGGCGTAGTCAGGAATCATGCAATCAGCCAATCACATCCTTAAACATATGACAAAGGATGATAAAGACCATGACCTCTGGTTGAATGCTCCGGAAACCAATTTTCATAAATGGACCTTGACTTAACAACTTTATTTTTGTCAAATTAATAAATATCATATTTTCCTGTAGGATGTTTCCAGTTGCGTGAAGGGGTGATGCAGTAAACTAAAGCTAAAGTGCTCTCTAGGAGCCAAAACAGGTGTTAAAGTGCCCTCTAGGAGCCAAAACAGGCGCTAAAGTGCCCTCTAGGAACCAAAACATGTGCTAAAGTGCCCTCTAGGACCCAGAATGTGTGTTATAGTGCCCTCTAGGAGCCAAAACATGTGCTAAAGTGCCCTCTAGGAGCCAAAACATGTGCTAAAGTGCCCTCTAGGAGCCAAAACATGTGCTAAAGTGCCCTCTAGGAGCCAAAACTTGTGCTAAAATGCCCTATTCTGAGCCAAAATAGGTGCTAAAGTGCCCTCTAGGAGCCAGAATGTGTGCTAAAGAGTCCTCTAGGAGCCAAAACAGGTGCTAAAGTACTCTCTAGGAGCCAAAACAGGTGCTAAAGTACTCTCTATGAGCCAAAACTTGTGCTAAGATGCCCTCTAGCAGCCAAAACATGTGCTAAAGTGTCCTACAGGAGCCAAAATGTGTGTTATAGTGCCCTCTAGGAGCCAAAACATGTGCTAAAGTGCCCTCTAGGAGCCAAAACTTGTGCTAAAATGCCCTATTCTGAGCCAAAATAGGTGCTAAAGTGCCCTCTAGGAGCCAAAACATGTGCTAGAGTGCCCTCTAGGAGCCAGAACTTGTGCTAAACTGCCCTCTAGGACCAAAAATGTGTGTTATAGTGCCCTCTAGGACCCAGAATGTGTGCTAAAGTGTCCTCTAGGAGCCAAAACATGTGCTAAAGTGTCCTCTAGGAACCTAAAGTGTGCTAAAGTGCCCTCTAGGAGCCAAAACAGGTGCTAAAGTTCCCTCTAGAAGCCAGAATGTGTGCTAAAGTGCCCTCCATGATCCAAAACAGGTGCTAAAGTTCTCTCTTGGAGCCAAAGCGCAAGTCAAAGTGCCCTCTAGCAGCCAAAATGATACCTTCAACTCCCTGACCACTAATAACAATGTGATACGTCAAAGTTTCAGCATGAGGAGACAACCATTCAGGTGATACTAATATAGAGACATTTGCCAGTCCACCCATCCAGGGACAGGAAGTGTTGTGTTCCAGGGGGGCCTCCTCCCCCATTGTCCCTCTTAATGCCGTATCAACAGGACCAGGCGGCTTTTTGTGCCGCGCAGCCGTCAGACAGCAGGGAGATCTCTGTCCGCGGAGACATCCTCTTTTGTAGTGGGTCAGAGGTTGTGCGTGAGGAGGATGTCAGGGGCTGGAGTCAGCGCTTTGGTCCCATGTGGCTACATCATGCTGTTGACAGGCATGAATAGTGAGGGGCCGGCGAGGGAGGGAACACTGGCAGCAGAGAGGGGGAGAGCGAATCATGTATCCGTACACATGTACTGAGGACAGCTGGGATAGAAAGACAGATGTGTTCATAGGTCCAATCCAAAAAGTATGTAAGTATTATTTCCCTTGGATTGTTTACTCCAGGTAGAGAATGAGTCCTGACCCCAAGTGAAGGAGTTCAAGGACCTCGGGATCTTGTTCACGAGTGAGGGGACGATGGAGCAGCGGGGGCGGAGCTGCAGTCGCTCTACCGCACCGTTGTGACCAAAAGAGAGCTGAGGAAGGCAAAGCTCTGGATCTACCGCTCAGTCCTGGTTCCTACCCTCACCTGTGGTCATGAAAGCTGGGTCAGGACCCAAAGAACCAGGTCCAGGTCCAAGCGTGTGAAATGTGTTTCCTCAGGAGGGGGGCTGGAGTCTCCCTTAGAGAGAGGGGGAGAAGTTCAGCATCCGTGAGGAACTCGAAGTAGAGCCGCTGCTCCTTTGCGTTGAAAGGAGCCAGTTGAGGTGGTTCAGGATCATCTGGTAAGGATGAACCCTGGGCGCCTCCCTAGGGAGGTGTTCCAGGCACGTCCAGCTGGGAGGAGGCCTCGGGGAAGACCCAGGACCAGGTGGAGAGATTGGATCTCCACACTGGCCTGGGAACGCCTCAGGATCCCCCAGTTAGAGCTGGTTAATGTGGCCCGGGAAAAGGAAGTTTGGGGTCCCCTGCTGGAGCTGCTGCGCCTGAGACCTGACCCCGGATAAGAGGCTGAAGATGAGATGAGTCACAGTGTGAAAGGTCCTGACAAAGCGTCCGTATGTGATGACTTGAGATGTCACCAAGCTCCGGCCAACCTTGGTTCCATATGGTGGTAAGATGTAACTGCAGGTGAGCCTCCATCTTGTCACGTTCAGGGTCCCTACGGGTGTTTGTAAACGTGAAACACATTCGCCTGTCCACGTCCAGTCCGTCCCCTGAATGTTTAACCTGACTCCACCAGTTGGATCGAGTCTCCTGGTCTCAGCAGATCCATCTGAACTCTGGTTTGGAGATCTTTTGGGGAAGGGGTGAAAATCCTGGTTTCTGATTGGATAAACCACCTGTCTATCACCAACATACGGGCCAAACCAACCAATCAGATCACTGAGAGAGAGAGAGAGTAAAATACAACAGAGCTCAGAGATCAGGATGGGCTCAGGAGGCAACTATATGTTCCCCACACACACACACACACACACACACACAGACAAACACACACACACACACACACACGTTCCTAATACACCTCTACCCTTACTACAAGCCTGACTCAGAAGTTGGAAGTTCCCGATTTCCGATTACAAGTGAACGCAGCATAACCGTTGATGGAGTGATGATCTGGGTCGACTAACACGGCGGCTTATTTACATCTAGAGAGGGAAAGTCTCCGCAGACACACAGATGTGAATACTCTGCAGTTGTATAAGTAACAAGAAACACACACACACACACACACACACACACACACACACACACACACACACACACACACACACACACACACACACACACACACACATGTGCCCAGAGCAGCAGCAGCAGCAGCAGCAGCAGTTCACTGACCAGCAGTGTGGAAGAATAAAGTGTCTGTTGAAGAGAGAGTCTCTTGTCTGCCGTCAGAGCTGCAGTTCAAACCCCGAGGCCAGAGGTTCAGCCCGTCAGTGACCGGCCAACTGGCTCCCGGCTCCAGCATAAAGCTCCTTTGTCGGGGCAGATGGAGTCCGGCACCTTTGTAGAGTCAGTGTTGTTGTCTCACTCCACCAACCAGATGTTGTTTCATTTCTGTAGTTACACAACGTCACTGATCTCCATCCAGAATATGATGGATTACTTGGAGGTACATCTAGTCTGAGGGCGCACTCACACTGTGCCTCCGTACCGTGCCCCAGCATGTTTCGCAGCTAAAGTCTGGTTGCTTTGACCAGTGTGAGTGCAACCGGTACCACGCCACGGCCCGTTTGGGAGAGGTGGGCTTTAGTAAAGCACGTTTGCACGTGTACGAGCACGAGCGTGCGCACGTGTACGAGCACGAGGCCTACGGCGGCTCTGAGGTAATTTCCTGTGTGCCTGTTGGGACGTAGAAAAAAGAAGGAGGGACCATGCGCGGACATTTCAAACAATGGCGGTGAAAGGTTCACGTTGGTGTGATGCGGAGGTGGAGTGTTTACTGCAGATTTGGTCGATGAAAAGATTCAAAAACAGTCGACAAGACGCACAAAAACTCCGAGGTCTACGGAAAGATCTGGAAACAAAGCCACGCATCGCCATGACGTCATCAATGCGTGTGACGTGTTACGGCGTGATGACGTATAGGCAGCAAGAAGCATTCTCCGAGGCCCAGGTAGTGTGAGTACAAACGGGCCTGGAGGGGGGGACAAGGACCCTAAAGCACGGGGCACGGGACGGAGGCACAGTGGGAGGGCGCCCTGAGACGTGCAGTCTTTTCTTGTTTCCTTCACACATATGCAGTAACCAAGGTGTGTGTGTATGTGTGTGTGTGTGTGTTTGTGTGTGTGTGTGTGTGTGTGTGTATGGGTGCGCATAAAACCTCAGTGCCATGCTTTTGTGTTCCTCTGGCAGCATTACATGGCCTTTCACCACCTGTCAGTATGTGAAAACACACACACACACACACACACACACACACACACACACTCACACAGGCCTGGGTTAGTGTATAGGTGTGAATGGAAACCTTACATTTCCCAAAGCAAACACATGTCAAGTTCACACTAGCTGCTCATGTACAATATGCGTTCATACTAGCTTTGTGGTTAAAGTGGCGTGCACGCACACGCACACACACACACACACACACACACACACACACACGCAGAGTCAAACCTCCAGGGTCCCAGTGTGCATGTCAGAGAGGCAGAGAAAGAGGCGGCTCTGTCAGTGTTCTGGTGACATCCATGATGGATGGGACACAGGAACATATGCTTTGCTATTGTTAGCCAGTAAATCTCTTTTACCATTGAACCGTTTACTTGTTTTCCAGGGGCTGGGTTCGACACGGCTCACACAGGCCATGATGACTCACAATACCATTGAAGGGAAATAACATGAGACACCTGTGGTCCACTATAGAGCCAAGACAGTCAGCAGTGTGTGTGTGTGTGTGTGTGTGTGTGTGTGTGTGGGTGGTTGTGTGTGTGTGTGTGGGTGGGTGGGTGGTTGTGTATGTACATGCATGAGGTACAAACGTCCTCAGACACAGACACATTGGAAAGTTGTCGCGTCAGAGCTACATACTGGAAGAAAATGAATGTATGTTTTATTGAAGAGTCAAATGCATAGTGTAACCAAGCTAATGCTAGCTAGTGCTAGTGCTAGCGTTAGCTGGTAAATTAAAGTGTAATTCCCGTGCAAAATCATCCCATGTTCTTTTACGGCACTGACATTCATCAAATACGCCATCGAGACAGTTGTTTTCGTGAATGAACTATTAATGGAGAAATCCTGGCGAGTCGCTAACAGCCGGACGTTGCTAGCAGTGATTAGCTCGGGGCAGCACGTTGAAGGCATTCAAAGGTCTTTTTTAACCACTAATGCTGCTGAAAATAACAGCAAACCTCTGCAGCAGCATGAGAAGAGTCCCTTCAGGTGAACGAGTCGAAGTACCTTGTACCTATTTCCTGTGTGACAAAGTTTGGGATAGCGTAGAGAAAGCGATCACAGTAATGGAACATTTGTTTCCGCGTATCCATTAACAACACTTGGTACTCAAGTCACCGTCTCCAATATCCATCTTTATTCATTCATCTTCGGCCTCTTGTCCCTGTCGGGGTCGTTGGGGGGGCTGGAGCCGATCCCAGCTGACATCGGGCGTGAGGCGGGGTCCACCCTGGACAGGACGCCAGTCTATCACAGGACACATAGAGACGAACAGAGACAGACAACCATTCACACCTACGGGTGATTTAGAGTCATCAATGAACCGAACATCCCACTGTTTATCCGGGATAAAGTACTGAGGGAGCTGTGCAGACACGGCAAAATAGTGTCTACGTTCAGAAAGCTGCCGTCTCCTCTGCTGAGACGTGTCGTGTCAACAAACAAACAAAAAAACGAACTGCTACCAGCGGGTCAGCAGGCGATTCTCAGGAAACCTCCAGCACACTGAACATCATGATTAGATGTTCTGAGGCCCACATCTGCTGGTGTCAATGTGTGTGTGTGTCTGTGTGTGTGTGTGTGTGTGTGTGTGTGTGTGTGTGTGTGGAATGCACACTTAATAAATTCCTCCTTACATGTGCATGTAGCACTTCAAAACAGCAATGTGGGCTGCACATATGTACGTACACATGGTCTTCATTCATACTGAGGCGGCTGCTGGGATCAGAGGCAGTCCAAGCTGCACGTCGTTCTCAACTGTTACGCAATGCACCAGTTATGACTGCAAGAGCTGGAGGTTGCCCCAGTCATCCAACAACAAGAGTCTGTGTTGACATTGTGTTTCTGAAATACACTTGTTGTTTTGTTGTTGGGGTGTTTGTCAGGACAGTTGTCAAGGTATTGGTCAGGACGTTTTTTGGGGTGTTTGTCAGGACAGTTGTCGGGGTGTTTGTCAGGACAGTTGTTGGGGTGTTTGACAGGACAGTTGTCAGGGTGTTCGTCAGGACAGTTGTCAGGGTGTTTGTCAGGACAGTAGTCAGAGTGTTTGTCAGGACAGTTGTCGGGGTGTTTGTCAGGACAGTTGTTGGGGTGTTTGACAGGACAGTTGTCAGGGTGTTCGTCAGGACAGTTGTCGGGGTGTTTGTCAGGACCGTTGTTGGGTTGTTTGTCAGGACAGTTGTGTTTGTCAGGACAGTTGTCGGGGTGTTTGTCAGGACAGTTGTTGGCGTGTTGGTCAGGACAGTTGTCAGGGTGTTTGTCAGGACAGTTGTCGGGGTGTTTGTCAGGACAGTTGTCGGGGTGTTTGTCAGGACAGTTGTCAGGGTGTTTGTCAGGACAGTTTTTGGGGTGGTTGTCAGGACAGTTGCTGGGGTGTTTGTCAGGACGGTTGTGTTTGACAGGACAGTTGTCGGGGTGTTTGTCAGGACAGTTGCTGGGGTGTTTGTCAGGACGGTTGTGTTTGACAGGACAGTTGTCTGGGTGTTTGTCAAGACAGTTGTCGGGGCGTTTGTCAGGACTGGTGTGTTTGTCGGGACATTTGTCAGGGTGTTCGTCAGGACAGTTGTGTTTGTCAGGACAGTTGTCGGGTGTTTGGCAGGACAGTTGTCGGGTTGTTTGTCAGGACAGTTGTCGGGTGTTTGGCAGGACAGTTGTCGGGTTGTTTGTCAGGACACTTGTCAAGGTGTTCGTCAGGACAGTTGTGTTTGTCAGGACAGTTGCCGGGGTGTTTGTCAGGACAGTTTTTGGGGTGGTTGTCAGGACACTTATCAAGGTGTTTGTCAGGACAGTTGTGTTTGTCAGGACGGTTGTCGGGGTGTTTGTCAGGACAGTTGTGTTTGTCAGGACAGTTGTCAGGGTGTTTGTCAGGACAGTTGTCGGGGTGTTTGTCAGGACAGTTGTCAGGGTGTTTGTTAGGACAGTTGTCAGGGTGTTTGTCAGGACAGTTGTCGGGGTGGCTGTCAGGACAGTTGTCGGGGTGTTTGTCAGGACAGTTGTCAGGGTGTTTGTCAGGACAGTTGTCAGAGTGTTTGTGAGGACAGTTTTTGGGGTGTTTGTCAGGACAGTTGCCAGGGTGTTCGTCAGGACAGTTTTTGGGGTGTTTGTCAGGACAGTTGTCAGGGTGTTTGTCAGGACAGTTGTCGGAGTGTTTGTCAGGATAGTTGTCGGAGTGTTTGTCAGGACAGTTGTCGGGGTGTTTGTCAGGACAGTTGTCAGGGTGTTTGTCAGGACAGTTGTCGGAGTGTTTGTCAGGATAGTTGTCGGAGTGTTTGTCAGGACAGTTGTCAGGGTGTTTGTCAGGACAGTTGTCGGAGTGTTTGTCAGGATAGTTGTCGGAGTGTTTGTCAGGACAGTTGTCGGAGTGTTTGTCAGGACAGTTGTTGGGGTGTTTGACAGGACAGTTGTCAGGGTGTTCGTCAGGACAGTTGTCAGGGTGTTTGTCAGGACAGTTGTCGGGGTGTTTGTCAGGACCGTTGTTGGGTTGTTTGTCAGGACAGTTGTGTTTGTCAGGACAGTTGTCGGGGTGTTTGTCAGGACAGTTGTTGGCGTGTTGGTCAGGACAGTTGTCAGGGTGTTTGTCAGGACAGTTGTCGGGGTGTTTGTCAGGACAGTTGTCGGGGTGTTTGTCAGGACAGTTGTCAGGGTGTTCGTCAGGACAGTTTTTGGGGTGGTTGTCAGGACAGTTGCTGGGGTGTTTGTCAGGACGGTTGTGTTTGACAGGACAGTTGTCGGGGTGTTTGTCAGGACAGTTGCTGGGGTGTTTGTCAGGACGGTTGTGTTTGACAGGACAGTTGTCTGGGTGTTTGTCAAGACAGTTGTCGGGGCGTTTGTCAGGACTGGTGTGTTTGTCGGGACATTTGTCAGGGTGTTCGTCAGGACAGTTGTGTTTGTCAGGACAGTTGTCGGGTGTTTGGCAGGACAGTTGTCGGGTTGTTTGTCAGGACACTTGTCAAGGTGTTCGTCAGGACAGTTGTGTTTGTCAGGACAGTTGCCGGGGTGTTTGTCAGGACAGTTTTTGGGGTGGTTGTCAGGACACTTATCAAGGTGTTTGTCAGGACAGTTGTGTTTGTCAGGACGGTTGTCGGGGTGTTTGTCAGGACAGTTGTGTTTGTCAGGACAGTTGTCAGGGTGTTTGTCAGGACAGTTGTCGGGGTGTTTGTCAGGACAGTTGTCAGGGTGTTTGTTAGGACAGTTGTCAGGGTGTTTGTCAGGACAGTTGTCGGGGTGGCTGTCAGGACAGTTGTCGGGGTGTTTGTCAGGACAGTTGTCAGGGTGTTTGTCAGGACAGTTGTCAGAGTGTTTGTGAGGACAGTTTTTGGGGTGTTTGTCAGGACAGTTGCCAGGGTGTTCGTCAGGACAGTTTTTGGGGTGTTTGTCAGGACAGTTGTCAGGGTGTTTGTCAGGACAGTTGTCGGAGTGTTTGTCAGGATAGTTGTCGGAGTGTTTGTCAGGACAGTTGTCGGGGTGTTTGTCAGGACAGTTGTCAGGGTGTTTGTCAGGACAGTTGTCGGAGTGTTTGTCAGGATAGTTGTCGGAGTGTTTGTCAGGACAGTTGTCAGGGTGTTTGTCAGGACAGTTGTCGGAGTGTTTGTCAGGATAGTTGTCGGAGTGTTTGTCAGGACAGTTGTCGGAGTGTTTGTCAGGACAGTTGTCGGAGTGTTTGTCAGGACAGTTTTTGGGGTGTTTGTCAGAACAGTTGTCAAGGTGTTTGTCAGGACAGTTGTCAAGGTGTTCGTCAGGACAGTTGTCAGGGTGTTTGTCAGGACAGTTGTTGTGGTGTTTGTCAGAACAGTTTTCGGGGTGTTTGTCAGGACAGTTGTCGGGGTATTTGTCAGGACAGTTGTCAGGGTGTTTGTCAGGACAGTTGTTGGGGTGTTTGTCAGGACAGTTGTCGGGGTGTTCGTCAGGACAGTTGTCGGGGTGTTTGTCAGGACAGTTGTTGTGGTGTTAGTCAGGACAGTTGTCAGGACAGTTGTCAGGGTGTTTGTCAGGACAGTTGTCGGGGTGTTTGTCAGGACAGTTGTTGTGGTGTAAGTCAGGACAGTTGTCGGGGTGTTTGTCAGGACAGTTGTCAGGGTGTAAGTCAGGACAGTTGTGTTTGTCAGGACAGTTGTCAGGGTGTTTGTCAGGACAGTTGTCGGGATGGTTGTCAGGACAGTTTTTGGGGTGTTTGTCAGGACAGTTGTCGGGGTGTTCGTCAGGGCAGTAGTCAGGGTGTTTGTCAGGACAGTTGTCATGGTGTTTGTCAGGACAGTTGTTGGGGTGTCTGTCAGGACAGTTGTCGGGGTGTTTGTCAGGACAGTTGTCGGGATGTTTGTCAGGACAGTTGTCAGAACAGTTGTCGGGGTGTTTGTCAGGACAGTTTTTGGGGTGTTTGTCAGGACAGTTGTCGGGGTGTTCGTCAGGACAGTTGTCGGGGTGTTTGTCAGGACAGTTGTCGGGGTGTTCGTCAGGACAGTTGTCGGGGTGTTTGTCAGGAGAATTGTCGGGGTGTTTGTCAGGACAGTTGTCGGGACAGTTGTTGGGGTGTTTGTCAGGACAGTTGTCGGGGTGTTCGTCAGGACAGTTGTCAGGGTGTTTGTCAGGACAGTTGTCAGGGTGTTTGTCAGGACAGTTGTCGGGGTGTTTGTCAGGACAGTTGTCGGGACAGTTGTCAGGGTGTTTGTCAGGACCGTTGTTGGGTTGTTTGTAAATATTGATGTACCTTAGATGTAGCGTATAGCAAGTCCTATGTTTTCTTGATTGCTAACTTAAATATAGATTTGCAGCCGGTTCCCAAACCTTCACCCCTATAAAACCGTTCCAGCAGATGACTTCAGCAGCCTGTCTGTTACATCTATTCAGTGTAGCAATAATACATCTCACCACAGGCTTTACCCTCTGTTTGAAAAACATCTATAAAAAGACACTTTTAAGGCCACAATTACCAGTTCTCTGCTCTGTATGTGGCTATATTTAAGCAGCTGCAGCATAAATAGGGTGGATGCAGCTGGCTACATGTCCTAGTGGAAAACACTCTAACTTAATGCAGTGTGTAGATTATGGATGGTACAAGACGAATTGTATTTATGTCTTGCTTCTGAACAACCGATGTTATGGCGGCCAGACCGCAGCCTGAGACGGACCGAACTACAACCCACAAAAGCTCCTGACTCCTTCTTACTACAGACATGGACACAAAGTGGTTTCTTCACTTCAATCCAAAGCATAAACAATATGAAAATTACTCTCACAAAAGGTTTTTGACTGTATCAAGTAAGTAAGGGCGCTCTCACACTGTCCTTCCGCACCGCGCCCCGTGCTTTAGGGTCCTTGTCCCCCCCTCCAGGCCCGTTTGTACTCACACTACCTGGGCCTTGCGTAATTGCTTCTTGCTGTCCATACGTCATCACGCCGTGGGAAGGAGGGTTTCTGGTTCGAGTCCCTGAATGGAGCGTGGGCTGGTGGCTGGAGAGGTGCCAGTTCATCTCCTGGGCACTGTCGAGGTGCTGTTGGGCAAGGCACCGAACCCCCAACTGCTCGGGGCGCTGGTCACTGGCAGCCCCCTCACTCTCTCCATTAGTTGCATGTATATAGGTCATGTGTGTGTGTGTGTGTGTGTGTGTGTGTGTGTGTGTGTGTGTGTGTGTGTGTGTGTGTGTGTGTGTGTGTGTATTTTTTGTTTGCTTTTGTGCCCATGTCACTTGTGTGTATCCTGTTTGTATGTAATGTATATGTTCGATGTCCAATCTATTAAATAAATGAAAACTTTACATTAACAAATTACAGTTGAAGTTGAAAACCCTGTTCTGAGTCCTAAAAGAGTCGCTGCTAACTCGGGGGGCGGGCGGGATCGGCGCTGTTGGATGGATTCAAAGGACATATTATCTATTGTCAGGAACGTAATCTCTGTAACCAGACTCTGCACGGGAATCTGTAAACAATCTGTAAACAACGGGACCAGATTAGGATAGCGGAAAGGGTCTGGTTTCCGTTTGTAGTCCGTGTATCGACCGTTGACGTCTGGGCTCGGGGAGAACATCAAGTCATTCCAAGTCACGACGCTGAAGTCCGAGTGAAGTCACCGCTCGTGTTAAAGTCAATGTCAAGTGTCAAGGTCAGCACACGTGACTTGAGCCTAACACGAGCCCACACCTCTGCTGTTTGACACCTATCACGATCAACTGTATCCATGTTAGTGTGAGGCTTCAAAACACGCTGATGGAAAGCAAATGGAGCAGATGTATGAGTGAACATCGTGTGTGTGTGTGTGTGTGTGTGTGTGTGTGTGGGTTGAGGGTAATTATAAAACTTCTAACTATAATAGCATCACAGTAACATGAATCACAGCTGTGGGGAAATTACAATCACGCATGGAACCATGAGAGAACACGTCCGCAAATACATTTAATGAGCTGTAGCTCCACCTTTACACCTCCCACACACACACACACACACATTTTACGTGAATTGACCTCAGATCTCAGAGGGGTCTCAAAGGCAAAGTGGTAAGCTCAGATAATCAATGCTGGCTCTGTCTTGCTGTGAATGTTTTGTATATGTGCCGGAGTTCTGGAAGATATTAAACTCATCCGAATGAAGCGACCTGTGTGAAAAGTCAGGTTTTAATCAGGGAGACTAGCATTAAAGCTATGGTCTATTGCAGCGATTATGGTTACTGTAGTCCAATCTACACGATATGAATCGCCCAAAGAGCCAATCAAATCCATGCAGTCTATCGGCCGTAGGTCTGCGTAGAAATTGACTAATGGGAGCCATCCGTCACGGAGGCTCCCATTGGTCCGTACCCTCCATCCAATCCGCTCTCACTCCCCCTCTCTCTCTCTCGCTTAGCTACCGGAGCTTCTGTCACCATACCAGCAAGAGGCCTCTGCTCGCCCCAACGGAGACGGATGGAAGAAAACGCAAGTTGGCGAGGAAAAGGCAGAAATGTGACCGACACAGGAACCAAAGACGAGTCAACATCGGGGGTTCCTTTGGGCGGTGGAGACGGCTGCTGAGTCAGCAGTCTTTTTGTTCAACAGGTCATTTTTGCCTTTTATTGTGGTAGTATTCCATAACTATCCTCCATTAGTCTGTGCTAAAACTGACTAATGACTGTGAACGTCTCCTTTCTCTGTTTTCTCTGAGCGGGTAGTGATTAGCTTAGCCGCTCAGCTACCGGAGCTTCTGTTACCATGGAGAAGGAAAAGACCGATACCAGAAGGGAGGCCTCTGCTCACCCCAACGGAGACGGTTAGCGGAAACGCAAGTCGGCCGAGGAAAAGGCAGAAATGTGACTGACATAGGAGCCAAAGACGAGTCAACATCTGGGATTCCTTTGAGCGGTGGAGAAGGCTACGCCAGGATTTGGGAAAACTGATGCTAGGTCATATTTGCCTTTCATTTTGGTAGTTGTTCCATAAACAGCTTCCATTAGTCTGTGCCAATACTGACTAATGACTGTGAACATCCCCGGTCTGCTAAACACCTATGTCAACACTTGTTAGCATACGTTAGCCATGTGTTTTTAGCATAGTAGGCTAATGTTACATTGCTATCAGATTAGTGAGTTGGCGTGCTTGAAGCAGATAAACAATATCGTCATTATGAAACATTATACGTCTGCTTTAGAGGCTGGCTTGGCTGTTGTTGTCCGAACGAGACGCTAAATATGTCACTAGTCATCTCATCTCATCTCATCTTCATCCTCTTATCCGGGGTCGGGTCTCGGGGGCAGCAGCTTTAGCGGGGGACCCCAAACTTCCCTTTCCCGGGCCACATTAACCAGCTCTAACTCATTTTAGATGGGTTTGTGTGGACGTAGAGGTTCTTGAGACGACACTGTAACGGCACAGGAAAGAATAAGGTTGGAAGAAGGGTCATTTTTGGACGTGCGGACGAAAACCTCAAGTGCTGATTGGTGGAATGATAACGTATTCAAATTACACGTAGATACCGATTTACCTCGAACGATACAACCCAGCGATCTTTTCTTAATCAACAAACAGCATTAGCACTTTGTCCCAGAACACACGGAGGAGACCGCTGCTGTGGGTTTGTGTTTCTCAGTCCAGGCTCACAAACAACTCATTAATTACGCAAGCAAACAGCAAATAGAGCCAAACCCAAAGCAATATCCATCGGCATCTTAGCAATGTCACAATGATATGTCTGTTGTCTATGTGGGTATTTATCACCACAAGGACATTTTAACAGTATATTGCTTTGGAAAAAACTCTTTTAAAGTACAAAAGAATCAAAATCATTAAGGTTTAACAAGATGGTGAAGGGTCTTGGATGAAACCCGTGTGCGGATCAGTTCACTGCTTAATGTGGTTACCCGATTAATTGAAAATGTGTGATTTCCAGGATATCACCATAGAGCGATATCCACTCATAAGGACCTTTGAGCCACTTAAAGGTTTAATCCAAGCCCCGCCCACAGAGAGGGACTTCCTGTTTGATCCAATCAGGAAGCTCCGTCAGCGTCAGTTCTCTGAGTGTCCACTAGGGGCAGGTTTCATAACAGAGCAGTTTCTCATTGAGCCCCATGTTAAACAGGCCGTTTACACAGCATCATTAAACCTGTTTAAGGACAAAAGAACATTCTAGTCTGTGTGTTTAGATCAGATCTCCATGACAACACTGAGGGGGAGGGGCTAGTTTTTATTTGATTGGAGGTTAAAGTTTATGATGATTAGGGGCGTGGTCTCTTGAGTGACAGCTAGCCTCTGGCCCTCACTTCTCCTCAGAGGCTAGTTGTCAGAATTAGCATCATTAGCATGCTAACATAAAATGCAGCCAGTGGGTGATGGGTGGACGGCGGTGCACGGGGCACGCACGCAGCCGTTCCGTAACGAACTTGCATCTGGTGGAAATTCTGCAGTAAATTCTCGTCGCCGCCTGGGGGTCCACTTCCACCTGCAGCCCTATTCTCTCTCTCTCTCTCTCTCTCCCATTTCCTGTCAACCTCCGGCTGTACTATAAAAATAAAGGCATAAAAGACCAAAAAATAATCTTTAAAAAAAATAAAAAGGTTTCATCCAGTGAAACGCAATGGAAACAATATTATAATTGGTCATTTTAATGCTGCTTTTATTTAGTTTGTTTGTATTTCTTCATTTCCATGGCCACTGAGCCACAGCCCCCCCCCCCCCCCCCCCGAAATCTATTCAAATGTAGCTTTTTAATGTAAGAAGTCAACAAACCTCCATATTAAACGTCCTTGGGGCCATGAATATAGACAAAATGAATGTGTACTTCCTCTCTTCTTATTATTATTACTATCATAATGTGTTGTTGTTACTATAGCAGTTAGATAATTCATGTTGTGTCACTTACCATTGTGTCTTGTCTTTGTCTTGTCTTGTCTCGTCTACGCACGGGAGAGGGAGAAACCAAACTTCGACTCCTTGTTTGTCTTATTCATGTGAAGAATTGACCATAAAGCCGACTTTGACTTTGACCTCCCCTCCGTCTCATGTTCTTTCTTACACCAGTTTCCCCGTCTTGATGAATTTAATGATCATTTCCTATGGAGGAGTGTGAGAAAGAGCATGGGTACAGTTACAGTTACAGTTACAGTTGGGTCCAGTCTCCTTCAGACTGGAACCAGTTAAACTTAGACATTCGTTTGCTTTCTTTATTTTACGGGTTTAAAAACAATTTGACTTCTCACCTTAAATCTGATTGTGTAAGTTTTCAGTAACTCATTGAACTACGTCACTGTCTATGTTTACGTTTGTTCTTATGTGTAGTTACGTTTTACTGTTAATGTTCTATGTCTGCCTGTAATATTGTGCTGCTTTTTAGTTGTTTTTGTCTGTTTTATCATCGTATCATTTACTGCTTTGTCTGTTTTGTGTGGGACCCCCCCCCCCCCCAGAAACGAGTTGGTACAGCCCAAGGGGTTCATCCCATCATATGAATACATTTTAATATATTTATATATATATATGTATGTACATATATATGTCTGTGTACCATTACAGCAACAGAATCTAGTACTGATGCAATCTGGAACACAGGAATAACATGAGAGAATATGAAACTAAGACAGTGTTGTGGCACCCTCCAGTGGACAGAGACCACTACATCATGACCTGCGTTGTGTAACTCAAGGATACAGTGGTAGTTTCTGACACACATCACTGAGACTACAAGTGCATGGTTATTGGTAGAAGACTTGCTAAATCTGCTTTTTTTATTTTTAAATTAATTTAGTCAATGTACTAAATCTGCTTTTTATTTATTTTTAGATTAATTTAGTCAATGTACTAAATCTGCTTTTTATTTATTTATGTTCAAATTAATTTAGTCAATGTACTTAATCTGCTTTTTATTTATTTACTTTTAAATGAATTTAGTCAATGTACTTAATCTGCTTTTTATTTATTTTTAGTCCATGTACTAAATCTGCTTTTTATTTATTTTTAGTCCATGTACTAAATCGACTTTTTATTTATTTTTAGTCCATGTACTAAATCTGCTTTTTATTTATTTTTAGTCCATGTACTAAATCGACTTTTTATTTATTTTTAGTCCATGTACTAAATCGGCTTTTTATTTATTTTTAGTCCATGTACTAAATCTGCTTTTTATTTATTTTTAGTCCATGTACTAAATCGGCTTTTTATTTATTTTTAGTCCATGTACTAAATCTGCTTTTTATTTATTTTTAGTCCATGTACTAAATCGGCTTTTTATTTATTTTTAGTCCATGTACTAAATCGGCTTTTTATTTATTTTTAGTCCATGTACTAAATCTGCTTTTTATTTATTTTTAAATTAATTTAGTCCATGTACTAAACCGGCTTTTTATTTATTTTTAAATGAATTTAGTGCATGTACTTAATCTGCTTTTTATTTATTTGTTATTTGGCACTTTAAATAAAAATTAATTGAGTTGAAAACAGGATTATATTAAATGATTTGATGCAGTTCTTCATAACAAACACTAGGAGCAGCATTACGTCATAGCTGCCGAACCAACGAAGAAGAAACGGAAGGAGAAAAAAAAACCGTAGAAGAAGAAGCGTTGCACAACTCCCAGTGGATAAAGCTCCGGACGGTGACATTGGAGAGTAACCCGACACAAGAACATCCTCTCTCGCTCCTCCACAGGTGAGTGAGGCGTTTATTCGGCTCTCTGTAACAGAACCGGGCCGGACGGGACCCGGGAGAGGCGGCCCGGTGCGGTTTAAACGCGCTTTAGTTACAAAATAACGGGAAAGTTAAACGCAGAAGAAGTCAGTCAACAGAACCGCTACCGCTAGCATAGCCGCTAGCTACGGCGCTAATGTTATGGAAGCAGCTAGCTGGTGCTGTTAGCTTCACCAGGCGGATTGTTATTATACTTTATTCTGTTCAGTCAGTTTTATGACGTAATTAAAAGATGGCGGGTCGGTCCAGGTTTTTAATACAAAGCTCAAAACTTTATTTAGAGCGATTCAGTTCGTGATTGACTTTGTAATTCTCCAAAACGTCAAAACAACTCACCTTCAGCCTCTTATCCGGGGTCTGGTCGCGGGCGCAGCAGCTCCAGCAGGGGACCCCAAACTTCCCTTTCCCGGGCCACATTAACCAGCTCTAACTGGGGGATCCTGAGGCGTTCCCAGGCCAGTGTGGAGATCTAATCTCTCCACCTGGTCCTGGGTCTTCCCCGAGGCCTCCTCCCAGCTGGACGTGCCTGGAACACCTCCCTAGGGAGGCGCCCAGGGTTCATCCTTACCAGATGATCCTGAACCACCTCAACTGGCTCCTTTCAACGCAAAGGAGCAGCGGCTCTACTCCGAGTTCCTCACGGATGCTGAACTTCTCCCCCTCTCTCTAAGGGAGACTCCAGACCCCCTCCTGAGGAAACACATTTCACACACTTGTACCCGCGACCTGGTTCTTTAGGTCCTGACCCAGCTTTCAGGACCACAGGTGAGGGTAGGAACCAGGACTGAGCGGTAGATCCAGAGCTTTGCTTCTGGTTCAGCTCTCTAAAAACAGCTAAACTTAAACCTTTTAGCTGTAAAGTGCCTCCTGCAGTCGTAGCTAATATTAAGAATTATATTGTGGGTCACACATGAGCGTAAAAACTGGGATTCAGGTTTAGTTGGAGCCGCAGAGGGTGCGTAGAGATCCCATCACCACCATGTTCATCTGACCTAAAGTGTGCTGACTGACTAAATGTCTTGTGTGTGTGTTTTTGTAAATGTGACAGGACAGGATGGGAGCCGCCTTGTCCACTCCTGCCACTCCTACAGTCAGGGCGGAGGCCATGATGGCCATGCCTCCTCAGGGCTGCCCCATGCACCAAGAAGCCCCGCCCGTGAAAGGTGCTGCTGCTGCGGGAGGGAGGAGGGCTGTGAACCACTGTTTTATCATGCCATGTTTTACCGTAGCAGGTTGAATTTGTGTTGCAGTTTGTCTCATGTGTGTCTGTCTTTCTCAGTGTCTCCTCCTGCAGAGTGTCCCATGCATCAAGCTCAGCCTGTTAAAGGTACCAACTTTAAGTTCAGTTCACATGTTCAAGCTTTGACCATTTTAGTAAATATTATCTGGGAACACGGACGATGAGTAACAGATTATTATTAATATGTCGGCCTAAACGCAAAGCTTAGTTAAGTTTGAACAGCAGGTGCCACTGCTGTAAAACATTTTACGCATGTTCTGTTCATGATTGCACTGTTTAAGGGCGTCCTCCCGCTGTGCCTCCGTCCCGTGCCCCGTGCTTTAGGGTCCTTGTCCCCCCCTCCAGGCCCGTTTGTACTCACACTACCTGGGCCTCGGAGAATGCTTCTTGCTGCCTATACGTCATCACGCCGTAACACGTCACACGCATTGATGACGTCATGGCGATGCGTGGCTTTGTTTCCAGATCTTTCCGTAGACCTCAGAGTTTTTGTGCGTCTTGTCGACTGTTTTTGAATCTTTTCATCGACCAAATCTGCAGTAAACACTCCACCTCCGCATCACACCAACGTGAACCTTTCGCCGCCATTGTTTGAAATGTCCGCGCATGGTCCCTCCTTCTTTTTTCTACGTCCCAACAGGCGCACAGGAAATGACCTCAGAACCGCCGTAGGCCTCGTGCCCGTTTGCACGCTCGTGCTCATACACGCGCAAACGTGCTTTACAAAAGCCCACCTCTCCCAAACGGGCCGTGGACGGCCAGCGTGCCGCTCCTAGACGCGGTACAGTTGCACTCACACTGGTCAAAGGAACCAGACTCTACCCGTGGAACCTGTTTGGGCACGGTACGGATGGACAGTGTGAGCGCGCCCTCATATTGTTGTAATGCTGAAAATATTGGCTTGTGCTGGGCAGGGTTTTGTACCCACTACGCCTCAGAATGATCTTTATTATCATAATCCTCTGCTACAATGACACGCCTCTTGTTTCCAGCTGCGTCTCCTCCGCCAGAGTGTCCGATGCACCAAGCAGAACCAGGTCCAGCTCACCAGGACCGGGCCTATGACTTTGTGGAGTGTCCCATGAAAGCTGCAGAAGGCACCAAGAGTGACATCGACCCAGCAAATATGGTACCTGCACCACTTTAGTGTTGGAACAGAGTGACGGTCTGAAAGGCCAAGCAGGAATGATGTTGTCAGAACGTCTCTCTCTCTAGTTGCATTTGTAAAGATGGAGTGTTGCTGAACTGTCTTTACTCCCTGTGTGGACAGATGCCGCCCCCTAACCAGGTGCCTGCTCCGGATCAGCCCTTCCCCCTCCCCATCGCCAGAGAGGAGTCCACCATTCCACGTCACGACACAGAGAAGAAGTGGGTTTACCCGTCCGAGCAGATGTTCTGGAACGCCATGCTGCGGAAAGGGTCAGTCTGTGCCACCAGTGTTTTCCCCCAGCCTCAGTTCAGTTGTTGTGCTCTGTTTTCTCTTTCTCCTCTTGGTTTATATTATAAAAGGATGGTCTTACTTTCTGTGGGCCCGTCCTCAGGGAGACATGTTTCCCTGTAACCGCACAGCTTCAGTCTGGTTTAGTCTTCCATCCACAGCAGCCGACGTTATCAGGGCCTGAAAACTGGATCTTTAGAAACCAGGTCCCAGAGTGGGAAGATTTGAAACCACCTCCGACCTCTGACCCCGCAGCGTCACATAACAACAACAGTGCTGCTGCGTGAGAGGACAGAGACGGACCCAGAGACTGTTTACTGAACTGGACTCTGAGCCACATGCATGGGACTGAATGAGGCCCAGCACAGATTTCTCCCTTTTCCCTGATGCTCTGAATAAGGAGCTAAACTGCTCTAGGCTCTGTTTCTAAATCCAGTTCTAAGAAGCTGTGAAAAGTCTCTAAATGTAGTGAGAAAGTGGCGCCTGGGAGCGCTTTGGGACGGGGAAGGGGCTCCCAGCAGCACCCTCTGCTCAGTGAGGACACTAACTGCAGAGTGAAGGGGCTCCCAGCAGCACCCTCTGCTCAGTGAGGACACTAACTGCAGAGTGAAGGGGCTCCCAGCAGCCCCCTCTGCTCAGTGAGGACACTAACTGCAGAGTGAAGGGGCTCCCAGCAGCCCCCTCTGCTCAGTGAGGACACTAACTGCAGAGTGAAGGGGCTCCCAGCAGCCCCCTCTGCTCAGTGAGGAAACTAACTGCAGAGTGATCGGTGCATCAGAGTCCAGAACAGCGCCAAAGTCTGTGTGTATGTATTTCTGTGGCAGTTACAGCGCCACCTCCAGGCCTGGCATGGGTACTACAGCGTTTGGAGTCGCTGCACCTGCTTTCCTGTGGATACAGAGATGCAGCCGTGTCCTTAGTTGCACTCAGGCGATGGGAGGAGATCTCAGCGCTGAGGCAGTGCAGAGACTTCGCCTTGAGGCTGCATGTGAAATAACACTCAGTGCTGTTTGTGCTGCAGGTGGCGCTGGCGTGAAGACGACCTCACTCCCCCCGATATGAGCAACATCATCAAAATCCACAACAAGAACAACGAGCAGGCCTGGCAGGAGATCCTGAAATGGGAAGCCATGCACGCAGAGTGAGTCTACAGCTCTCCATCCGTTACAGTCACGTAGAACATGTATATTTGTTTTTTTTCTTCCTTTTTCCTGAGTTTGGACGTTAAAGGCACCAAATGAGTCGCTTTAAAGCATTCAGTTAGTTTGTAATATTAAGAATAGAAACATATAATGTCAGTGATGCTATTTAGTGAGAAAGTGACAGAATCATGACGTTGCGGTGAGCCGCGCGGACTCTTGGTCCACACTATATCGTGCACAACTTCTGCGATAGGGGGCGGTTTTGAACACGGCTCCCGTGTGCGCTATGTACACAATGTGCCTGAACACCGGAGCATTAACGGCGACTTGCGTGTGGTTCTGTGTCCCTGCAGTGAGTGTCCGTGTGGGCCCACGCTCAAGAGGTTCGGCGGTAAAGCCAAAGAGTTCTCACCGAGGGCTCGCATGCGCCACTGGATGGGGTGAGCTCCTCCACACTTCACCTGTCTGCACTTGAGATGTTCACCTGTGTTGTGTGTGTGTTTTAGGAACGCATCCCCAAAGGACCGACCACACACAGACACACACACACACACACACACACACACACACACACACCAGCCCTTCAACATAATAACTCATGTCTCCTCTCCCCATCAGCTACGAGCTGCCGTTCGACCGCCACGACTGGATCATCGACCGCTGCGGGCGGGAGGTGCGTTACGTCATCGACTACTACGACGGCGAAATCAACAAGGAGAACTATCAGTTCTCCATCCTGGACGTGCGCCCCGCCTACGACTCTCTAGACGCCGTCTGGGACCGCATGAAGGTGGCCTGGTGGCGCTGGACCTCCTAAAGGAGCTTCAGCTCCGTACAGGCCGTGTGGCGCTGTGAAACGACACCGGTGAAGCAAATGAAATTGACTCTTCCCTAAATTGAACCTCGCTCGTTCAGACCGTACAGAGCTTCATCTCTAATCATATTGATTTCAATGCTGTTTGCCTTCGCTCCGCTCTCACTTCAGATCCAGCTCCTGGAGCCGCCCGCCCCGACCCGCTTTAACTAACGCAAATACTGCCCGGCTTGTCCCGTGTAGGTGTGGCGGAGCTCTGTCAGGTCCGATGATGTCACAGTGATGTCACAGTGATGTCATAAGTTGTCAGCTTGGGCCCTGAGATGACAGAAAGCCTCCGTTACACCCGCAGGTGTGGAGTTGTAGGTGTAGAGTTCACCAGGCAGCACAGGGGGGAGAAGAAAGGAAAGAATGCTACTGTGTTGCATTATGGGAAATGTAGGATCCAGAATTTGCTGATCTTAAAGGGGCCGAGGCTCCGTTCACACTGCAGTTCCAAGTGACCCTGAATCTGACTTTCCTCTCACGTGTGACGCGTATCTGGTTCTTCTGACGTTGTGAACGCCACGAGTCGCATTAAATCTGACGTTTTCCATCAGAATCAGGACACTTTTAAACGTGCTGCTCGCTCTGACGTCACTCTGAGCCGCGCTGAGCTGCTTTGTAAATGAATGACGAGTAAAGTTGATTGGGGAAAAACAAAAGTGTGTCTCAGGAACAGAAAACAAAGATGAAGGACGGCGGTGAAGCGGCCCGTGGCTCAAACACGGTTTTTAAAGATGATTTTTTTTTTGGCAGTGTAACAAAAGAGTCAGTTTTTATTATTTAGGACCAACAACGGGGACAAATGGGGTGAGAGAGGGGGGGAGGGGGGTGTTAGACGTGCAGCAAAGGTCCGCAGGTCGGAGTCGAACTCACGGCCGCTGCCTCGAGGACCTTCAGCCCCTTTACTTGCTCACTCAGCAGTTCAGCCACGTTTAAAGACGTCATGTGAACCGACAAAATCAGATTTGTGCGTTAAGGACCTGCAGTGTGAGCGGTTCATCGTGTCCCTGCTGCACACATCCTATATTCTCTCTTATATCGGGTCAGAAGCTCCGGAGCAGCGAGTGATAACGTATCGAGCAGTAACACCAGGTCCGCGGGGTTGAATCCGGCTTTGCTCTTGTATCGTGTCAGGTTTCATCTGGAGGTTCTTCAGAGCGCCACACTCACGTCTTCCAGACTCTCTCCTTTTGTTTCACGTTGATTTTCAGATTTTTATTTATTGCTTGATGAGTGACCGCAGACTTCCGTGTTCATTCTCTTCATGCTTCTGTTCTTTTATGTATAATCAGCTAAACGGCTAAAGTATCAATAAAGCTGCTGCTCCTCTGCCTCTGAATCACATCCGCCTCTCTTGTTTTTCATGTAAACGCACGCCCGCAACAAAACACTCGCTACAAACTACATCCTGTTTACTCATCTGAAGGGACGGAGGGATGAAAACGTTATTGATCCTGAAGGAAATCTAGTTTCCAACTGATCCGGTGGCCATCCTGGGCGCTCCGTCGCACGCTGTCTCTCTCCGGTGCAGACAGATGTCAGTCTGTCCTCCACAGAGCTGGGTCTGTCCCTTCCTGTCTGTTAAAGGGAAGGTTTCCAACGCCACTGTGTGCTCACGGGGGAAATGTTGGGTCTATGTAAACCATGAATAAGTCCTAGAGTGTGGTCTTTACCTTCTCCGCATGTAAAGTGACCTGAGATAACTTTTGTCATGTTGTAAAGTCTGATGGCAGTGTGTCAGGCGTCCTCCTCCCTGCACCGCCACGCCCCTTCCACATGCTTCCACGGTGCTGCAGCTGAGGCCGGACATGTTTCAGGTCGGCTCCATGAAACGACAAAGCACGTGACCTGAAGTGAACCTCAGTGAAACACCCTGAACTCCTCTGTCACGGGAGGCTGATCCACTCTCATCACTCGTGTCCATGCAGTTGTGAACCAGGACACAAGAGGGCGGTGTTTCACTACGGTTGATGCTTTTACTTTGGAGGGGAACAGCAATGAAGCATCCCACGTGAAGACAAAAGTCCAGGTTCTGTCGTTGGGTTTGGCGTTTGGCGGCTCACATTAGAGCTGTGGGACAGGACACGTGCTCTCTCTGACGCCGTGTTTGACTCTTTATACGTCATCATCATCGCCACTTTTGACCATGTACGGTCTAAATGCTCCATTCAATGACGGTTGTGTCACCAGATTGAGGTTTGCCGCTTCCTACGGTAAAATAAAGTAACTGTTCAGATGTGTGACGTGCGGTCGGTGCATCGTTATGTCGGCTGTTTTGAGTATTTGCTCTGGTGTTTTCAGAATTCCTGGCAGCTGGGTGACTTCCTGGAGTCTCCGCTGGTTACCTGGCAACTGCTCCTGGCCAGGAAACGGCCCCTCTGTAACAGAGAGAATTGTTTTATTTTTACATTCCTGTTTTTGAGAGTGAGGAAGTGAGACAGGATCGAGCTGAAGTGTTAATGGATGAGCTTCGGAGGTGCTCACAGACGGATGCTGTCACCTTTGGACACTGTTATCACTCACGACTGCTCCAGATGGATTGATTCTCATTTGTTCAGCAGATCCGTCTGCGAGCTCTCGTTAAGAGGGCGGCACAGTGGAGCGGTGGTTAGCGCTGTCGCCTCACAGCCAGAGGGTTCCTGGTTCGAGTCTGCATGGGTTCTCTCCGGGTTCTCCGGTTTCCTCCCACAGTCCAAAGACGTGCAGGTGTTCGGTTCATTGATGACTCTAAATCACCCGTAGGTGTGAATGGTTGTCTGTCTCTGTTTGTCTCTATGTGCCGTTGTGTCTCTCTCATTTAGGGCACCCTCCCACTGTGCCTCCGTCCCGTGCCCCGTGCCCCGTGCTTTAGGGTCCTTGTCCCCCCTCCTCCTGGGGGGGACCTCAGAGTTTTTGTGCGTCTTGTCGACTGTTTTTGAATCTTTTCATCGACCAAATCTGCAGTAAACACTCCACCTCCGCATCACACCAACGTGAACCTTTCACCGCCATTGTTTGAAATGTCCGCGCATGGTCCCTCCTTCTTTTTTCTACGTCCCAACAGGCGCACAGGAAATGACCTCAGAACTGCCAGTAGGCCTCGTGCTCATACACGTGCGCACGCTCGTGCTCGTACATGCCGCTCCTAGGCGCGGTACAGTTGCACTCACACTGGTCAAAGGAACCAGACTTTAGCCGTGAAGCGTGCTTGGGCACGGTACAGATGGACAGTGTGAGTGCGCCCTTAGTCCGAGCGTTCACAGACCTGAAACGTCTTCTCGCTCGTATCGATTTGGCTCAAAATAAACTGCTGTGATCGTTTCTAATACTGAGGATGAACAGGGATCCTGCCGGCCTCGTGCAGTGGCTTTCACCCCTTCCCCTCCTGTGTGGAGCCGCTCCTAGAAGCCAAATGAGCCGATGTGTGTCGGAGCATCTTAATAATGCATCAGTCTCTGTATATATTGCCTCTTTCTATCTGTGGTTACAGGAACATGTGTCCGTCTTTAGAATGACTTGTCCCGGCCCGACCTTTACTTCGCCTGCAGGTAGTTTCCTTTAGACAACCTCTAAAATATAAAGTCAGCACCGACTCCATCCTCCCCGGGCCGGAGCACACATGTGTGGTGGCGGTGTGGAGTTCCTGATCAGCTGAGGGTTATTCATGTAGGTGGAGAGAGCGAGGGCTGAGAGCACAGTGAAGGCGGAGAACACAACATGTCTTGTGGCCGCTGCATTGCATTGTGGTCCAATAACGCTCCTGTCAGCGAAGGAGCAGCTCTCTGCGCCTCCCGACTGATTGATTCCTGCCCGTATGATTGCCGACTGTCAGCGCAGCAGGAAAAACATCTCTCTTTAAATGTAAAGGGCGCTGACACCTGACATTTACCGTCCGCGGTGAAGACGACATGTTGTCTCAACGTGACGTCTCATCGGCTGCAATTGGCCACTCGTCCGTGGGAATAAGAGCAAAACGGATGCATCGCACAGCCTCAATTGCTCTTCTGGCTGGATTTCTTGTTTCAGTTCAATTCAGTTTGATTTAAAGTGAAAACTCATAACAAATGTTATCTCAGGACACTTCACACCGCATCTAGGAGCGGTACGCTTGCTGTCCACGGTCCGTTTGGGAGAGGTGGGCTTTAGTAAAGCACGTTTGCACGTGTACGAGCACGAGCGTGCGCACGTGTACGAGCATGAGGCCTACGGCGGTTCTGAGGTCATTTCCTGTGCGCCTGTTGGGACATAGAAAAAAGAAGGAGGGACCATGCGCGGACATTTCAAACAATGGCGGTGAAAGGTTCACGTTGGTGTGATGCGGAGGTGGAGTGTTTACTGCAGATTTGGTCGATGAAAAGATTCAAAAACAGTCGACAAGACGCACAAAAACTCCGAGGTCTACGGAAAGATCTGGAAACAAAGCCACGCATCGCCATGACGTCATCAATGCGTGTGACGTGTTACGGCGTGATGACGTATAGGCAGCAAGAAGCATTCTCCGAGGCCCAGGTAGTGTGAGTACAAACGGGCCTGGAGGGGGGGACAAGGACCCTAAAGCACGGGGCACGGGACGGAGGCACAGTGGGAGGGCGCCCTCATACATTTACCATCAGTGGGGTCTACTTTGTGTCCAGACGCCATCATACAGTTCATTCTATGCACGCACCGATGAGACATGACTGATACAGACAGAGAGGAGAGAAGCTCAGAGGATCAGGAGCAGGATGATCCCCGGCAGACTCGACCTACAGCAGCAGAACAAAGCCTAATACCTGACTGTGTGGGTTGACCGCAGAGCCATGCGGACGTTGCCTGAGATACTGTGTGCATGCTGATTTCCCTTGCGGCAGATCGCTGCACAGCAGATGTCCAAACAGCCCCCGGCATCCTGTTTGAAAGTCCCATATTTTTCATCATATCTGCGCTCCGAAGCCCCCATTTCCATTCCAAAGAGGGGCCTTTAAAGCCTCCGTCCGCCCCCCGGCCACCCCACCATCACCCAGCTCTGACCGCATGTCCGCTCCCCAGCGTCAGGGACGGTGTGGTTACACAGATCGGCTGTTTTGACATGGACGAGGCGTGTCAGAGCGTGTCTGTTAGAAGCGATGCTTACAGCGCCGTATTGATTGGAAGCGGTTTAAAGCAGACGGGGCTACATTTGCGTTCAGGTTAATCTCAGTTATTACGCTTCAGACACGCTCGTTTAAATGAAGCCATTCAAGTAAATCGTGAGACCTGGGAGTCAAACGTGTGGCTTTGCTGCTGTTAGAGGAGGAGAATGGCGTCGAGAGGGGAAACCTGGAGCAGAGCCGCCGTCATCAGGCTTCTCACTCACTTTTGATCAACACACACGTTTGTATTTATGGTGTATTCAGAAAAACAGCCTTTATGAAGAGCAGCTTTCTATCCACATCCAAAAAGGGATGCAAGAGTTAAATACAACATTCATTAACATCATTCCCCTAAAGCAGGGGTGTCAAACTCAGGCCCGTGGGCCAAATCTGGTCATGGCGATGCGTGGCTTTGTTTCCAGATCTTTCCGTAGACCTCAGAGTTTTTGTGCGTCTTGTCGACTGTTTTTGAATCTTTTCATCGACCAAATCTGCAGTAAACACTCCACCTCCGCATCACACCAACGTGAACCTTTCACCGCCATTGTTTGAAATGTCCGTGCATGGTCCCTCCTTCTTTTTTCTACGTCCCAACAGGCGCACAGGAAATGACCTCAGAGCCGCCGTAGGCCTCGTGCTCGTACACGTGCGCACGCTCGTGCTCGTACACGTGCAAACGTGCTTTACTAAAGCCCACCTCTCCCAAACCGGCCTTGGACGGCAAGCGTGCAGCTCCTAGACGCGGTACGGTTGCACTCACACTGGTCAAAGGAACCAGGCTTTACCCGGGGAACCTGCTCGGGCACGGTACGGAGGAACAGTGTGAGTGCGCTGTCAGAGTCCGCATGTACGGGGCCTAAGCTGATTTTGTTCTTCTTCATTAATTATGCTGCTATCCGTCTGTTCAGTCTGACGTAACCTTTCAAAATAAGATTTCCAGGTCCTAACGACGGCCGAACACGTGAACGATTACGATCCCCTCTGTGGTCAGTCAGATGTCTTTTTCATCCATGAGAAAGACGCCAAGTGACAAATAGGTTTTTGCGCGTACAGCACTGTGGCGTGGTCGAAATAAGAGGCTTGAATCAATTAAACTTCTTCCCCGGAGTTGTTTGTGCTTTGTCGTCTCGCAGGTCTCTGCTGATGGTGGTGGCGCCTGCTGCCGTGGTCCTGCATGACGCTTCCTGCTGCTGTTATCACTGTTACTCATATAAACCATCATTAGTCTCATAAATTATAACATTTGCTGCTTTAAAGACATCATCAGTCATAGATCACCACCATAATTATCACCTCAGCTGTGCTTGTTTCTACTGTTCTGCTGTATTAACTGTTTTAACATATGAGTCATATTCACATTACTATAGATATTATTATAGTTACTGTTGCTTTGGTGGTTGCTTGCATCTCTGGGACTGTCTCTCTTTGTGTCTGTCTTTGTGTCTCTCTCTGTCCATCTGTCCGTCTTTTCTCTCTCTCTCGCTCCGTTTCTTCCTCCCTGACAGGTGCAGACACACGTAAATATACAATATGAGAGAAATAATGTGTGTTTTTAAAGATTAAAGCATGTAAACCTCTTGTAGTTGACCTGAAAAATACAAATTTGACCCTGAAAACTAGCATCACAGGGCCTCTTTAAACAGAAACGTATGTTTTTTACATATATCCCCAGCCCCTCTCTGAACACCTTGATGATATCCTCGACCTGAACAACGTCCCCCCGTCTGCACGTTGGGTCCACGAGCTGCAGGGAGAACACGGCGTGCACAAATATTATCAGAGGGAGACGAGCGCCGCTGATTACGCTATGGCACTTTGCTCATTAGCTGAAATAAAAGCACTCAGGGAGGAAAAGCAGCATCCTGAAGCTCCGCGGGAGACCGATCCTCCCCAGACTGCAGTGACCTCAGCGGATGACAGTTGAATCTGGAGGGCTAATTGGCTCTCGGCAGAGGAGAGCGCGCTCGCCGGCTCCTTTTTCTTTTAATTAGGGGGGAGGAAAGTTAAGTCTGCGAGTTTTCTTTAACAAACAAACAACCCTGAAATAATCACAGCGTTTTAATGAGCATATATAACCAATTACGCGCGTTCCCGTTGATGTGTTCCTCTTGTTCAGACGGCTGTTCCTCAGCACGGCGTCCTCGTGTGCACGCCTCCTCCACCTGTCCGGCTCCTCTGCCCCCGCCACCGCCGTAACTGCACGCCCCGTGGCCATGTTTGTGCTCCGGAGGTAAACACTCCTGTATGAAGGCTTTGTTACAGAAGCCGAGAGGATTTGTTCCTGTTTAATTGATGCCTTCTCCTGAAGCGCCCCGAGGCGTGTGTGTGTGTGTGTGTGTGTGTGTGTGTGTGTGTGTGTGTGTGTGTGTGTGTGTGTGTGTGTGTGTGTGTGTGTGTGTGTGTGTGTGTGTGTGTGTGTGTGTGTGTGTGTGTGTGTGTGTGTGTGTGTGTGTGTGTGTGTGTGTGTGTGTTTTGGTCTGGGAGGCTCAGAGGTGGACCCCCGTCAGCTCTCTCTGCTGTAGGTGGTGCAGGTCGCTCCATTATTGAGGAGAGGACGGGTTTGAAAGCAGCGCTGCCGGGGAGGAGGCCGGGTCCGTTCTGCAAACTCAGCGCGGACGAGGTCAAACTAAGATTTGGGGGCTGGTTTCTTTAAGGGTTGTGACGCCGCACCGAACCTTTACACGCAGGTTTGATCATTAATGGACGTGTGTTCATGAGTTTGCATGTTTCCCCCTGTCAGTATTCCCTTCCATGGACTGTGTTGAAGTGAAATTGCGGCGTAAAAGCCTCCTTTTTTTCAGCAAATACACTCATTAAATAAGCCATTGAGACATTTTTTCGTGTAACAACTGTTAACGTAGATATTAAGGGGAGTCGCTAACAGCCAAATGTGGCTAACCCTGATTAGCTCGGGGCAGTAAAGTGACTCTTCTCATGCTGCTGCAGAGGTTTGCTGTTATTTTCAGCAGCATTAGTGGTTAAAAAAGACCTTTGAATGCCCAGGCCTGACACTCCGGGGCTTATTTGATGTTTGCAAGTGCTGGAAAAAGACCCCAGGAGGATTTAAGGCCGTAATTCCACTTTGAGGCGCCACCCCGCTTTCACTTGGATTGAACAAGGTGTTTATCGTAGCACGCCTTGAACGCTGCCTATGCCAGACCCTATTCTGACCAATCAAAAGGTGGCGTTCACCTGCTGGTTGAATGACAGAGTGAGCCAGTGAGAGAGAGAAGACTGACGTCCAAACACGGTGACGTTTAACTGCATCAACAGCGGGTAAAACCGTATTGTAGACAGCTGGAACGGGGCGGAGAGCTCATCACACACATCTCCTCAGAGACGTAATCAGTCCTCTTCCAATTTGGCGCTCGCCCCTTATCACACTACCGGGAGCCATGACCCGCCGACTTTTACGGTTGGGTCGACTGGCAAATGGAGAGGTAGAGATAGAGATTGAATGAGCACGCCGATAAACAGCGAGGAGGAGGAGGAGGGGAGCTGAGGCCTTTATAATTGCTTCTCCAATGATCACACTATTTTACGCCGTATGCCGGATCAATATTACAACACACAGCCTTGATGACTTACACAGTCACTTAATCTCTCTTGATACCGTCTTCACACAGGGAGGATGGGAGGACGCCGTTACGCAGGGAGGGATGGCTAAAAGGGGGGGGGGGGGGGGGGGCTGTTCATCAAGTGCAGTAAAAGAAGAACGTGCGGTACGATGATAGAGGTAAAGAAGAGAAAGACTACAGCAAAAGAAAAGGGAAGAAGGAGCTGATGGAGACTTTTAACCGTGTTAACTGGGACAGTCGCTTTCAGCCGGACGTGGCTAACAGTGGTTAGCTCGGGGCAGCACGGTGAAGGCATTCAAAGGTCTTTTTTAACCACTAATACTGCTGAAAATAACAGCAAACCTCTGCATCATCCCAGGCTCCTTTGCTGCAAATTCAGTCATCAAGCAAGCCGTCGTGATGTTTGAACGATTAACAGAGATATCAGGTAGAGTTGCTATAACCCCGGCAGTGTTAGCTAACAGTGATTAGCTCGGGACAGCGCTGTAAAGGCATTCAAAGGTCTTTTTTAACCACTAATACTGCTGAAAATAACAGCAAACCTCTGCAGCAGCACGAGAAGAGTCCCTACACATGATTTTATGCTGGAGTTTCACTCTAAGTCCAGTTCAGACCGAGGAAGAGTGGAAACTTGCCCTTTCAAACCAGTGAGATGAGGCGAAACGGTGTATCATCGCCATAGTGACGCCTCTCTGTACTTCTTCTCAATGTTTTAATGAAGAGTCAAATGCATAATGTAATCAAGCTTGCTAGCTCGTGCTAGCGTTAGCTGGTTAATTAAAGTGTAATTCCTGTGCAAAATCATCCAATCGGCACTTACATGGAGTGTTTACTGCAGATTTGGTCGATGAAAAGATTCAAAAACAGTCGACAAGACGCACAAAAACTCCGAGGTCTACGGAAAGATCTGGAAACAAAGCCACGCATCGCCATGACGTCATCAATGCGTGTGACGTGTTACGGCGTGATGACGTATAGGCAGCAAGAAGCATTCTCCGAGGCCCAGGTAGTGTGAGTACAAACGGGCCTGGAGGGGGGGACAAGGACCCTAAAGCACGGGGCACGGGACGGACGCACAGTGGGAGGGCGCCCTGAAACTCATTCCAGCACCGCGGAGAGTGAGCGCAGGTCCAATTATCATCAGTCATCTGTTCTTCTTCACAGATAAAGTTCACATTAAAGGGCCAAACACCACAGAAGGGAGGATGTATCTCAGGACTGCGTATGAATGAAGGTGTCCTGTTCACTGTATCTACACATAATGACACGCTTTAATACATTTCTTCAGACAGAGGACGCTAAGAAGGCGCGCAGGCTAACGTAGCTGTGTGAATTAGCCGTTTATTTGCTTCCTGTGTGCAGACCATTCGGGTTTTATCCCGTCACAGCAGATTACCGCACACTCAGGGAGCAGAACCTTTAGAAGAGGGTCGTGGAAGGACAGCTCGACTTTACGGACTGGAAACGCGAGACGCTCCCCGCGCCATCAAAGGCAGACGTACCGCATGTGTCCTTAGTGCTCCGAGACACGAGAGGGAACGGCGCAGGCAGTATGCTAATCAAATCCTGCCAATTTAGCATTCCCCGCTGCTGCTTGAGGGATTTTTTCCTAGATTAAAAAATAAAAATACAACATGACTGTGCCCCCGCAACTGCTAATCAAATCCTGCATCACCTGACGCAGCACACACACACACACACACACACACACACACACACACACACACACACATGCTATAAGTATTAATTCCACTAATACAGAGAGATGGCAGAATATCATGGGAGGATATTGGAAAATAATTTCTTGCTTGGTTATTCATTGTAGAATTCATTAAAATCCAATTTTGTGAAAGTGAAATAAAAACAGCCATTTGCCCGTGATAGACAAACCCCGAATATGAGTGTGTGTGAGCGAGTGTGTGAGGGGAACAGGGGGATGGGGGGAGGAGGGAAGAGGATGGAGACGGAGGAGAGGAGAGAACAACACAATAGAAGTCAAAAAGAGTGAAACAAAGGGCCGTCACAGTCACACGGAGCCGCGTTTTCCTGTAAACGCACAACTTGAGTCTGGTTGCCGGCGTTATCGGAGCGGGTCCCAGAGTGGGAAGATTGTAAAACGCCCCCCATGGCGTTGTGGTCTGGACGGTGAAAGCTCAGACTTTGTTAAAGGATGGCGTCATCACCCCCCCCCCACCTCCGACCTCGTTTCAACCGCATTCAACCCCCCCCGAGTTTATCCACGTTAGCGACTCTCCGGAAAATCTACGTTAAACATCATAAAATTGTCTCGACGGCTTATTTGATGTCCCGTTTTGCCTAAAAAGACCCTGGGGTGATTCCTGGGGACTGTTCCTGGGGTCTGTGTGAACAGCTCACGCTCCTGAAGTGACCCGTCGACCATTGATGACATCACGCCACAACGGTGTGTTTACGGAAGAGAACGTGGCAACGGCAACCAGTGTCGTAGGACTTTATGGCTTCATGCTAAAAACAGTGTGTGGTGGCAGCTGGCAAATTTGTGAGCGGTGGAAATCAGGGAGGAGGAAGAAAAGGAAGGGGATTCGGATTTTAACGATGGCTCTGTGCGGAGCAACAGCGGCAACATCCGTACGGAGGAGGGGGATCTGGATGCGACGTCGGAGCCAGGAATGGCGGGATCTGGATGTGGCTGGTTGCACCGAGCAGGATTTCGTCCAGAACGTTCGAATGTCGACTAATCACTTTCATCGCATTTGTCTCAGGGCCTCTCCCCGAGACTTTGTGGACGAGACTCGTCGATCAGGGGATCTCCTCGTTAAAGAGGGTAGGAGTTGGGCTATATCGGTTAGCGACGGGGACGCGTTAGCCAACCTGGCATCGCAAAGTCCTCCATTGGTGCTGTTGTCTGTGACTTCTGCAAAGCTGTGCATCACATCCTCATGCCAGATTACGTTAAACGATTACATTAACGATTAGTTAGACCCTTAATGTGTCCGCCCAAATACTAATGAGGTCTTAACGGCCCTCTCCCTCCACATGGCCGCCTGCTTCACTGCCGTCCTCCATGTTTGTTTGGATCCTGATCCTTTCCAAAACAGTGCAGCGCCCCGGCTGTTCAGATGCGTATCCGATGCAGTAGCACATTTAAAAGTGTCCTAATTCTGATTTGATAACGTCAGATGCGTCACAGGTAGGGAATGAGTCCTTACCCCAAGTGAAGGAGTTCAAGTCCCTCGGGATCTTGTTCACGAGTGAGGGGACGATGGAGCGTGAGTTTGGCCGGAGAATCGGAGCAGCGGGGGCGGAGCTGCAGTCGCTCTACCGCACCGTTGTGATGAAAAGAGAGCTGAGGAAGGCAAAGCTCTGGATCTACCGCTCAGTCCTGGTTCCTATCCTCACCTGTGGTCATGAAAGCTGGGTCAGGACCCAAAGAACCAGGTCCAGGTCTAAGCGTCTGAAATGTGTTTCCTCAGGAGGGGGTCTGGAGTCTCCCTTAGAGAGAGGGGGAGAAGTTCAGCATCCGTGAGGAACTCGGAGTAGAGCCGCTGCTCCTTTGTGTTGAAAGGAGCCAGTTGAGGTGGTTCAGGATCATCTGGTAAGGATGAACCCTGGGCACCTCCCTAGGGAGGTGTTCCAGGCACGTCCAGCTGGGAGGAGGCCTCGGGGAAGACCCAGGACCAGGTGGAGAGATTAGATCTCCACACTGGCCTGGGAACGCCTCAGGATCCCCCAGTTAGAGCTGGTTAATGTGGCCCGGGAAAGGGAAGTTTGGGGTCCCCTGCTAGAGCTGCTGCCCCCGAGACCTGATCCAGGATAAGAGGCTGAAGATGAGATGGGTCACATTTGAGTGAAAAAATCAGATTCAGGTCACTTGTAACGGCGGCGTGAACGGAGCTTCACACTCCCGAGACCCCTCCCTGCCTCGTACACTCCGCAGACGCCCGTATATATTAGCCCCCGACGTTAGCCACCACTTCCCCACATTAGCCGCCGTACACACTCCTAATTGCAGCAGCGGTGGGACTGCATTAGCTCATTAGCATGCTACACCACATGCTCAAGAGCAAAGGCAGAGAAACACACGGCGCCGCTGTGATTAACGGTTGTGACGAAAACGCACAGCCTTGCAATTAAATCGGAGGGGTCGGCTGCACTCGTCAGAGATTAGTGTCTCACCAACAAGAGGTGGGGAAAGCAGGAAGCAGCAGCAATATGTCTGAATATACGGCGTCTGACGCACGTGCTAATGCCAGTGCTTGTCTTCCATTTCTGTGTTTTCATGCCAAAATAATGTGTTTTTGGAAAACTCTCTGCGTGACAATCAGACATTACGGACGGCATCAACAGTAAGTGGCCTCCGACAGCACCTGCAATCATGTCACGAAGAATATATCTGTGTTTTATGGAAGATGGAAATGAGTTTCAGGCCAGGTTGTTTACGTCTGAACTTCAATTACAGCACGTGTCGGTGTGACAGGCCGAGCTTTAATGTAAGAGGCTAATCAGCTCCATACATCACAGATTATGAACACGCTGATGAGGGGCAGAGTAAACCTGTATACAAAGGGACAATGTCGCCATCTTAACCCTCCTGTTGCCCTCAAATTTCACTAACACCATTTATTCTTGGGGTCAATTTGACCGTAGCAGTTAAAACATCTGGAAAATGATCATAATCAATGTGTGACTCAAGTGAAGTCGGGTACTTTGTTTTTATTTAACAGAATGAAAAATATCACTGATGTTAAACTGCATGGAGGGATTTCCAGCCGTGAAAATCTGAGTGATATTCTCAGTGCCCCTGAATGCATTTGATGATTTTATCAACATTGTTGGCATGAAAAACACATATCAAGTACAAAACATACAACAAAATATACACAGCAAGTGCAAACATTTCATTTCTATCCATGTATCTGTCTATAACACATCCAAGTTCCTCAGGCTCTCCTGATGACTTCAGGCACTTGACTACAAAATGACCAGTTCCCACCACCACCAAATTGTTCATTTTGTATTTTTTCTTTCGCGTTCATGCAGCAATCCTGAGAAAACATGATCAAACACAAGCCGTCCACGACCCATCAACCATTTGGCGTTACATTTTCTTTTCATCGTTTCTCCATTTCTGTTAAGGACAGGAAAGTTCAGCACGGATGGATGGTATGTCCCTGAAAACAGAATTACCAGGTAAGGACCATACAAGCTAACGTGACTCAAGATGGATTGGTTCTCATTTGCTCAGCAGATCCATCTGAACTCTGGTTTGGAGATCTTTGTGAAGGGGTGAAAATCCTGGTTTCTGATTGGATAAACCATCTGTCTGTCACCAACATACGGGCCAAACCAACCAATCAGATGAGTGAAGCGTGTGACGTGCTAACAGCGTGGAGGCAAAGCTCAGAAAGGAAACAACACCCACACCGTTGAAGCCTCCATGTTGTTTACACTCAACAGTCTCTTCTGTTTCACTTCAATCCACCAAAGAAACCAACGCTGATGGGTTCCGTCGCTGCTCAAACTTCTCAGAATATTCTCTGTCACACGTTACCGGACTGTTCGGAGAGTAAAACACGATTACAGGCCTCGAGATTGTTACCACATGTGATTGGGTAGACTGCAGTGCAGTGGACCTGTACTGCTGGTGTGTGTGAGTGTGTGTGTTAACTGTTTTTACAGCCTGTC
>NC_139846.1:24732805-24797805 GCF_963691815.1 Echiichthys vipera | reverse complement strand
TTATGAATGGGGTGAGAGATAGCGGGGGAGACAAGGAGCAAAGGGTTGCAGGTAGGAGTCTAACCCGAGACCGCTGCCTCGAGGACCTCATCTCATCTTCAGCAGCAACAGCTTTGCTGAAAGCGATCATCTCTGACCCCAGAGAGAGCCCTTGTCTGGTTACTGTTTTTATAATAAACTTTTTAAACTTTAAGACGTAGTCTGGTAAAGAACACGACACGCCCATAACTCCGCATCCGCGTGGATGATCGACCATAAAGCTACAGAACTTGCGCGGTTCCAGAAAAAGGGTTCTGCGCGCTCACACGTATCGACCCGGCTCTCAGAGTTCACAGGAACGTTAACAGAGTGATCACTGGCGTCTCAGACGAACATGTACACACCATCATCACACCGTGTGAACTGATCGCACCTCCGTCCACCGTCCCGTGCATAAGAGTTTGTTGTTTCCGTGCGTCATCGACCGGAGCTGCAGGGAAAGGAGCGATAGACATCTCCTAATCCTCCCGCAGCTTCAGGCCTTACGGAGCCACGGAGCCGCAGGAGAGAGGGATCGAACCGTCGGCGGCTCTTTCCTCGACAGCTGAGGGAAAGCTGCGTCCAGTCAGACGGGAGTTTAGCCGGTGTCAGGAGACTAACACCCTGTTAATGGAAGGCTAGAGCGCCCCAAGCCTCTCCCCCGGACCTGGAGGCTCTCACGTGTATTTCACGCCTCTCACTCAGACTGACTGTGACTCACGAGGGTTCAACCGGGCTGAACAGCAGACGCCGAAGAAAACGGTCAATATTTTAAATACTTTTTAACAGAATGTAACTTATTGGGATGTAAGAAACATTTCTAATATGTTTCTTTTCCCCCAAAATGTTATTTATTTATCTTTTATCCCCTTTTAGAGGTCGTCGGGTCAATGTTTCCCACATAAAGCAAACATAAAGTACGGTTATTGATGCCATTGCATTTGCTATTTGCTTGTTTTGTGTGGTTTGACGGAGCTCTTTGCTTTCTGTTATAATTATTATTTGTCGGACGTGACTCTGACTTGCACCCCATTTCCTTAACCCTCCTGTTGCCCTCAAATTTTACTAACACCATTTATTCTCGGGGTCAATTTGACCGTTAAACATCTCAAAAATGATCATAATCCATGTGTGACTCAAGTTAAGTCGGGTACTTTATGTTTTTATTTAACAGAATGAAAAATATCACTGATGTTAAACTGCATGGAGGGATTTCTGTCTGTGTGTTTTAAAGTAAGTCTGTTATTTTAAGTGCTATTTTGTGTTATTTGTAACATCTGGAATGAAAGTAACGTCCGTTATCAAGGACAGCAGCATGAATTTGACCTGTTGGGTCTGTGTAAATCATAAATAAGTCACAGAGTGTGGTCTTTACCTGCTCTGTAAAGTGTCCTGAGAGAACTTTTGTTATGATTTGGCTCTATAAATAAAATAAATTGTAAAATAAAAATTGTAGTGGTTAGCACTGTCGCCTCACAACAAGAGGGTTCCAGGTTCGCATCCCGACCTCGGCCCTTCTGTGTGGAGTTTGCATGTTGTCCCCGTGTCTGCGTGGGTTTTCTCCGGGTTCTCCGGTTTCCTCCCACAGTCCAAAGACGTGCAGGTGTTCGGTTCATTGATGACTCTAAATCACCCGTAGGTGTGAATGGTTGTCTGTCTCTGTTCGTCTCTATGTGTCCTGTGATAGACTGACGTCCTGTCCAGGGTGGACCCCGCCTCACGCCCGATGTCAGCTGGGATCGGCTCCAGCACCCCCACGACCCCGACCCCGGGATAAGCGGTTGAAAATGAATGAATGAATTGAATTGGTGGTGGTGCCTGCTGCAGTGGTCCTGCGTGACGCTACCTGCTGCTGTTATCACTGTTACTCATATAAACATATAAATTATAACATTTGCAGCCATATTTAACACCATAATTATTATCATTGTCATATTCTATCACCTTAGCTGTGCTTGTTTCTACTGTTCTGCTGTATTAACTGTCAAATTACTATAGATATTATTATAGTTATTGTTACTCTTGTGCTCGCTTGCATCTCTGGGACTGTCCATCTGTCTGTCTTTGTGTCTGTCTTTGTCTCTCTCTGTCCATCTCTCCGTCTTTTCTCTCTTTCTCTCCCCCTTTCTTCCTCCACAGAGCTGGGTCTGATCCGCGTCAGAGCACCGGAGATAAAAACACAAATAAATGATATCAAGAAGTTGTAATTAACTTTCCATCGCCTGCAAGACGATTGTAAAGAATACGATCAATTAAAAGTTGGTATTTGTGTAAGACAACTTAAAATAAGCTGTCAGCCGTAGGCGACATCTGCGCCAGTCCGTGTTTGTGTTTTTCTGCGACGTAGCTAGGTAACGCGTTAGCTCTGTGAAGGATGACAGGCCCCTTCACACTCACGGTACACCCACACAGGTGCTTTTAATTGTTGTGCCTGATTAGCACTCTTGTTCGTGGTGCGTGTGGGCATGTGCAGGCTCTGTTTAATTGACCTTTTTCTCCGGCTCCTGTCATCTATGTTGCATCAGTAGAGAAGTGAATTTCACTACTTGGGGAAATACAACTTTTACAGAGAGTTGAAGCTCGTTTGGTGCGATTGGCCTGAAATCTGCGGTTTCTTAGGGCGCCCTCCCACTGTGCGTCCGCACCGTGCCCCGGGCTTTAGGGTACTTGTCCCCCCCTCCAGGCCCGTTTGTACTCACACTACCTGGGCCTCGGAGAATGCTTCTTGCTGCCTATACGTCATCACGCCGTAACACGTCACACGCATTGATGACGTCATGGCGATGCGTGGCTTTGTTTCCAGATCTTTCCGTAGACCTCAGAGTTTTTGTGCGTCTTGTCGACTGTTTTTGAATCTGGTGAAGCCTGCACCCCAAGCAGACGTCTGGAAATCTGCATTAAGTCCTCTTGAGGCCACTTGTGGACTGGACGAAATGTGGATGTGGACGGCCCTCAGGACTTGCAGACCTCCCAGGATTAAGCCCACAAAGTCTGCGAGTCTGCAAGTGCGGTCAAACGAACCAGACTTTAGCCATGAAGCGTCCTGGGGCACGGTACGAAAGGACAGTGTGAGTGCAACGAGAAGAGACTGTTGAGTGTAAACAACATGGAGGCTTCCACGGATGAGATGAGCAGCTATGGAGCAAGCCGCTCACTAACTCTTTGTTCTCTGGATCCTTCTGTTGAATATGGACCGGGCTCCTGAAATTGGGCCTTTGGCTCCTAGAGGACACTTTAGCACACATTTAGGCTCCTAGAGGACACTTTAGCACACGTTTTGGCTCCTAGAGGACACTTTACCACACATTTAGGCTCCTAGAGGACACTTTAGCACATGTTTTGGTTCCTAGAGGACACTTTAGCACACGTTCTGTCTCCTGGTTTCGAGGCAGATTGAAGTGAAACAGAAGAGACTGTTGAGTGTAAACAACATGGAGGCTTCCACGGATGAGATGAGCAGCTATGGAGCAAGCCGCTCACTAACTCTCTGTTCTCTGGATCCTTCTGTTGAATGTGGACCGGGCTCCTGAAATTGGGCCTTTGATCCGTAAATTCACGTTAAACACAAAGGGAAAATCTCCTTTACCCACATGTTGTTTCCTTTCTGAGCTTTGCCTCCACGCTGTTAGCACGTCACACGCTTCAGGGATCTGATTGGTTGGTTTGGCCCGTATGTTGGTGACAGACAGATGGTTTATCCAATCAGAAACCAGGATTTTCACCCCTTCCCAAAAGATCTTTAAACCAGAGTTCAGATGGATCTGCTGGAGTCAGGTTAGCTACAGAAAGCCTTTCCTTGGTTACAGCCAGCACATCTATCAAAGCTGTACATTCAGGAGTGTTTTTTTATTCTTTAATGAAATTCAAAGAAGTTACAAAGCTGCTTTTACTGAAACACAACCCTTAAAGATAAATTTAGCTCTCCACAGGAGCCGGGACTTAAATTCATAAAGTCGACAGGCCGTTTATTTCAAGTACAAACAGCCCCGTCTCTCCCAGGTCAAACCCTCTCAGCTACGCCCAGCGACCTTCAGTGACCATTTAGTCTCACTTAAACATAATTCTCACTTCAATCCCCGCTCCCTGTCTGCGTCCACGCTCTCCTCGTCTCACTTAGGGTTTTTCTCTCCACCAAGATTACCAGGCCGGCATTTAAAAGCACACCTCTGCTCTTTCTACCTCCAGTCCCAATCCATCTCATTAATCCCTGGGAGTCTAGGGGCTCCGCGTGTCTTCTCTGCGGGCTATTGATCAGCATCAGCGTCGGCTGGCTGCAACTCCTCTTCTACGGATGGATCCGGAAACAGGCCCAGACGCCCGCTTTTCATTAAGGAAACAGCACAGGCGAATGGCAGGGAAGAGGTAAAGGGCATCGAGGCTGAGAGTCGGATAATCAAACTTGATGGTTCTCTGCCAGCCGCTCCTCTGTCCTTCCTGTGGGTTTATTAGTCGGGCTGTTTGTGCGCTTGCTTCACCCGTCCGAGCTTGTTTTGATCGAGGGAACTTTTTCAGAAACAAGGCGCTGGAAATAAAGTCATTCATCAACCTGGGGAGGGTGTGCAGAAGATTTTATCAGCGAGAGAAAAGGACTTTGTTTTGAAAGGTCTGTCTATTCCAATGTGATGTATTTTAGCACGCGTGGGATTGTGATGAAAGCAGATCAGCGCCGTGGCACTTCTGTTTCAAGTCCTCAAAAATAAAAACACTGCTCTGAAAGGGAAAAATCTAATTTCACCGCGGGGCTAATCCTTAATGACTTTACCCGTATCAGATTCTGTGTTTTTATCACAGCCGTCACGCCACTCACCGCTAATGTGTTAAATAAGAATCAACAAAAGTCACACGTCAATCTGATGGATCCGGGGCTGAAACCTGCACCGGCAGGAGATGAGTGTGTAAAGGTAATATCCGGCGGGAGATGTCGACAGCAGGTAAATAGTCTCTCCTGAGCACTCCCGTGAATTCTTGCCGGGGAGCGTTAAGCTGCTCGGGATTACGTTGAGTCACACGTCTTACTCGAGTGAGAACAGAGTGTTGCAGAGCACTTCCTCCGTGACATATTCGCCTCGGCTCACTGCTTTCCCCCTCTTTTCAGAGGGTCAGGTTGTCTCTGTCACTCCAGCGCGTCGTCTTTTTACATACTGACGTTCCCATTGTGTGTCTTTGTTGCCCCGTTACACCGTCTCGACCCCGAATGGCCTTGATCGTGTTCAGTGTTGCTGCGAGGGATGATCTGCTGCCATACTTGCACCCTAACACAGCGGTGGAAGAAGTGTTTGGATGCTCTGCCAATGTCAGAGGTATCGATACCACTGTGTACAAACACTCCTTCACAAGCAAGGTCCACCTTCTAATTATTATTTTGGTAAAAACACTTGAAGTAATGTTTGTATTTGTTCACACCGTACGCGACAGATGGTAGACGATACAAGGGACCAAGGGCCGAACGCCGTTGGAGCCCTGAACACCATTGTCTGTTCTTCTCAGTGTTTCTCCTCTGCATGTTTGACCTCAGTGGGCGAGGCCTCGAACCAGGAATATTTAAGAGCGTAACATGTTAATGACGATCGAATTCAGCCGCCGCATTTATCAAGGCCCGCTCCTTCGTACGCTGAGATTGGTCCGATACGAATGTTTCATAAATCGCACGTGGGTCATGTACTACGACCAATTCTGCGCTCAGATCTGCGCCCGTTTTCACGCAAGATTGATAAATGAGGGTTCGTGTCCCGTTGATGCGTCTTTAACGTTACTGCCGCTGCTGTCCTGCTTTTAGCCCCGAGGATGTTTGTTTGCGTGTAAGTGTTGTTGTTGTTGCCGTCCTGCTTGTTGCTTTTATGAGACCAAAGACAAATTTCCACATTCATTCATTCATTCATTCATCTTCATCCTCTTGTCCCTGTCGGGGTCGCTGGGGGGCTGGAGCCGATCCCAGCTGACATCGGCCGTGAGGCGGGGTCCACCCTGGACAGGACGCCAGTCTATCACAGGACACATAGAGACGAACAGAGACAGACAACCATTCACACCTACGGGTGATTTAGAGTCATCAATGAACCGAACACTTGCACGTCTTTGGACTGTGGGAGGAAACCATAAATGAAACCAAACCAAACCAAAGCTAGTAACACGTTGCTTGATCATATTTGGATCATGTTTGGAGCGTTGAGGCAGTTAGGTAGCAGCTGGCAGCTAGCTGCCTGCAGCTCTACTCTGCTGTTGTGCTAAATGGGAAGTGATGCTAGTGCTAACAGGGGTCTGAACGCCTCTAAAAGAACAGAAACGAGCTCTCAGATGAAGTGTGTTGTTGTGTTGCAGTGAGATCAGGCCGTCAGTGATTTAACCTCCGTAGCTGTAGAGGGTGTTGAGCCTCTGCGGATCTCCTGTAGCTCAGACCGGGACACGCTTCACTCTGCACCGACGGCTTTCTTCTTCTGCTTCTGGATTTCCTGCAGACTAGATGCTTAAAGGCACATTTCTGCCACCCACAGGTCAGAGTTATATCCATTATATCCATAAAAACAGTCTGGTTTCCTTGATGTAGTCAAGAACTGCAACAGCGGCGGCTGTGGTGATCCCCAGATGTTATGGCGCTCACCACAGTATCAACGCTGATTGGCCGATGCGCCACAACGTCACAGAATTCGGCTAAAACTCGCACGTTGGAGGCATTGGACGTCAATATCGATCGATTGTTTGCTTCTATCGTGTCGTGGGTAACGCGAGTAAAGGGAGGAATGCGCTGCTCGCGTTCAAATCTCGTCTGTAGATTGAGATCGCGCTGCTTCTATCGCGTGCGGTGCGATCACAGCATAATTCAGTGTGTTTTCAACCCTTTGTCGAACAGAGAGCTCCATCTAGTGGACTAGAAACGGCTTCATGGACCTCGTTCGGACAGCACCGACCCGTCGCAGTTCAATCCAACACGTGGCAACGGAGCAGAAATAGAAACCCAAAACAATCTCCCATAGTGCCGCCTGATATCCCTGCTGTCTTTGTTGCCATTGCCTTATAAGCATTTTACATCGCACACAAGCACCGATCAGGACAACAATGACAACAAAGACGCTTTAACAACAGCATCAGTCAGCAGTTACGGTCCGAGCAGCGGCTTTTGTGAAAGTGCAGCGGAGGGTTGATTCAGTGCCACATAATAAGTATCTCGACACATCCATTACACGGGCATTTGGAGTCCTCCGCCCATGTGTTGGCTTTTGTTATGTATATGAGAGCTATTACGAACAGCAAGTAAATGTATTGGACGGAGGGATGGAGGGGGGGGGGGGTGCAAAAGGAGGGTTGGGTTTTAATAATATTCTTGAGTGTTTGACCTGAGGGAGGACTATTTCCCTGGAGGACGGTCTTCAGGTCCACGCTGCCCCCCCGCCTCCTGCCTCCCGCCCATGTTGCTCCATTATCTCCTCCTCTCTCCACTTGATATTAAGACAACAGGGAGGATTACGGCGAGCACTGACAAGGAAAAGCAAAAAGCAATTTGGCCCGGGGGAGCGGGGGTGTGGGGGTGTGGGGGTGTGATGCGGGGCCGAGGTACTTGATTCCAGCCTCCACTTTTCTGCTTTCTCTTCTCTTCGCTGACAATGTTTTTCCTGCAAGGCTAAGAATACAACCATTTATGGATATTTGATTTATTTCCTCTCCACTGCTACAATTTCAAGGATTTCTCATGTAGAAACGTGTGTGTGTGTGTGTGTGTGTGTGTGTGTGTGTGTGTGTGTGTGTGTGTGATGGCACCTCTGCAGTAATAATCTGGATATTAACGAGTTTTCTGTGACCAAACGTAAAAAATGATCTTTACTGAGTGATGTCAGTTGTACAGCAGCAACATCTCGGCTATTCATAGCTTGTTAGCATTAGCATAACCATAAGATACTGGTCATACACGTAAAGCTGAAACACCGAGACCTCATCGAGTGTGTGTCTTCGCCTAAACCTCACCTCAGGCGTCATGCTTTTGATGTGCAGGGCTTCCCAGTGCGAACTAGAGACGCCAACGGGTGGTGAGCTGGGATGGAAACGCTTCGTGATGACCAAAGGGGAAAATCAGGTGACGTTGTTATACACCAATAAAGTTGACTTAGGGCGCACTCCCACTGTGCCTCCGTCCCGTGCCCCGTGCTTTAGGGTCCTTGTCCCCCCCTCCAGGCCCGTTTGTACTCACACTACCTGGGCCTCGGAGAATGCTTCTTGCTGCCTATACGTCATCACGCCGTAACACGTCACACGCATTGATGACGTCATGGCGATGCGTGGCTTTGTTTCCAGTTCTTTCCGTAGACCTCAGAGTTTTTGTGCGTCTTGTCGACTGTTTTTGAATCTTTTCATCGACCAAATCTGCAGTAAACACTCCACCTCCGCATCACACCAACGCGAACCTTTCACCGCCATTGTTTGAAATGTCCGCGCATGGTCCCTCCTTCTTTTTTCTACGTCCCAACAGGCGCACAGGAAATGCCCTCAGAACCGCCGTAGGCCTCATGCTCGTGCTCGTACACGTGCGCACGCTCGTGCTCGTAAATGTGCAAACGCGCTCTACTAAAGCCCACCTCTCTCAGACGGGCCGTGGACGGCCAGCTGGCGCGGAGCGGTTGCACTCACACTGGTCAAACGAACTAGGCTTTAGCCGAAAAACCTGTTTTGGCGCGGTGCGGAAGGACAGTGTGAGTGCGACCTTAGAGAGGAGGTCGGGGTGGACGGACGGGTCAAAAACACATCAGACATCAACACAGGACGTCACTGTTTGTTTTCTATGTTCTCGTGAGCACGGGAACTAAACGCCGACTCTGAGTCCTCCAAGAAGTTACTGAGCTCCCAGGAGTTGCTGCTGTAAAGGGATATCTATCTCATGTTGTTGGTGTCTGTCTTTGTCTCTCTCTGTCCATCTGTCCATCTTTTCTCTCTCTCTCTCCTTTTCTTCCTCCCCAACCGGTGCAAACAGATGTCCGTCCTCCACAGAGCTGGGTCTGTCCGACGCTCCTGCCTGTTTCTTTCATACTTGTCCCTAATTTGCTGCCGTAGACATGATCGGCTGTTTCCACTTTTGACGTCTTCATGGATGTTCTCGTAACGTGTTTCGTCTCTAGACATTTTACGCCCCTGACCGTCTACAGAGTCCCTGACCTCAGCAGCTGAAAATACCGTCTATCTGGAAGCTAGCCACGTTAGCTGCGCAACATGCTAACGTTAGCTTTAACAGGTCAACTTCCCAAATAAACACCAAAAGCATAGAAGTGTGCGAACGTACAGCTCACAGTTTGAGCCTGTGTGTAGCAGCGTGACCAGCGGGGAAGTCGGGCCTCAGGTGCTTTCGACCTCCTGTTCTGATTGGTTGCCGTCTATGGCTCCGGGATAAAGAGTGTTTCTTTTTGTTAAAGACTGCGTGGATGTGTAGCTCTGGTTATTGTGTCCTATCAGATCAGTGGTCAGTGTAACAGCATCGAGTTTGTATCCTGCTCTGTGTGTGTGTGTGTGTGTGTGTGTGTGTGTGTGTGTGTGTGTGTGTGTGTGTGTGTGTGTGTGCGCTTGTGTGTGTCACTGTGACCTGAGAGTGACCTGGAGAACAGCGTGGGTGCTGCTGACCTGCAGCTCACTCAAGTCTTAACAAAGACTGACAGACATACACACACACATGCACGGACACACACACACACACACACACACATACGCACTCACACACGCACACACACGCACGCACACGCACGCACACAGCTGGACTCAGGTCTCAAGGATTGTGCGTGAAACTCCTGCTTAAAATGAAATCCACTGTCTGCATACCAATAGGATGGCCTCAGGGCTGTGTGTGTGTGTGTGTGTGTGTGTGTGTTTGTGTGTGTTTGTCCTTACTTTACAGTGTAAGAGGCTGCCCAAAGAGCAGAGAAAACGATTGATGGTGTGATTTTGAAGAAGTCAGTAGATGCCTGTGGTCAAAGTGGCATCCAGCGTCCTTCAGGGGCCCCTGAGGGCGTCAGAGACGGGTGAGGGTGGGGGTGCTGGAGGTTGTGCTGTGGCTATTGGTGAGGACACATGCCAAGGCCAATGACAGTAGCATAGCTAGACTTTAAGTGTATTTCTTTTCACATTTTCAGCACAATGCTGCACACATCCAGACTCCTTAATGTTGTGGCTGTAGGAAAATGCCCTATATGTCTTAACCCGACTCCTCCAGATGGATTGACTCTCATTGTCTCAGCAGATCCATCTGAACTCTGGTTTAAAGATCTTTTGGGAAGGGGTGAAAATCCTGGTTTCTGATTGGATAAACCATCTGTCTGTCACCAACATACGGGCCAAATCCACCAATCAGATGAGTGAAGCGTGTGACGTGCTAACAGCGTGGAGGCAAAGCTCAGAAAGGAAACAACATGTGGGTAAAGGAGATTTTCCCTTTGTGTTTAACGTGAATTTACGAATCAAAGGCCCAATTTCAGGAGCCCGGTCCATATTCAACAGAAGGATCCAGAGAACAAAGAGTTAGTGAGCGGCTTGCTCCATAGCTGCTCATCTCATCCGTGGAAGCCTCCATGTTGTTTACACTCAACAGTCTCTTCTCGTTGCGTCACACTGTCCTTTCGCACCGTGCCCCAGGACGTTTCACGGTTAAAGTCTAGTTCCTTTGACCAGTGTGAGTGCAACCGTACCGCGTCTGGGAGCGGCACGCTTGCCGTCCACGGCCCGTTTGGGAGAGGTGGGCTTTAGTAAAGCACGTTTGCACATGTACGAGCGTGCGCACGTGCACAAGCACGAGGCCTACGGCGGTTCTGAGGTCATTTCCTGTGCGCCTGTTGGGACGTAGAAAAAAGAAGGAGGGACCATGCACGGACATTTCAAACAATGGCGGTGAAAGGTTCACGTTGGTGTGATGCGGAGGTGGAGTGTTTACTGCAGATTTGGTCGATGAAAAGATTCAAAAACAGTCGACAAGACGCACAAAAACTCCGAGGTCTACGGAAAGATCTGGAAACAAAGCCACGCATCGCCATGACGTCATCAATGCGTGTGACGTGTTACGATGTGATGAAGTATAGGCAGCAAGAAGCATTCTCCGAGGCCCAGGTAGTGTGAGTACAAACGGGCCTGGAGGGGGGACAAGGACCCTAAAGCACGGGGCACGGGACGGACGCACAGTGGGAGTGCGCCCTTAAGCTCGTCACTTTCCCAAATATTGCCGTTGCTCTGTGTTAAGAGCATATTATCTGTTTGTATCCAGATGATGTGTTTGTATTCGTGCGACAGGATGAGGACGGATGTGAAGACTCAGCATTTGTTCTCTTCTTCTGACCTTTTTCTGAGCAGGAGGAGGCTGCGATACACACACGAAGGAAAAGGTCAGGCATGTCAGTGTCACCTGGTCATTTCCTCTAACAGTGGGAAACAACACTGAGTGGTAAGCCTGCAGCAGCCTGTCCCTTCATCACTCCCTGTTCTCTGTTCTTTCTCTCCAGCAGTGTTATTCTGTCCATCCCATCCGCTCTCATTCATCTCCCCCTCTGTCTCCCTGTCTTCAAGTCTTTGCACAGAAAACAGCAACATTTGGAGGCAATTTGTGCCTGAAAAGGAGCGGGAAGGAGAGAAAGTCTCATGTATGCCCCGCCCCCTTTGTCTCATCAAGTGTCTTAAACAGAACGTGTGATGTCACTTCCTGAATTTATGCAAATAAATGTAAATAAACAAAAACACACACAAAAAACAACACCTTACATAATGTTTAGGTAGCTGATCCACTGGAGCCGATCCCAGCTGACATCGGGCGTGAGGCGGGGTCCACCCTGGACGCCAGTCTATCACAGGACACATAGAGACGAACAGAGACAGACAACCATTCACACCTACGGGTGATTTAGAGTCATCAATGAACCGAACACCTGCACGTCTTTGGACTGTGGGAGGAAACCGGAGAACCCGGAGAAAACCCACGCAGACACGGGGACAACATGCAAACTCCACACAGAAGGGCCCCAGCCGGGATTCGAACCAGGAAACCTCTCCCTAGCAAAGAAAGATGATGATAAAAAAAAAAGCAGCACATATGAACGTCAGGACAAGTCCAAGATGGCAATGAAGACGAATACTGATTTGAGATCACCCTCCTTATACAGATAATAAAGCGTTTGTATCGTCATTTAAATGTGTGGATGCTTTGGCGTTGCTTGAGCCCGATATCCAGCGTATTCCACAGCTTCACGCCTCGTACCGACACACACAAGCCTTTACCTTTGCTTATCTTTTAAGGCAGGGGTCTGCAACCCGCAGCTCTTGTAGTGTCATGTAGTTCTTCACTCCCAGTGGCTCCTGTAGCTTTGGGTCTCGGGGGCAGCAGCTTTAGCAGGGGACCCCAAACTTCCCTTTCCCGGGCCACATTAACCAGCTCTAACTGGGGGATCCTGAGGCGTTCCCAGGCCAGTGTGGAGATCTAATCTCTCCACCTGGTCCTGGGTCTTCCCCGAGGCCTCCTCCCAGCTGGACGTGCCTGGAACACCTCCCTAGGGAGGCGCCCAGGGTTCATCCTTACCAGATGATCCTGAACCACCTCAACTGGCTCCTTAGTTTCATAAATGCAACAAACTGTAGTTTTTTGTATAGATCATATAACTATATATATGAGTCCTTACCCCAAGTGAAGGAGCTCAAGTACCTCGGGATCATGTTCACGAGTGAGGGGACGATGGAGCGTGAGTTTGGCCGGAGAATCGGAGCAGCGGGGGCGGAGCTGCAGTCGCTCTACCGCACCGTTGTGACGAAAAGAGAGCTGAGGAAGACAAAGCTCTGGATCTACAGCTCAGTCCTGGTTCCTACCCTCACCTGTGGTCCTGAAAGCTGGGTCAGGACCCAAAGAACCAGGTCCAGGTCCAAGCGTGTGAAATGTGTTTCCTCAGGAGGGGGGCTGGAGTCTCCCTTAGAGAGAGGGGGAGAAGTTCAGCATCCGTGAGGAACTCGGAGTAGAGCCGCTGCTCCTTTGTGTTGAAAGGAGCCAGTTGAGGTGGTTCAGGATCATCTGGTAAGGATGAACCCTGGGCGCCTCCCTAGGGAGGTGTTCCAGGCACGTCCAGCTGGGAGGAGGCCTCGGGGAAGACCCAGGACCAGGTGGAGAGATTAGATCTCCACACTGGCCTGGGAACGCCTCAGGATCCCCCAGTTAGAGCTGGTTAATGTGGCCCGGGAAAGGGAAGTTTGGGGTTTCCTGCTAAAGCTGCTGCCCCCGAGACCAGACCCCGGATAAGAGGCTGAAGATGAGATGAGATGAGATATATATGCTGTGACATCAAATCTGTTTTGCGGTTCCAGACAAATTTGACTTGGTGAGGAGGCGGCAAAGTGGCTCTTTTGATAGTAAAGGTTGCAGAACTCTGTTTTAGGGGAAGGTTAAAGAACTAAAGGAGGAAGGACAGAGATATCCTGCCCAGGGTTGTGTGATAATGAGTTGGAATTCACCATTGAAGGTTCCTTTAGTGCCAAATATTTCCAATGCAATGCTTTTAGAAATCACTTCCTTTATTTCTCCACCTGGAAAACCTTGTGTTACAGTTTCCTCACATGGTCCAAACACTAAACTGTGACTGAATGTGAGTATTGTTGTGATATTGTCGGGTATTTGAGGTCCTAATATGCCCAAATCCCCCGTCCCTGCTGCTGATTGAGAAGAGCTCTCCGGTGCTTTAAAGCTAAAATAACTGCTCCGTCTAAGGTCACTGTCCGTGTTTCTGAAATTCTGCAAAAACATGATTTGGAGAGTTTCACAGTCATTATCTGTGACCTTCCCTGTTTGAACCTCTCCGGCTCTGAGATCAGTGTAAAAACCTCCGAGTCACAGCGCGGCAGGAGGCTGATTTTACATCACGACTCATTTCACGCTTCTGTCACAGAGAGAAATGTTTCCATCCAGAGAAGAGCCTCTACGGAGCCCCGCGGGGGTCAGCCGGAGCAAAGCCAGGTACTAAACTGAGGGAACAGATGACTAAACCAGGGAACAAATCACTAAACTGAGGGGACAGATGACTAAACTGAGGGAACAGATTACTAAACTGAGGGAACAAATCACTAAACTGAGCGAACAGATGACTAAACCAGGGAACAAATCACTAAACTGAGGGGACAGATGACTAAACTGAGGGAACAGATTACTAAACTGAGGGAACAAATCACTAAACTGAGCGAACAGATGACTAAACTGAGGGAACCAATTACTAAGTTAAGGGAACAAATCCCTAAACTGAGGGAACAGATGACTACACTATGCAAACTGTTTACTAAACTGGGAACAAATGACCAAACTGAGGGAACAACACTAAACTGTGCAAATTGTTCACTAAACTGAGGGAACAAATCACTAAACTGAGGGAACATATTACTAAACTAAGGGAACAGATGACTACACTATGCAAACTGTTTAATAAACTGAGGGAACACATCACTAAACTGAGCAAACAAATGACTAAACTGAAGGAACAGATGACTAAACTGAGGGAACACATCACTAAACTGAGGGAACAAATGACTAAACTGAGGGAACACATCACTAAACTGAGGGAACAAATCCCTAAACTGAGGGAACAAATGACTAAACTGAGGGAACAAATGACTAAACTGAGGGAATACATCACTAAACTGAGCAAACAAATGACTAAACTGAAGGAACAGATGACTAAACTGAGGGAACACATCACTAAACTGAGGGAACAAATGACTAAACTGAGGGAACACATCACTAAACTGAGGGAACAAATCCCTAAACTGAGGGAACAAATGACTAAACTGAGGGAACAAATGACTAAACTGAGGGAACAGATTACTAAATTATGCAAACTGTTTACTAGTCTGAGGGAACAAATCCCTAAACTGAGGGAACACATCACTAAACTGAGGGAACAAATGACTAAACTTAGGGAACACATCACTAAACTTAGGGAACCGATGACTAAACTGAGGGAACTATTGCGTGACGTGTAAGACATCGGTAAGGTCCTGAGAGTTATGACTGCTGTTGGTTGAAACTGGTTTTGTGCAAAAGTGCCGAATTGTATCTTTGTCTTATTGCTGCTGGAAGGTTAAGCTAAGCTAACGTCAGCTAGCACTTGTTGCCAGAATAATGGTAAACATTCAGGGAACGTTAGTGGGCTGAGGGAACATAAACCGAGTGGGATCATTATATTGATAAATACTGTTTGATACACTATGAGCTATAACTTCTCATGTTGGGTTATCCCTATTTACAACGCAGCTTGATCGCACTTCGTTGGTTACAAGTGCCAGTTGATGTTAGCCTATATTAGCTTAGCTTTATTCTTCCAAACAACAATGAGCCATGAAATCTGGCATTTTTGAACAAAACCAATTATAAATAGCAATAGCCAGACCTGAAAGACCTGAAAGAACGAGGTCGCGGGTACAAGCGGCCGAAATGGAGCCAGTTGAGGTGGTTCAGGATCATCTGGTAAGGATGAACCCTGGGCGCCTCCCTAGGGAGGTGTTCCAGGCACGTCCAGCTGGGAGGAGGCCTCGGGGAAGACCCAGGACCAGGTGGAGAGATTAGATCTCCACACTGGCCTGGGAACGCCTCAGGATCCCCCAGTTAGAGCTGGTTAATGTGGCCTGGGAAAGGGAAGTTTGGGGTCCCCTGCTGGAGCTGCTGCCCCTGAGACCTGACCCCTGATAAAGGGTTGAAGATGAGATGAGATGAGAATATTCAGACCCGTGAGAACCGTAACGATGCGTTGTAATAAGTTATTTAGTCCGAGTTAAGTTGTTGTTTTGGATTCCCGATGAACCCCCCACTGCATCCCCGTCTGTGTGTCATATCACTGTAAGTTATACGGTGTGGAGTCTTGAGTAGTTACAGCTCTGGTGGAGACTGAAGCCGTTGATCACAGCCTCCCCTCCATTCTCCTCCTGTCCTCGTTGTGCAGAGGCTGTGAATGAAGAGCTGCTTTTTTATCTCATGTGTCCACAGGCTCCCAGACTCAGCCCACGGGCACCCACCTCCAGTGATTAGCAGTAAATTGATTTCACACTCCAGTAATGCCCAGACTGGGCTATAACAGGAACTGGAAGCAACTGTAGGTCACACAAATTAATTACTGCAATTAGCTTCCAGACAGTTGGGGAGGTGGAGGACAAAGAGACGGAGAAACGCACAGAGAGAGAGAGACTCAGTGGAGTCCAGACAGACGATCCGGGCGCAACCGGGATCTATAGAAACCTGCGAGTCCTTGTGCTTTCTAATCTCACAAGCTTCCATGGATGGGGATTGAGCCTGTTGCCGTGGTCCTGCCTGACACCCACTGCTACACCCACTGGACACACCTTCTCATTCGCATGGTCCCAGTAGAGATAACATCAACAGCACTGGAATGAAAGCATCAGCATTTCAAGGCAGACATTTTAAAAGTAAAGTATTTGGGTCACTATAGTAGACTGTGCAAGGTCCGCATCTCCTGCTCCTAAAGTTTGACCGTTCTGCGAGCCCCTCATGGTAAAAATTTAGGGCGCACTCACACTGTGCCTCCGTACCGTGCCCAAACAGGTTCCACGGGTAAAGTCTGGTTCCTTTGACCAGTGTGAGTGCAACCGTACCACGTCTAGGAGCGGCACGCTTGCCGTCCACGGCCCGTTTGGGAGAGGTGGGCTTTAGTAAAGCATGTTTGCACGTGTACGAGCACGAGCGTGCGCACGTGTACGAGCATGAGGCTTAAGGCGGTTCTGAGGTCATTTCCTGTGCGCCTGTTGGGACGTAGAAAAAAGAAGGAGGGACCATGCGCGGACATTTCCAACAATGGCGGTGAAAGGTTCACGTTGGTGTGATGCGGAGGTGGAGTGTTTACTGCAGATTTGGTCGATGAAAAGATTCAAAAACAGTCGACAAGACGCACAAAAACTCCTACGGTCTACGGAAAGATCTGGAAACAAAGCCACGCATCGCCATGACGTCATCAATGCGTGTGACGTGTTACGGCGTGATGACGTATAGGCAGCAAGAAGCATTCTCCGAGGCCCAGGTAGTGTGAGTACAAACGGGCCTGGAGGGGGGGACAAGGACCCTAAAGCACGGGGCACGGGACGGAGGCACAGTGGGAGGGCGCCTTTAGGAGCAACCCAAACGGGTTTAAAGGGGTTAAACCCGTTTGGGTTGTTCTCTATTTTAACAAATGAATATCCCAGAGTTCTCAGCTTCAGGCGAGAACTTCCTCACTCACTCGTGTTCATAAACTGAACTCTCTGACACTGGTTTTCATCTCGTTTCAGACCAAACAGATCCACACACGACCTCTTCCCCTCCATCTCACTGATTCAGAGCAGCCTTGACTGTGGCTGTGGAATAAAACGCCATGAATAAAACATCTGTTGGGTAAAAACAACAAAGCTATCAGAACATTTTGTCTACTGTAAAGGCCTCCTCCAAAAGAATAAATAATGCAACGACCACTCTTTTGTTTCCCAACTGCATGTAAAGAGGTGATTGCATGTAACCAATTGTGATCCTCCCTTCGTCCCTGCTCTTCTAGTAGCTGTTGCCGTGTTTAGAGTTCCCCGCATTGTTCCGACCGCTCCCCGGGCTCGGAGCATTACCGCTGCCATTCAAAACAAACAACGATCCGTCATCTTCCAGTCGCCAAATTGGGCGGCTTTCATATCATCAAAGGGAACATAGTGTACAGTACACAGACTCCAATGTCCTGGCGTCACAACATGCCCCGCGTGTGCCGCTGATTGTGGAGAAAAATGACATATTTGAAGCTTTCATGCAGCTCATTGAGCTTTATCAATGTTTTCATTTTCACATCTATCTATCCGCGGAATTCAATTTGGAGCCCGAGAGCTGGAGAGCGCTGCTTCTTCCACTTTGCGTAGTAGCTATTGATGTAGGCCACATGCTCCTCTGGCCTCCGGCGAGCGGCCCAATTTTCTATCTATTTACGCCACAGTTATGACCCCATTGATTTCAAATAGCCCCGCCGCTGTGGAGGCTCATCTCTGATGCATGCGGTGACAGCGACTGATCAGCAGCCTGAGAGCGGCTGAAAGCCTCGGTGGGCCGGCTAAATGTGTGCTGTGTCTCTTGTCGATGGCGGAGCGCGTCGTCAATTATGCCGGTGATAGTGTACGGCTGAAGTTGGGGTTCAGTGGAGCGCCTTCTTGGCTGTGTGTTATATATTTGCTTATGTTTGAGATAGAAGATGAATGAGGATTAAAGTCGTTACCAACCAGCTTTAATATGAATCACCAGCACAGTCCAATGATGTACATATGTATAATGCACAACCAGACACAACAATGTCCTGGAGCTAGCAACCTCAACCTTTAAAGGGGCTGCAGGAGTGACTTATAATGAGTCAGCATTTTTTGCACTTCCTGTTCCCTTGCTCCAAGTCATTGGGTTAGCCTCTCCGTCGAGGTCCGTTCTCTCAACTTCAATCGTCCTCGCCTACGGGAGTCTCCATCTTGTCAGACTTTGACTCCTTCCTCTGACCAAAAAAGGGCATGTATGTGACGTTGGGGGGAGGGGCGTACGTCCATCTGGCTGCCGTTTACCTCTGAGGAGAAGTGAGGGGCGTGGGTTTTCTCCGGGTTCTCCGGTTTCCTCCCACAGTCCAAAGACGTGCAGGTGTTCGGTTCATTGATGACTCTAAATCACCCGTAGGTGGACCCCGCCTCACGCCCGACGTCAGCTGGGATTGGCTCCAGCCCCCCCGCGACCCCGACATTAATGAATGAATCTCCACATGCAAATAAAACACACATGCGGGTATTTACCCACCAGCAATCAAACATAGTTGCTAGTGTTACCACGTGAACACAGTTAGCTAGTTACACACGGTAAACATTAGCCTCATAAACATCGTGCTGATTCAATTAGCTTAGCACACAACAACAACAACAACAAACCAATAAGTCAGTTTGAACACACAGCTATCCAGGGGCAAGAGGCTGAAGATGAATGAATGAATGAATGAGAAGTGAGGGCCAGAGGCTAGCTGTCACTCAAGAGGCCATCCCCCAAATTATTCATAAGCTTTAACCTCCAATCAAATAAAAACTAGCCCCTCCCCCTCAGTGTTGTCATGGAGATCTGATCTAAACACACAGACTAGAATGTTCTTTTGTCCTTAAACAGGTTTAATGATGCTGTGTAAACGGCCTGTTTAACATGGGGCTCAATGAGAAACTGCTCTGTTAGGAAACCTGCCCCTAGTGGACACTCAGAGAACTGACGCTGACGGAGCTTCCTGATTGGATCAAACAGGAAGTGGCTGCGTTGGGGGTGGGGGGTGGGGGGGGGGGGGGGGTTGGTTGTGACTTAGTATTAGTTTCATTCCTAATTTCAAAAGACGGATTCAAATGATTCAGCACACGAACAGTTACAAGTGAAAGCAATCATGACAAATTATCACACACACACACACGCACACACACACACACACAGACACACACACACTCCTCGTCTCCTTGAATATAAATAACAGCCAGAGTCACAAAAGTGTCCCCGTGCCCTTTACCCATCAATACTTCACCCCGTCTCCGTGAATGCCTTTAACGAGTTGACGGCGCCGTCTCTGCTCAGGCGGAATAACAGGATGCCGAACAAACAGCTTTCCCGCAATTACCACATCTGATATATAATTTCACCCTCCTCTCGGTTTACAAGCCGCGGAAAAAAACAGTCATCACTCTGCATTTTGATGGGGGTTATTAACCGCCGGCCACAGGTGCTCTGAGGCTGACACTCCCCGCGCACTGGAGGTAATGAGAGGTAACACCTGCCATATATAATACGTGCGGGGACGTGCGCGGATGTGCGCGGATGTGCGCGGACGTGCACACTCACACGTGTGTTGGAGGTTGACAGCTCAATGTAATTTTAACAATATAATTAGCGGGGCTAGACAGCTCCTGAGTAACGGGACTATTCATGCTTTTAATTTTGAGCGCATACAGGCAGTGTTTGGTTCCATGACGGATACGTTGAAGTCCCCCCCCCCCTCCGTCATGAGGGACATGTCAGGGCCCGGTCAGACCGCCATGTAAAGTCAGTTCACTCCAATGTGCTTTGACACATGACTGACAGCAAGCTGCCGTGATCACTTTGACTTTTGAGGGAACGATAGGAATGAGTCAAATGGAGGAAGCTGTTGTATGGCGTTAGCTGTATGGCGTTCACTGTTACTCACAGTTGAAGTGTAACCTGAATGGTTTGTACGCAGGGCTTTGGTCGGGAGGGACGGAGTCACCAGTGACTGGTTTTACTCATTCGCTCGGGCGGTATTACATTGAACACAAGTTGTAATGTACCACAGTGGAAGTTTCTGTAGTTAAAATAAAGAAAAGGAAAAGTGGTACATGAATCTCCACATATGGGCGACACGGTGGAGTGGTGGTTAGCACTGTCGTCTCACAGCAAGAGGGTTCCTGGTTTGAATCCCGGCTGGGGCCCTTCTGTGTGGAGTTTGCATGTTGTCCCCGTGTCTGCGTGGGTTTTCTCCGGGTTCTCCGGTTTCCTCCCACAGTCCAAAGACGTGCAGGTGTTCGGTTCATTGATGACTCTCCAATAGTGATTGTACGGACTCTTCTACTTGCTGCTCTCTGTTCAACAACCCACTGTTGGAGTTTGTCCTCCAGCTGCAGCCGTCTCGCTCTGTTCCCTCTAAACTCTGTTTAGTCTTCTTTACTCGGCGCAGGTCGTCTTGTTGCTTCCTCCACTTCGGCACCATTGATTGGTTCATGTTCAACTCTCTGGCTGCTGCTCTGTTCCCGTGTTGTACTGCGTGACTAATGGCCTTGAGTTGAAACTCTGCGTCGTAAGCGTGTCTCTTAACAGGAGCCATTTTGGGCTCTTTACACAAACACACACATGGAAATGAAACGGCACGCTTCACGCAGTCGTATATCTCAACATGCACCGCGCGTTACTTCTTCTACGAGGGAAAATAGAGTCGGCGGCTGCTCACCGTAGTTGGAGACCTGTTGTGGCTCAATATTGGTCCATATATAAGGAGCACCGGATTATAAGGCGCACTGTCGGCTTTGGAGACATGTGAAGGTTTTTGCACTTCCTGTTCCCTTGCTCCAAGTCATTGGGTTTTATGCATCGACTGTATAAAAACAGATGCAGCGTCTCCGTTCTCTCAACTTGACCCAGTCGTCCTCGCCTACGGAAGTCTCCATCTTGTCAAACTTTGACTCCGCCTCATTTCCTCTTACCAAAAAAGGGCATGTATGTGACGTTGGGGGGAGGGGCGTACGTCCATCTGGCTGACGTTTACCTTTGAGGAGAAGTGAGGGCCGTGGGTTTTCTCCGGGTTCTCCGGTTTCCTCCCACAGTCCAAAGACGTGCAGGTGTTCGGTTCATTGATGACTCTAAATCACCCGTAGGTGTGAATGGTTGTCTGTCTCTGTTTGTCTCTATGTGTCCTGTGATAGACTGGCGTCCTGTCCAGGGTGGACCCCGCCTCACGCCCGATGTCAGCTGGGATCGGCTCCAGCCCCCAGGACCAGGGAGGGGCGTCCGTCCATCTGGCTGACGTTTACCTCCGAGGAGAAGTGAGGGCCATGACGATAATGGTTTCCCAACAGTGTTTAGTCTGACTTCAACAATAAGAACTGTTTCCTCTCTTGCAACAACAGCTAACATGTGGAAATCCAAGAAACATAAACATAAATCTACTCCTGAAACAAGTCTTTTTTAATTTAAATGCAGGTTCACGCTGATGTGTGCAGGCGGGGGGGACTAGCCCGTATCACCCCGGCTCTTTGTTACTCCACTGGTCCGCTAATTGGCATTTTCTCCCATTTCCCTAATTATTGACACAGACTTTCATATCTGAGCTAATTAGTATTTCATGTTTGTGCGAACGATCTCTAAGGACACGAAAGTCTACAAATTAGAAGTCATGCAGCGCTCCGAACCACTGTACTCCGCTGCACGGTCACTTTAATTACATCAAGAAAGGACGTGCCGCAGCTCTGACTGTAGAACGCTTTCCCCTGAAGATCCTGTGTTAAAAGGACAAATCGCTGTAATTACTGTATTTTTTATTTTTTTCAAAAGTGGCCTTTCCTGCCCTCATTGCAATCTGACATTCTAAGTGAATAAAATAAATATCTAACATAACTTTGGTCCTGCAAAGCAATTAGTAGAGCAGCGATAGGAATCAGTTCAAGCCCAGCACTATTTTATCTCCGCTGTCGTGCATTTAGCGAGACCGTGGGGACGTTTCCATACATAGGGTTTGTTGTTGTGCACATATAGAATTTAAGTAAATATGATTTAGCATGCGTTTCATTTTATTATCAGTGTAACACAGATGATGCATAATTAAAGAATGCTGCAGACAGTAGTAAGCGGTGTGAGGGTGCTTCAGCTCAGGAAATGGGAAGTTACAGAGTAGGGAGGGTTCTTTGCTGCTCATTTGAGGAATGAATGAGAGTGTGTGTGTGAGCAGGGGCGTGCACAGACCTTCTGAAGGGCTGGGGCAAGTGTCCTCGCCACTGAAGAGGGCACTTTAGCACATGTTATGACTTCTAGAGGGCACTTTAGCACACGTTTTGGCTCCTAGAGGACACTTTAGCACGCATTTTGGCTACAAGAGGGCACATTAGCACACGTTTTGAGTTCCAAGAGGGGACTTTAGCACGCATTTTGGCTACTAGAGGGCACTTTAGCACACATTTAGGCTCCTAGAGGGCACTTTAGCACAGGTTTTGGCTCCTAGAGGGCACTTTAGCACAGGTTTGGCTCCTTGAGGGCACTTTAACACGAGTTTTGGCCTATAGACAGCACTTTAGCACAGGTTTGGCTCCTAGAGGGCACTTTGGCACATGTTTTGACTTCTAGAGCGCACTATAACACGAGTTTTGGCCTATAGAGAGCACTGTAGCACATGTTTTGACTTCTAGAGGGCACTTTACCACACGTTTTGGCCCCTAGAGGACACTTTAGCATGCATTTTTTAACAATCTGTCCCCTGTGTGTGCCAGTGTGTCTGTGCGAGTGATGGACGGTCCAAAGTCTAAACCAGGGTTCGCCTCAGCAATGTTCCTTCAATCACAAATAGGCGTGAATGCCATTGTTGTATAAACTCTTTGTATGTGTGCGGCTCTGGGCTCTTTCTTGTTCTCATTGGTTGCAGCATCAGTTTAGGCTGAGTGTGATTTCTGCAGCCAGAGAAAGAGAGGCCTTGGTCGAGCAGAGGAAGAAGTTTGGCTTTTCTTAAGCAAAAACACAAACATCCCAGCTGCGTATGATCTAATCGTCACGAGGTTAAGTGAGGCTGAGCTGAGCAGAGATGAGACAGTAATGAAAGAAATTACATTCCAGTCGACTGCAGACACTCGATCTTTATGATGCCATGACAACTGAAAGGTATTTATAATTAAGTTGTGCGTGCACACAAACAGGACAAAAACCTGTTAACTGGCAACACTTAAAACCCCCAACTGTCCACATGTGGACCGAGCGTGTTTGTCAGATATGACACTTTCTTCTGCTGCTGTTTTACCTGAAGGAGATGTTTGTGTGAGGCAATTCGAAGTAATACGTTAGAGAGATGACGTTGTAACCTGTACAGTCATGGACGTATAAAGAGAACAGTAAACAAACCACAGGTTACTTTTCCTGTGGACTTAATTAAAGGGGAATGAAAAAATGATAAATTGGAGGGCTCTGGTCTATTATGTACTATTACAGCCTTAACTACTAATATAGCCGTCCAAATGAAGCTTCATGAAGCATTTTCTTTATTTAGTCCACTAGATGGGTCATGACCGAAAGAACCAGGTCCAGGTCCAAGCGTGTGAAATGTGTTTCCTCAGGAGGGGGGCTGGAGTCTCCCTTAGAGAGAGGGGGAGAAGTTCAGCATCCGTGAGGAACTCGGAGTAGAGCCGCTGCTCCTTTGCGTTGAAAGGAGCCAGTTGAGGTGGTTCAGGATCATCTGGTAAGGATGAACCCTGGGCGCCTCCCTAGGGAGGTGTTCCAGGCACGTCCAGCTGGGAGGAGGCCTCGGGGAAGACCCAGGACCAGGTGGAGAGATTAGATCTCCACACTGGCCTGGGAACGCCTCGGGATCCCCCAGTTAGAGCTGGTTAATTCGGCCCGGGAAAGGGAAGTTTGGGGTCCCCTGCTGGAGCTGCTGCCCCCGCGACCCGACCCCGGATAAGAGGCTAAAGATGAGATGAGATGAGCCCACTAGATGGAGCTCTCTGTTCAACGAAGGGTTGAAAACACACCATTCATTGAGCCTCAAGAGCGCCATCTAGTGGGCTCAACAAATACAACCAATGATACATGAAGCTTCAATTGGACGCCGCTATCAATCATCACGTTATGGCATCAAATGACTGATTTGATTGAATATGGTGGGAGCAGACTTCAGAGCGAGATGGAGGGTTGTCAGTGAGAGGAACACACTCCAAACCGTCTGCCTCTCTGACTGACACTCGTCCGTACCTGGCCTGTAATTACAGAGACAGGGATGGGGGACCGTATTTACCAGCATCACTCAACGGGCTACATCTCATTTCCCTGCAAAACACTCGTGTGCCTTATCAAACAGAAGAACTTATCTCCAACAAACAGGTAAACCAAAAAACAGCTGTCACACACCAAGCTGGGCAGCTAATGTCTTATGGCCGAATGGGGAAAAAGGAAGAAATCAAAAGCAGAAGGGAACACAAAACATTTCATTTCATCCTCCTTGGCAAGTCAAACATTCATGGGACAGTCAGCAAATGCATTATACAGTGCTGCTCGCTCGTAGCTCTTCTTCTTCCACATCAATTTCACAAAGTGTTCATTGCCTTCTCCCGGCCTATTGTTAGTGTTGCCCCTGTTGTCCTGCGAAAGCTCCCGGTCCAAATAGCAGAGCTAGCCGACGTGTTGAAATGGACCCCTGCAGCTTCCCTTTGTCCATCACCTCATTCCTCAAACATTCCTCCCCTCGCTCCTCAGGAGCCGCTCCAGACAATCTCATGGTCATTTTAACAGAAGCCATCTTGGGAACGGGAAAGAAAAACACCAAAGGAGGCGGATAAAAAAGAGGACAGGAAAAGATGAGAACAGAAAGAAGCCGAGGGGTCGTCCAGACGATCGAAAAATTACCTTTTTTCTCTGTTGTTCTTAGAAAGTTTCCCGTCCACTCGGCCTCAACTCTCTGCATCCACAGGAAACCAGGTGCAGCGACTCCAAACGCTGTAGTACCCATGCCAGGCCTGGAGGTGGCGCTGTTACTGCCGCATAGATACACCAACAACGGAGAAGAAGAGACGGGGAGACGCTGTGGAGAATCCAAACACCGGAGAGCTTCTCTCCAAATCCTCCTCCATCCTAGAGACAAACGTGTCCCTGGTTCTGGTCTTAGTGGAGACTTTGGTGCTGTTCTGGACTCTGATGCACCCATCACTCTGCAGTTAGTGTCCTCACTGAGCAGAGGGGGCTGCTGGGAGCCCCTTCACTCTGCAGTTAGTGTCCTCACTGAGCAGAGGGGGCTGCTGGGAGCCCCTTCACTCTGCAGTTAGTGTCCTCACTGAGCAGAGGGTGCTGCTGGGAGCCCCTTCACTCTGCAGTTAGTGTCCTCACTGATCAGAGGGGGCTGCTGGGAGCCCCTTTCCCGTCCCAAAGCACTCCCAGGCGCCACTTTCTCTCTACATTTAGAGACTTTTCACAGCTTCTTAGAACTGGATTTAGAAACAGAGCCTAGAGAGCAGTTTAGCTCCTTATTCAGAGCATCAGGGAAAAGGGAGACATCTGTGCTGGGCCTCATTCAGTCCCATGCATGTGGCTCAGAGTCCAGTTCAGTAAACAGTCTCTGGGTCCGTCTCTGTCCTCTCACGCAGCAGCACTGTTGTTGTTATGTGACGCCGCGGGGTCAGAGGTCGGAGGTGGGGCCATGACGCCATCCTTTAACAAAGTCTGAGCTTTCACCGTCCAGACCACAACGCCATGGGGGGTGGTTTCAAATCTTCACACTCCGGGACCCGGTTTCTAAAGATCCAGTTCTCAGGCTCTGATAACGCCGGCTGCTGTGGACGGACGACTGAACCAGACTGAAGTTGTGCTGTGTCTCTGAGTGAACGGGCCCTGAAAGAGATCAAAAAGAGAGACCAAGTAAGAGAGTTCTGCAGCCTGGGAGTGAGGCAGTAATAAAGCAGGGTCACTCTGCAGCCAACAGCAATAACAGCGGAGAATATCCACAAAAGCATTACGGGGGCATCGCCCAGAATATCTCCTACTTTCTCTAACATACACACAAACAAACACACACTCCGAACCCCGTGGCCCTCTGCCACAATATTACAGAGGTCTTTGTAATCTTGTTGACTGACAACTTTATATCCAAGCAATGAAAAGACGCTGCTGAACGCCACCGTGTGTGTCACCAGCTCCTCCATCTGATGTGATTGACATGTATTTAATAGAGCCGGTGCATAAAGAGAAGAGGGTCTACTTTCTCCGCATGCTACAGTGCAACACAAGAAACAGAGTTGTTGCTTTTTCTGTCTTCGGCCAAACTTGTTTGAGGGACATCGATGTTGGAGATGCCCTGCAGCAGTTTTATGCAACTAATAGTTTGGGAACAGAACATTCGGACACATTAGATTCAATAGTCTCGCTCCAAATTTGAACTTCGATTTATTAGTTTTAGGTTGAACTCTTATGAACTTAATGTCAGACCTGGGCGGGAGTGAGGACTCAGATGCGGAGGTTCACAGATCAAACTGGTGTTTATTCGTAAAATCCAAAACTTGAGGCACAGAGACGATAAACCACAGGACAAAGTCGCTCCGACCAAGAGGAATAACAAGGTGAACAAAAGAGCATTCAAAAAAAGGGTTAAACTTACTATGACAAAAAACATGTGTTTCCTCAGGAGGGGGTCTGGAGTCTCCCTTAGAGAGAGGGGGAGAAGTTCAGCATCCGTGAGGAACTCGGAGTAGAGCCGCTGCTCCTTTGCGTTGAAAGGAGCCAGTTGAGGTGGTTCACGATCATCTGGTAAGGATGAACCCTGGGCGCCTCCCTAGGGAGGTGTTCCAGGCACGTCCAGCTGGGAGGAGGCCTCGGGGAAGACCCAGGACCAGGTGGAGAGATTAGATCTCCACACTGGCCTGGGAACGCCTCAGGATCCCCCAGTTAGAGCTGGTTAATGTGGCCCGGGAGAGGGAAGTTTGGGGTCCCCTGCTAAAGCTGCTGCCCCCGCGACCCGACCCCGGATAAGAGGCTGAAGATGAGATGAGATGAGATGAGATGACCAAAAACAGGAAATACACACATCTGAGCGAGGACACTAAGATCTCTATGACGTGAACAAGGCTGTGGAAACGAGCTAGAAACATTCGGCATAACAGACAAACTACTCTGGCAATGACACCAGGTCCAGTCCCAGCTTGGTCCTGGTCCTGGTCCTGGTCCAGTCCCAGCCTGGTCAGATGCGTACATGAACTGATGAAGCCTCTTGGATGAGAGGTGAAACGTCTTCCTAGACAAATAACCAAGTCCAGTTGCTTTTGACTGAAATTGCTTTGAGAAGAACGACGACCTGGACACATGAGAACATTCACAGACTTTTTTAATAAACTCTGGCTTCACTAACTACGCTGATGATGCTTTGTATTCTGTGTAGGGACTCTTCTCATGCTGCTGCAGAGGTTTGCTGTTATTTTCAGCAGTATTAGTGGTTAAAAAAGACCTTTGAATGCCTTCACCGTACTGCCCCGAGCTAATCACTGTTAGCCACGTCCGGCTGTTAGCGACTCTCTCTCAGATAATAGTTGTCACGCGAAAACAACTGTCTCGATGGCTTATTTGATGCATGTAAGCGCCGATAAAAGACCATGGGATGATTTTTAACATGCATACTGATCAGTATATAGATACACCAGGCCACCAGGAGCGTTTTTCCCCAATAGGAAGTGGGCGAGTGTATCGTCTCAGAGCAGCATTCACTGACTACACTCATTCTCTTTACTGGTAAACATAGTAAATGTGCATACGGAGAGGCGTGATAGCCCGAGAGAGGGCGCAATAAGGTATCATATATGACAATAATTTCCTATGAGAGAGATAGTGTGTGTGTGTGTGTGTGTGTGTGTGTGTGTGTGTGTGTGTGTGTGTGTGTGTGTGTGTGTGTGTGTGTGTGTGGGTGTGAGCCAGGCTGGCAACAGGAAGACAGAACATAGCTGGAGTGTGTTGCCATGAAAGAGAAGGCACATGGGTCATTTTGATGGTTATTTCTGAACATCACCATAAGGCATGTTTCAGATGGACTATTAGGCCGGAACATATGTGCAAACACGCATCCACACACACATCGGTGTCCTCACATGCACAGGCAGACACATACGGGGTGTGTAAATGACCCATGCTATGCGGTTCTGTCCTATGGGGTCTTCTTAAGTGGGTGATTATGTATAAATGGTCATGTAATGACGTGTTGCCTTTCGCTAATGTCCCCATCAAATGTTCATGGCTTCGACAAAGCTGTGTCCCTAAAGACACCATAATGGACACGCTAAGCTCACATGGCAACAGAAGGGTAATGTGGATGCGCCGCAGCAGTAGGAGGGGAGTCATCAAGCGTGGTGAATAATCATCTTTGGTACGCCTACATTTGATTGGCTCAGTGTTAGAGTAGGCGTCCCATAGTCTCAGGGCACACTCCCACTGTGCCTCCGTCCCGTGCCCCGTGCTTTAGGGTCCTTGTCCCCCCCTCCAGGCCCGTTTGTACTCACACTACCTGGGCCTCGGAGAATGCTTCTTGCTGCCTATACGTCATCACGCCGTAACACGTCACACGCATTGATGACGTCATGGCGATGCGTGGCTTTGTTTCCAGATCTTTCCGTAGACCTCAGAGTTTTTGTGCGTCTTGTCGACTGTTTTTGAATCTTTTCATCGACCAAATCTGCAGTAAACACTCCACCTCCGCATCACACCAACGTGAACCTTTCACCGCCATTGTTTGAAATGTCCGCGCATGGTCTCTCCTTCTTTCTTCTATGTCCCAACAGGCGCACAGGAAATGACCTCAGAACCTCCGTAGGCCTCGTGCTCGTACACGTGCGCACGCTCGTGCTCTTACATGTGCAAACGTGCTTTACTAAAGCCCACCTCTCCCAAACGGGCCGTGGACGGCAAGCGTGCCGCTCCTAGACGCGGTACGGTTGCACTCACACTGGTCAAAGGAACCAGACTTCAGCCTTGAAATGTGCTTGGCCGCGGTACGGAGGCACAGTGTGAGTGTGACCTAACATCAAATAATCCATTGAGACAGTTTTTATTCGTGTATGAACTTTAACAGAGAAATCCGAGAGAGTCTCTAACACGGCGTGGCTAACAGTGATTAGCTCGGGGCAGCACAGTGAAGGCATTCAAAGGTCTTTTTTAACCACTAATGCTGCTGAAAATAACAGCAAACCTCTGCAGCAGCATGAGAAGAGTCCCTACACACAAAACAAAGAACCAATGGGCAGATTTAGTGCAATATTACACCATTTTCAGGACTCAAAATGTACTACAGTAATAACTACAAATGACAATCAAAGATTTTCTGATTCTTCGGTCTGTAAGGATTCCAAAAATATAAAATTTTACAAATCCCCCAGAAAATTGAACGAACAAATTGGTCTGATCACAGTGGGCTTGACTCGTAGCCCCGGGCGACCTGGTATCAGGCACTGTGATACGTTCATGTTTATTGGAAACTCTGCCCCAGATGAAAACAAACGAATCCATTGGTCCAGCCCCAGAGTGTAAGAGTATGTTTCTAAATGCAGTTCGGAGATCAATATTCAAAACGGAGAAGTGGTACGTCATCGACAGTGAGAGGAGCCTGCAGGCCAGCTGATGTCATCGATACCCTCCTCCCCCCATTCGCTCAGCGCCGTGCCGGCTGCTGATGCCATTTTAACTGTCACACTTGGAAAGGTCAGCTTTTCCTCGCTCCGGCTGCACACTCTCTGGCTGCGCTTTAATTACTAACAGTCACATGTGCACACACTCGGAAATATTAGCATCCCTGTGCCTGTCCTCTTTCCCACACACAGACCTACACTCACTGAGCAGCCGCGGCTCCCCTCTTCTCTACCACAGCCCCACTGATTGGTGCTAACTCATTAAAACAAATTGAGTTTCTTTGCAAAGGAGAATGTGTTGAGCTGCCTTCATCTCATCCCTCTGCCCATTGGCGTGCACGGGGGGAGGGGCAGTCGCACCCCATGGCCCAATTGTTAATTGCTAAAGTGCCCTCTTGGAGCCAAAATCGGTGATTAAGTGATCTTTAGGAGCCAAAAGGTGTGCTGAAGTGCCCTTAAGGAGCCATAACGTGTGCTAAAGTGCCCTCTTGGAGTAAAAACGTGTGCTAAAGTGCCCTCTAGGAACCAAAACATGTGCTAAAGTGCCCTCTTGGAGCCAAAATGGTTGCCAAAGTGCCCTCTTGGAGACAAAACGTGTGCTAAAGTGCCTTTTAGGAGCCAAAAGGTGTGCTAAAATTCCCTCTTGGAGTAAAAACGTGTGCTAAAGTGCTCTCTAGGAGCCAAAAGTGTGTGAAATTGCCCTCAAGTAGCCAAAATGTGTGCTAAAGTGCCCTCTTGGAGACAAAAGTGTGCTAAAGTGCCTTTTAGGAGCCAAAACGTAAGCTAAAGTGCCCTCTAGGAGCCAAAACATGTGCTAAAGTGCCCTCAAGGAGCTAAAACGTGTGCTAAAGTGCCCTCTAGGAGCCAAAACGTGTGCTTAAGTGCTCTCTAGGAGCCAAAACGTGTGCTAAAGTGCCCTCAATGAGCCAAAACGTGTGCTAAAGTGCCCTCAAGGAGCTATAATTTGTGCTAAAGTGCCCTCAAGGAGCAAAAACGTGAGCTTAAGTGCTCTTTAGGAGCCAAAACGTGTGCTAAAACGCCCTTTAGGAGCCAAAACGTGTGCGAAAGTGCCCTCTAGGAGCAAAAACATGAGCTAAAGCGCCCTCTAGGAGCCATAACGTGTGCTAAATTGTCCTTTAGAAACCAAAACATGGGCTAAAGTGCTCTCTAGGAGCCATAACGTGTGCTAATGTGTCCTCTAGGAACTAAAACGTGTGGTAAAGTGCCCTTTTGGAGCCAAAATGTGTGTTAAAGTGTCCTCTAGGAGCTCAGGTCTTTACTTGAACCTAGTTGACACACCCCATACTGCTCCTCTCCTCACATCAGCGCAGTCAGGTCCAGTCGCGTGCACAGACTTTTTGAAGGGCAGCGGCGATAAGGACAGAAATGGGCTCATACAGCGCGTCCTCGCCACTGAAGGGGGCACTTTAGCACGCCACAATTGGACGCCAGTGGTCTGGTCGACAGCGAGTCACCAACATACTGCGTGTTTGAAGACAAAGTGACAGTATAAGATGTCAAAACATGAATCTCTGTACTAAACTTTAACTTGACAGGCAGAGATATCAAGGTAATGATTCTCTCTTTCATCATCACACTGAGAGAAATTAGGAATCTACTTCGCACAAAGACGTCTTTCACCCTGCCTTCAGCGAGCGCCGCGTTCATGAATATGTATCATGCTGTTGTGTTGTATTTCATTCTCGACAATAAGACGACAAACTCATTACCGTTGCCCGCATTTCCATCAAAATGTCATTTCTTTGCGGCATAAAAAGTGTTTTTTCATGCACTGTCAAATGAATGATAGAACCTCGACGAGGCTAACCTTCTGCTCGCTCTCAGAAACACTTTTTTTACGAAGGTATTCAGAGGCCTGCGTCTCTCCGGGGCGCCATTATCAAGAGACTTTGTGCTCGTCGGAGAGGTTTGACTGTGATGTGTAGGCAAAAGAATGTGGATTCCCTTCTTCTGTTTCTCTCTCTCCATCTTCTGTCAGCGTTTGTCTCTTTTCCAGCCGTCCCTCCGTCCTGCTGCTGTCTCCTGGGCTCAGGTGGACGCACCATCGCCAGCACCTGGTCATCTTTAGTCGCAACCTTGGCTCTGATCGGCGGAGAGACGCACTTCTCTGCTCCTTCTCCCTCTTAGGGCACCCTCCCACTGTGCGTCCGTCCCGTGCCCCGTGCTTTAGGGTCCTTGTCCCCCCCTCCAGGCCCGTTTGTACTCACACTACCTGGGCCTCGGAGAATGCTTCTTGCTGCCTATACGTCATCACGCCGTAACACGTCACACGCATTGATGACGTCATGGCGATGCGTGGCTTTGTTTCCAGATCTTTCCGTAGACCTCGGAGTTTTTGTGCGTCTTGTCGACTGTTTTTGAATCTTTTCATCGACCAAATCTGCAGTAAACACTCCACCTCCGCATCACACCAACGTGAACCTTTCACCGCCATTGTTTGAAATGTCCGCGCATGGTCCCTCCTTCTTTTTCTACGTCCCAACAGGCGCACAGGAAATGACCTCAGAACCGCCGTAGGCCTCGTGCTCGTACACGTGCGCACGCTCGTGCTTGTACATGTGCGCACGCTCGTGCTCGTACACGTCCAAACGTGCTTTACTAAAGCCCACCTCTGCCAAACGGGCCGTGGACGGCAAGCGTGCCGCTCATAGACGCGGTACGGTTGCACTCACACTGGTCAAAGGAACCAGACTTTAGACGTGAAACGTGCTCGGGTACGGTACGGAGGCACAGTGGGAGTGCGCCCTTATATAACTTCTCTTCTTTTCTTCCTTTAGTCCATTATGAATGTGCATGACATTCTGACGGGGACTTGACTTCGAACTTGCTCGAAATACCACTGGAACAATTACCACAACCTGTTTATCACCAAACTATAGATTTCATCAGTCTACGGACTTGAACCATCAGGGGTCAGCTGCCAACGTTGCTGAAAACCTGATCTAATATCCTTCCTACGGAGACTTGATGTGATCCAGATTGCAGATTGAGTTTTACGTTCCCTGTTGTCTTTCCCTTAACTCCCATCTCCCACCTCTTTATCTCCCTTCTGCGTGTAGTTTCTCACCATCGTTGTGCATCACTGCCCGTCTTTTCATCCTCTCTCCTTTCCCGTCTGCTCTTCTGATCATCCGGCAGCTCGACACTTGGCACGGGCTTCTCTCTGTCCCTTTATTCTCGATGCACATTTGTTCCCAAGGTGTTATTCACACCATCACAATCCAACAACAAAAAACCAACGTAAAAAAAAGATTTTTGATCACAGTGTCTGCACACACACACACGAACACACACTGATGTTCCTTTATCTTGTGCCCTGTTCTCAGCTGTGTGAAGAAGGCCCAAATATTTTATCCTCCTTTGTTGTGGGATCAACCAGCTGAGCACATACGCGTGTGGACCTGGGACACGGTCAGAGGGTCAGTAGCTTTGTGTCTGTGTGTTTGTCTCCTGGTGTGAAGCTCTACACGTGCCACCTGTACACGCATTACGAGCAGAGATGACATCTTCACACCCACGTAACAAACTACAGCAATTAGTAACTCATCACCTGAAATGAATCGTCACTGTAATTGGCTGTGTGTCAGGAGGAACCGCCATGGCAGTTTTAGGGCCCGTCCACTCTGACGCGTTCTCCTGTAACCGCACAACTTTGGTCTGGTTTTGGCCGACCATCCACGCGCAGTCGGCGTTATCGGAGCCTGAAAACTGGATCTTTTGGAGTGCAGGGCTGAGGCCGAGGTGGATCTTACTCCTCTCCTTCTGGTCCCTCAGGAAGACCCAGGACCAGGCGGAGAGATTAGATCTCCACACTGGCCTGGGAACGCCTCAGGATCCCCCAGTTAGAGCTGGTTAATGTGGCCCAGGAAAGGGAAGTTTGGGGTCCCCTGCTAAAGCTGCTGCCCCCGAGACCTGATCCAGGATCAGAGGCTGAAGATGAGATGAGATGAGATTGTAAATGTGGACTCGTCAGACACAGTCTGTCTCAGATGAGCACGGGCCCAGAGAAGCCGGCGCTGTTTCTGCGTGTTGTTGATATTTGGCATTTGCTTTGCATGGTAGAGCTTTAACTTGCACTTGTAGATGCACAAGATGACTGTGTTAACTGACTGCTGAATTTGTCCTGAGTCCACCTGGTAACATCCAGAATGATGTTGGCTTTTAATGCAGTGTCGCCCGAGGGATCGAAGGTCCCAGTCATTCAATGTTGGTCTTGCTGCTTACATGCAGAGATTTCTCCAGATTCTCTGAATTGTTTGATGATGTTATGGACCTTAGATGATGAAATGCATCAAATCCTTGCAACTGTACGTTGAGAAACTGTTGGGTTGTAAATGACCCAGAGGAGTCGTTCTAGGCTGTGTGTCTGTCTAGCAGACAGCCTCCTCAATGTGGTTGGAAAGTGAGCCAGACTGCAATGGATATGTGTGAAGAATCAGTGGCGCGGAACAATTCTAGTTGCTCATTAGTCAGAGTCACAGCCCTCTGGATCAAAGCAGATATGAGTGGGCGAAGATAAGGGACGGGGGCGGCCCAAGAAGCTGGCTGCTCTAACCTGATAGGGCAGGAGGACGGACTGGAAGAAGAATGCGGCTGTGCATTGCAAGATGGAGAGAAACTTTGTCTGTGTAGAAGAGTTCCTGAGGCTGGAACTGGTTTAGAAAAAGTTTGAACGCATCGTAGCATCAGCAAGGACGAGAAATGATCAGGGATATCTGAGGTATAGGAGGTACATTTCCACTGAGCAGTTGGGTTCAGTTCAGTTCTTCCACTTATTGTATCGTCAGTAGTTGTGTGTGGTGCCTAGGGCTGCCCCCCAAATAGTCGACCAAGCACTGGTCGACCAAAAAAACCATCAGCTGACCAAAATTTCCCTAGTCTATTGGACATTGGACAAACATTTGGAGCAGTGTCTTGTCAAAATGGCGTCTGGCCTAAAAGGCTGGAGGGCTTTAATTGAATATTATTATCAATTAGATGACTAATCGCTCTAAATGACGATCGCTGGTCGACCAAGAAAGTCCTTGCTTGGGGTCAGCCCTTGTGGTACCAATAGAACTGCATTCCTTCCTGTGTTTTCCATAACCCTCTGTAAGGGTGCCGAGCACACTGATCCGATACTAAAAGGTGGAGCGAGAAACACTCACTCACTCACTCAAAGTATATAATGTGTTTCCTAAGGAGGAGTTGCTCTACCGCACCGTTGTGATGAAAAGAGAAGCTCTGGATCTACCACTCAGTCCTGGTTCCTACCCTCACCTGTGGTCATGAAAGCTGGGTCAGGACCCAAAGAACCAGGTCCAGGTCCAAGCGTCTGAAATGTGTTTCCTCAGGAGGGGGTCTGGAGTCTCCCTTAGAGAGGGGGGGAGAAGTTCAGCATCCGTGAGGAACTCGGAGTAGAGCCGCTGCTCCTTTGCGTTGAAAGGAGCCAGTTGAGGTGGTTCAGGATCATCTGGTAAGGATGAACCCTGGGCGCCTCCCTGGGTGTTTGTCTCCTGGTGTGAAGCTCTACACGTGCCCTCCGTATACGCATCACGAGCAGAGATGACATCTTCACACCCACGTAACAAAGTACAGCAATTAGTGACTCATCACCTGAAATTAATTGTCACTATAATTGGCTGTGTCACCTGGAATTTACAGTCGGCATAGATAACGGTCAGGAGGAACCGCCTTGGTAGTCTTAGGGCCCGTCCACACTGAGACGCGTTTTCCTGTAACCGCACAACTTTGGTCTGGTTTTGGCCGACCATCCACGCGCAGTCGGCGTTATCGGAGCCTGAAAACTGGATCTTTTGGAGTGCAGGGCTGAGGCCGAGGTGGATCTTACTCCTCTCCTTCTGGTCCCTCAGGAAGACCCAGGACCAGGTGGAGAGATTAGATCTCCACACTGGCCTGGGAACGCCTCAGGATCCCCCAGTTAGAGCTGGTTAATGTGGCCCGGGAAAGGGAAGTTTGGGGTCCCCTGCTGGAGCTGCTGCCCCCAAGACCCGACCCCGGATAAGAGGCTGAAGATGAGATGAGATGAGATGAGACGGTGCTTTTCCTACTGTGACATGTTAAAATAAAATGAGGGCCCCGCTCAAAATGGACGGTTACTTTGCATATACTTAAATTTATCTACAACATCAACTTTTTATTAATTCTTGTTTTGTGCATATGTTGAAAATGTGCTCAGAAGAACTGTGTCTTTAGCAGAGTTTAATATGTGAGTGTGTGTGTGTGTGTGTGTGTGTGTGTGTATCTACGCTGGCTGTAAGTAGACACAAGTGTGTATTGGGGTTTATTTGTGTGTTGGCTGTGTGAGCATGTTGCTCTGGCTGCGTGCCAGGGATGAACTGCCACCTGTGCGAGTTTCCGAGCCATATGGGTTTTGGTGTAGCTTGATGATTGGGCCAGCAAGTTCAGGTTAAGAAGAGTTTCAGTGGAAGCCAGAGATTAATTGGAAGCGGGTAGTGTGTGAGCCATCTGCTCAATCTGTCCGTCTGTAACCGCCGTCCCCGCCCCCTCTGTCACCGCGCTGCCAAGGAAAAGAGGAGCAGACAATACAGATGGTCCTATAAAATGGACTTGCATTGTTCGATTATAGACTTGAAGCTTTGACCTTTTCCGCTCTGACAGAACTCGCAGGCGGCACGGTGGTTAGCACTGTCAACTCCATCTTTGTCTCTAAGGTATAATTTACTCCAACGAAAAACAATGTAGTCCGAAGCGCGGACCCACAGGAGTGTGTGCAGCTTGTATACACTGAGACCCTGCAGTCCTTTTATGTCCAAGTGTTGCTCAGTTATCGAGAAAGACCACAGGACCTCAAACTGTTGTGAAGTACATACATTAACCATGCATTTCAAGTGTTTTTGTGTGTGAATGCATTTAACATTAAAGACAATTGTTCCATATAAATGATGTTTCTTTGTTTAGCGTCTTAAATAGAAGCGGCAGATGACATTTCTCAGCTGCAGACAATAAAACATAATTGCCTGCCACAGTGGGAAGTGAAAAAAGTTCATTTTAGACGATGGTTGATGCTAACTTGAGTCTAGTTACGAGATCTTTTGGGAAGGGGTGAAAACACTGGTTGCTGATTGGATAAACCATCTGTCTGTCACCAACACACGGGCCAAACCAACCAATCAGATGACTGAAGCGTGTGGCGTGCGGTGTGGCTGGACTCCTCACTGTTTCACTCACAGACTGTTTAGGATGTCGTCTCTTATGTGGTTGAAAAGGTTTGCTGTGTGACAAAGTGCGAACTTTGTGCGACTGTGTGTGTGTGTGTGTGTGTGTGTGTGTGTGTGTGTGTGTGTGTGTGTGTGTGTGTGTGGCAGTGAAGTGATGACACTGCCTCCATGTTAAACCCATTAGGAGTCAGCGGTTGCACGGGACATTTATCTGTTTTTAGACTCTTTTTTTCCAGTATGTTCCAAAAAGTCTGTGAATAAGTGTGGACGGACAGCGACGATCTGTTAGCACACCATAAAAGTTTCCTTTTCATTTCTTCAGCCATGACTTCCCTCTACTCTCTGAATCTACTGGCGAAATCCTCGTCACTGCCTGTAGTTCGCTGTGATTGGTTGATCGGCGTGTCTTTAGGGCGGAGCATGAGGCGTACGAGCCAATCGTGCGTCTGTGCAGAGCAGAGAACAACACATAGAAAGTGTTTTTGCACACAGAGCCAGTTGTTTGTTTTGCAAAACTCCACCGCGCCCGTATCATCCTGTCCACTCTGCACAGTTCACAGTTTGTGCACACGCCACAGATCCCCCCCCCACCCCCCTCACGCATGTTACAATATCACAGGCACACGCCTCAAGCTAGCACACGCTAAATGACATTAGCAGTTGCTATCTATGAGTAAGTTAGCCAGACTACCTCAATGTAGCGTGTACCCCATGCTGTTTATTGATGAGAGAAGACACAAGCGCGTTCACAGGAATCTGGTGCACGCGCGCTTACGAGCACTCCATTGGAGGGAGCGGAGGAGCTCTTGGTTGAGGGGGAGGGGCGTGAGAGTTGGAAACATTCAAAATTTGAGTCAACTCCATCAGCCAGACTTGCCGACTGCAGCTTTAATCAATGTACACATGAGACTAAACCATCCGTCAGTGTAAATGCAGTGATGATTCTGATTTGCTGAACATTTTGAATTATCTTTTTTCTTGCGTGAGTTCTAAGAACAGTTTATCCTGTGATGTAAAAAAGCAGAACACTATAACATGCTCTAACGTGTGAGCTAGTGCTTGATGAGATGTTGTATATGTCCTCCTGCATTTACACGGGGAAAGGGACCTTTACCTCAGTAAACGCAGCAGCTGCTGAGGAGAGACAGACAATAAATGCATCACCATGACAACTGTTGCTTTTACACCTGACTGTGGAAAAGACTCGGTTCATGAACACGGCTGAGACACAAACTTGAAGTGTACTGGGATTATTAAAGTATGTCTGATTCTGATTCTCTTCCTACAAAAGTCAATTTAATTGTGAGAACTTGAACCTTTTGAGTTTTTCTAACACCGTCATCGATGTAAAAATAAACCCCTTGCAGTTTGCTTCGCTGGTATCAGTGCAGAGGATGCAAAACTCAAAATCCCAAATCCCAAAGACTTTTATTTTGTAATTTCTCGTGGGCTTTTAATGTGATACAGCCTCAGATTTGACCTGGTTATTTAAAACGACCTGATCAGCTTTGGATTCCTTTTAGATTCACTAACAGAGAGAATCCAGCAGGTTATGTTAAATAAGCATATGTCCACACACACACACGTACACACACACACACACACACACACACACACACACACAGACACACACACACACACACACTGGTTGGTATCATGTATTCAGACAGCTGCAGGACTTCTCCAGGGCAACCATCTTGTGAAATTCTCTGATGACCGACCATTGTTTCTGCCTTTCTCGTGTTTTCACCTTATTTGACGTCTTATGCTGACATCGCTTCACTGCGTGTGTGTGTGTGTGTGTGTGTGTGTGTGTGTGTGTGTGTGTGTGTGTGTGTGTGTGTGTGTGTGTGTGAGAGAGAGAGAGAGAGAGAGAGGCTGAATAACCAACTATCAACATGTGCTCTGCATTCCTTGCAGAGCCCAAAGTAGACCTTTCCTAGTGCACACACAGACACACACACACACACACACACACACACACACACACACACACACACACACACACACACACACACACACACACACACACACACACACACACACACACACACACACAATCCGACCTCTCAGGCCCGGTTCAGACCAAAGATTCACCACGAGACCAAGTGAAACCTGCCCGTTCACACCAGTGAGACGAGGCGAGACCAGACGGTGTATAGTCTCCATAGCAACGCCTCCCTGTACTTCTGTTCTAGCCTCCAACTTTTCAGGCTTGGATCTAATTTGTGGCATAATAAAATATAAATGAGGGCAGAGACAGTGAGATACTTTCTACAGCTGCACTTCTAGTTGTGATGAAACAGCGAAAATAACGATTTATTTCCCTGATTCACGACTTTGTTCTGGATTGTGGCGCGATAGAGAGGACGCCATTACCAGGTGAAGGGACGCCTCATCTGGATGTGTGGACCTCATCTTAGGTCGCACTCCCACTGTCCATCCGTACCGTGCCCAAACAGGTTTCACCGCTAAAGTCTGGTTCCTTTGACCAGTGTGAGTGCAACCGTACCGCGTCTAGGAGCGATACAGTTGCCGTCCACGGCCCGTTTGGGAGAGGTGGGCTTTAGTAAAGCACATTTGCACATGTACGAGCACGAGCGTGCGCACGTGTACGAGCACAAGGCCTACGGCGGTTCTGAGGTAATTTCCTGTGCGCCTGTTGGGACGTAGAAAAAAGAAGGAGGGACCATGCGCGGACATTTCAAACAATGGCGGCGAAAGGTTCACGTTGGTGTGATGCGGAGTTGGAGTGTTTACTGCAGATTTGGTCGATGAAAAGATTCAAAAACAGTCGACAAGACGCACAAAAACTCAGAGGTCTACGGAAAGATCTGGAAACAAAGCCACGCATCGCCATGACGTCATCAATGCGTGTGACGTGTTACGGCGTGATGACGTATAGGCAGCAAGAAGCATTCTCCGAGGCCCAGGTAGTGTGAGTACAAACGGACCTGGAGGGGGGACAAGGACCCTAAAGCACGGGGCACGGGACGGACGCACAGTGGGAGGGCGCCCTTAAGTGTTGTGTGTTGCGTTGGGTCCCAGCGTTTGCGCGTATCGTTCACAACAGCTTAGACTTCATTGGCTGTTTAAACCTCTGATGAGCGCACGCATCGGCCTTTTACACACTTTTAACATTGTACAATTACAAAGTGACAATGAACATTACACTGATGACTCCATAACGTTTTTCACACATTCACACACACACACACACACAACCACACACACACACACACACACACACACAGACACACACACACACACACACACAACCACACACACACACACACACACGTGCATCTATACTATCACAGACCTTCATCACCTGACATGATGGACGAATTCTGATTCTCCTTCTGTATCTACTGTCTCTTTCTTGAACACACATGCACCAGCAAAAAGCACTCTGTCTACTCTGAAACCACTCTCACTGTGTGTGTGTGTGTGTGTGTGTGTGTGTGTGTGTGTGTCCGCACACGCACAGTTAAGAGAGGTTAACGCACAAGGCCAGACACCACTTACCCCTACCTGTCATCTTCAAACACTGATGAATGGACCCAGCTACTGGCTGACAAGGCAACAGGCACACACGCACGCACGCACACGCACACGCACACGCACACACACACACACACACACACACTGCACTCAAGCAAAAAGCATGCAAGGACTTTGATGGACAGAACAGATGGTTAGAACGCTGCAGCTATAATCTTAACTTTGACCGTTTTATTTCAGTTTTAGCTTCGTTTCATTGGCTCCCTTTCCGCGTCACAGTCGGGCGCGTCGCTAGCCAGTGAAAACACTCGGGGCTGGTGCCCAGAGTCCCTTTCAGACGGGGGTCCAGGGGTTTCTCCCCCTAGAAACCTTTGAAATTAGGCTGAGCATGTATTGTGACGTAGCTTGAGAAGGAGAGACCTGTGGTGTGTGACTCCAGGTCTACGGAGGAGGTTAATGTTCCTGTTAAGGATGGAAAGGTGTCAGCACAGACACCAGCTGATGAATGAGACGTGAGAACAGCCTCAGAAGCACTGTCATGCACCGACCCCATGTCAAGTGGACTAACACAGGGACATCATATACAGAAAACACACCCTCACCCTGCACATGGAGCTCTCCTCCAGTCTAACACCCTGTATCTGCGACCATGTCAACAGGCCTCGGAACCTTTTCCTATCCTTTCGGGCTGAAGTAGTAACACTACTTCCTTTTTGACATGGTCATGGTCAGGGTCACCCAGAACAGGATTGTTGGGGCGTGAAACAAAGACACTGACAGCGCACAAACAGACGGACACGGCCCAAAAGCAGCACAACCCTGCTGCAAAGGCAGCTGCCAAAACACGGTCACGTCACGGACGTAGCGTCTCCGTCGAGGTCCGTTCTCTCAACTTGATCCAATCGTCCTCGCCTACGGGAGTCTCCATCTTGTCAGACTTTGACTCCGCCTCATTTCCTCTGACCAAAAAAGGGCATGTATGTGACGTAGGGGGGAGGGGCGTACTTCCATCTGGCTGACGTTTACCTCCGAGGAGAAGTGAGGGCCAGAGTCTAGCTGTCACTCAAGAGGCCACGCCCCTAATTATTCATAAACTTTAACCTCCAATAAAATAAAAACTAGCCCCTCCCCCTCAGTGTTGTCATGGAGATCTGAGCTAAACACACAGACTAGAATGTTCTTTTGTCCTTAAACAGGTTTAATGATGCTGTGTAAACGGCCTGTTTAACATGGGGCTCAGTGAGAAACTGCTCTGTTATGAAACCTGCCCCTAGTGGACACTCAGGGAACTGACGCTGACGGAGCTTCCTGATTGGATCAAACAGGAAGTTGCTATGGCGGGGGCTTGGGTAGGACACAGTAGGATAAAACTATGATCAGACATCCGAAACATACAGAAATAATAATAATAATAAGCATGTTGTAGTGACGACTGTAGCTGGAGTCAGAAAGGAGCATCTGCAGCAGTCCGTCCAGCTCCCCCCTCACTGTGCTGCACATTAACTCCTGACTGTGTGTTTTAGAGAGCATGCAATGGTGTGTGAATACATCAGTCAGCCAGAGAGCCACATATATATATATTTATATACATATATATACGGTATATACATACACTCCTGTCAGGACTGAGACGGGAGGTCAGGAACCCATTTGTCAAACATGACATTGGTCCCCAGATGTCCAACCACAGACCCAGACCTTTAGGAAAACACTGACGTGAATATGTGTAATCGCTCATAAATTCATATGAACACACACACACACACACACACACACACACACACACACACACACACATTACAGTGCAGACTATCAGGACAGGGTTCAGCGCAGCTCCCAGTCTGTGAGTATCATCATCAAAATCCATCATCTCCACATGCAAGGCAGCGGAGCAGAGAGGGAGTAGCTGACAGCGAATCTGTGTGTGTGTGTTTGTCGGAGTGTGTGTGGCTCCGGGAAGGTGTGTTTTCTCTGGTATTTCCTGAGGTGAAAGTGCCAATCTGCTCCGATGCTGCTGCAGGTCCATCATTTGATTTATGTTGTTGAGATTCTGTGCGCACGTGTGTGTGTGTGTGTGTGTGTGTGTGTGTGTGTGTGTGTGTGTGTGTGTGTGTGTGTGTGTGTGTGTGTGTGTGTGTGTGTGTGTGTGACAGAAAAGAAAACTCACTGCAAAAACTAGCTTGAAGCAACATCACAGGATGTGGATTTCACTGTACGGTTTGGGATCTTAACTGAATTGAAAATACTGACATGAATGGAGCGTGGACTGGTGCCTGGAGAGGTGCCAGTTCATCTCCTGGGCACTGCCGAGGTGCTGTTGAGCAAGGCACCCAACCCCCAACTGCTCGGGGCGCCGGTCACTGGCAGCCCCCTCGCTCTGACACCTCTCCTTAATTGCATGTATAGGTCCTGGTTGTGCATGTGTGTTTTTCGGGCCTGTGTGTGTAACATGATTAATAATAAGAGTGAAAAATTCAATTTCTGCGCTGGTGTGATGCGGAGGTGGAGTGTTTACTGCAGATTTGGTCGATGAAAAGATTCAAAAACAGTCGACAAGACGCACAAAAACTCAGAGGTCTACGGAAAGATCTGGAAACAAAGCCACGCATCACCATGACGTCATCAATGCGTGTGACGTGTTACGGCGTGATGACGTATAGGCAGCAAGAAGCATTCTCCGAGGCCCAGGTAGTGTGAGTACAAATGGGCCTGGAGGGGGGGACTAGGACCCTAAAGCACGGGGCACGGGACGGAGGCACAGTGGGAGGGCGCCCTCAGAGTCACGGTGATGAACTGGCACAGTTCAATCTTAAATTGCAATTTTCCATTTCCTCCTCATGGCTTTAAAGAGAAGAAGTGGAAAGCATGGATTCAGAAGTGATTTGGAGCTGGACTTGTACACGTGGGGTTTTCATACGGAGAGAGACCTTTTGCTGAGTACATGCCATCTGACCTGAACATCACACACACCCCTAACTGCTACCAAACACACACACACACGCACATGTGCACACACAAAGCCTCTCCGAGAAGACCCAAACAAGCAAGACACGAGTTAACCTTCATATCTCTGGTGAAAATGTTGCTCTATCTGCCAGCGACGGCAAAAACCCATCTTCAATAAATAGACTTGCATCTGGCTGTGGGCTTATCAGGAGAGGCTGGACACTTCGCCCGGGGCTCTCTCTTTTGACCTGTGACCCTTCAAAATATGAATATTACACACACACACACACACACACACACACACACACAGGCACACCAGTGGAACACAGCCAAAATGTCAATAGGCAGCCTGCAGATATCTCTCCCACAGCGTCTTTCTCTGTCTCATTTTCCCGTAAATAAACCAAATAAATGCATAAAGTACAGAGAGCTAGAAGGGTTGGAATAAAATGTTTTTTGTTGTTGTTGTGTCTTTTTAATATTAGTTGCCCTTAGTTGAACCGAGCACATCTGTAGTTTTTAGATGAACCGTACAAGAGCTGAAAGTAGAGACGCTCTGCCTTCAAGAATACTCTCTCATCTTCAACCTCTTATCCTGGATCAGGTCTCAGGCGCAGCAGCTCCAGCAGGGGACCCCAAACTTCCCTTTTCCGGGCCACATTAACCAGCTCTAACTGGGGGATCCTGAGGCGTTCCCAGGCCAGTGTGGAGATCTAATCTCTCCACCTGGTCCTGGGTCTTCCCCGAGGCCTCCTCCCAGCTGGACGTGCCTGGAACACCTCCCTAGGGAGGCGCCCAGGGTTCATCCTTACCAGATGATCCTGAACCACCTCAACTGGCTCCTTTCAACACAAAGGAGCAGCGGCTCTACTCCGAGTTCCTCACGGATGCTGAACTTCTCCCCCTCTCTCTAAGGGAGACTCCAGACCCCCTCCTGAGGAAACACATTTCGGCCGCTTGTACCCGCGACCTGGTTCTTTGGGTCCTGACCTGGACCTGGTTCTTTGGGTCCTGACCCAGCTTTCATGACCACAGGTGAGGGTAGGAACCAAGACTGAGCGGTAGATCGAGAGCTTTGCCTTCCTCAGCTCTCTTTTCATCACAACGGTGCGGTAGAGCGACTGCAGCACCGATGATAAGATTTGACTTATATATATGTTTTTGCTAACAGCCGGACGTGGCTAACAGTGATTAGCTCTGGGCAGTACGGTGAAGGCATTTAAAGGTCTTTTTTAACCACTAATGCTGCTGAAAATAACAGCAAACCTCTGCAGCAGCATGAGAAGAGTCCCTACACACACAACAAAGCAGCAACAGCGTAGTTAGTGAACCCAGAGTTTATTAAAAGAGTGTTTTAAAGACTTACCTACTGGCGCCTGTACCAGCTCCTCTCATAGTAAAGTCCATTACAGTGGAAGGAGCCCATTGGTGCTTTGTTGTGTGTGTGTAGGGACTCTTCTCATGCTGCTGCAGAGGTTTGCTGTTATTTTCAGCAGCATTAGTGGTTAAAAAAGACCTTTGAATGCCTTCACCGTGCTGCCCCGAGCTAATCACTGTTAGCCACGTCCAGCTGTTAATGACTCCACCTGATTTCTACCTTAATAATTGTTACAGAAACAAACGGTCTCCATGGATTATTTGATGTACGTAAGCGCCGAAAAAGGCCCTGGGATGATTTGAAGATGAATTCAGGCAACAGTGACAGACAGATGGGCGTTAGGCGCGGTCTGGCTTAGCGTAGACCTGTACACCGCCGGGCCATGAACACCAGTCCCCTGGGTGAAAGTCCCGCGGACACATCCGACACCCAGAGAGTAGCGATCTTTCTCCTTCTCTGTGCCGGACGTCATTTCCACAGTAATTCATGGATTACACACAAATTCCAGTGCATTACTTTTCATAGTAACGTACGAACAGTGAAAGAGTTCAGCCCGACCGATGACACTCACTGGAGTGATAACATTTGTACACTAGGACACACACACACACACACACACACACACACACACTGTATGTCTGGACTGGCTGAGGTCGGGAGCTGAGGGGCAGTAGGCAGGAGAAGAAAGGCTGAATTTATTAGGCCCACACCAACCTTTCAAAGTACGCCAGCAACAAGCAATGAATCTCCGACAAGAAATAAATAACCGCTGTCTTTGAGTCTCGGGCAGGAATATAAGAGGCGTGGGTGGACGGAGGCGCCAGTGAGACAGGGAGGGAGGCAAGACTTTGGGCGAGACGCAGCAGTAAGTCTTCGGAGGCAGCTTGTTTGTTTGGCAGGAAGTGAGATGCATCTTTCTTTTCACAGTAAAAGACACAAACACACATTCATTAAGGTGAGGACCAGTGAAGGACTGAAAATAAGGACAGAACCGAAGGAGTGAGGATCAGCGCTGAGCAGATGGATATTAGGGCGCCCTCCCACTGTGCGTCCGTCCCGTGCCCCGTGCTTTAGGGTCCTTGTCCCCCCCTCCAGGCCCGTTTGTACTCACACTACCTGGGCCTCGGAGAATGCTTCTTGCTGCCTATACGTCATCACGCCGTAACACGTCACACGCATTGATGACGTCATGGCGATGCGTGGCTTTGTTTCCAGATCTTTCCGTAGACCTCGGAGTTTTTGTGCGTCTTGTCGACTGTTTTTGAATCTTTTCATCGACCAAATCTGCAGTAAACACTCCACCTCCGCATCACACCAACGTGAACCTTTCACCGCCATTGTTTGAAATGTCCGTGCATGGTCCCTCCTTCTTTTTTCTATGTCCCAACAGGCGCACAGGAAATGACCTCAGAACCACCGTAGGCCTCGTGCTCGTACACGTGCGCACGCTTGTGCTCGTACACGTGCAAACGTGCTTTACTAGAGCCCATCTCTCCCAAACGGGCCGTGGACGGCAAGCGTGCCGCTCCTAGACGTGGTACGGTTGCACTCACACTGGTCAAAGGAACCAGACTTTAGCCATGAAACGTGTTTGAGCACGGTACGGAGGCACAGTGTGAGTGCGCCCTTAGTGTACATGGGAAAGACTGTTGTCACTTAAATGGACAGAAGAAAGAAAGTGAGATAAAAGAAGAGGTGGAGAACAGAAACACTTATAAAGATCAAGTAAATACAGTTAAATCCCACATTGTCTCCAAGTGGTTACTTCTTTCTACTGTTTCTACGTCCTCATCAAACCACAATGACCCTAAATCAGCTAAGCACACACACTTTATAATGTATAAAGAGAGAATATGGAGGTTTGGGAACAGATGCTTCTCAAACGCACTGAGCAGAGGAACTTCCTGGGCAGGTGGATCCCTTATTACGCTTTAATATTTGGGGATTTTAAAGCTAGATTTAAACGTATGAACATGAACTGAAGTGGCTTTTTCCACTGAACTAACGTATGAAATAATGAATGAATGCTTAAACGGAGGTTTAGTAAAACACGTATCAAACACAGAACACCTCCAGAGCTCTAAAGATAGAAATGATCAAATATTAACAGAGTCTCCGTGACACAGCGCGGCTTAACTCACTGAACACGCTTCCTGTCAGGGCTGGAGTTCAGTGGGGTTGCTATGGTACCGCCAAAAAATGTCCAATCAGTCACTGGGATGATGATGAAGATGATGATGATGATGATGATGAGACTCATCTGCAGCTCCACTGCTACAGAACTGTAGAGCAACAGTCATCGGCCCTGGGCCTCTGAATATTTAACGGATGTTTTAATAAGAATTATTATTATTATTATTATGGTAGTATTCCTATTATGTATTATCACAGCGATAGTGATGTTATTATTGTGATTTTTATAGGCTACTGCAATCATTATAACTGTTCTCCCGTTACTCCTGTTTCTGTCGTCCGTTGGTGGTTGCTAAAGTGTCCTCTAGGAGCCAAAACATGTGCTAAAGTGTCCTCTAGGACTCAAAACCTGTGCTAAAGTGTCCTCTAGGAGTCAAAACATGTGTTATAATGTCCTCTAGGAGTCAAAATGTGTGCTAAAGTAACCTCTAGAAGGCAAAATGTGTGCTAAAGTGTCCTCTAGGAGGCATAACGTGTGCTAAAGTGCCCTTTAGGAATCAAAACGTATGTTAAAGTGTCCTCTAGGAGTCAAAATGTGTGCTAAAGTGTCCTCTAGGGGTCAAAACGTGTGCTAAAGTGTCCTCTAGGAGTCAAAACGTGTGCTAAAGTGCCCTCTAGGAGCCAAAACCTGGGCTAAAGTGCCCTCTTAGAGTCAAAACATGTGCTAAAGTGCCCTCTAGGAGTCAAAACGTGTGCTAAAGTGCCCTCTTAGAGTCAAAACGTGTGCTAAAGTGTCCTCTAGGAGCCAAAACCAGTGCCCCTGCCCTTCAGAAAGTCTGTGCACGGCACTGGTGGACCACAAAAATATTGAAGTGGCACAGAGAGGAAGGTCTAATTAGGTTGACGTTGATAGTTTCACTTTCCTAATGCATGATGGGACGGATGCTGACCCCAGATACTCAGGTCATACCTTCTTGTCTTGCTAATAAACATATGTCTCTGTAAGGTGTGTGTGTGTGTGTGTGTAAGGGGGGGGGGTGCCCTGGTGCTCCGACAGCCATCACCGTGGCCCGCGTTGTGTATTCAGAGCACATGCACAGAGCACAGATCTCTCTTGCCCCGAGGTGCTGGTGGTCCGGCACAAGTCCCTGTTCTATCCTTATTTTTCCTTTCAATTTGTTTCTGTCGGAGGATTCAGACACAAAAGAATAAATCAGGGTTTTATTTGTCTCTCTGTCTCCGCTCCTGCTCCAGCATCCGCCCCGCCCACGCAGCGCCCCGCCGGCACAGCTTGGGACAAAGTGCACACATGCACATACGTCTAAAAAGCATCTTGATATGATAATTCCTCACACTCGTCGTATAAATCTCGTGCATAGCTATTTTTGATTGTGCTCTGTTGCTGCTCACACACTCACAACGCTGTGATTCATTCATGCTTCACCCCCCCCCCCCCCTCCACCTTTGCTGTGTCCTATTATTATTGAACCTGTGACGGAGGTTTCCCATGAGGATCATTAAAAATGAATCTCATTCACACACACACACACACACACACACTGGCGCAGGCGCTAGCAGCTAGACACTGCAGCACATGTAGCAGCACTGGTGGTACAATAGCACAACACTACAGGTATGCTAGCAGGATCTCTTGGCAGGTGTTCCACCGTGGTCTTAGGGCATCCTCCCACTGTGCGTACGCCCCGTGCGCCGTGCTTTAGGGTCCTTGTCCCCCCCTCCAGGCCCGTTTGTACTCACACTACCCGGGCCTCGGAGAATGCTTCTTGCACACATTTTGGCTCCTAGTGGGCACTTTCACACACATTTTGGCTCCTAGAGGACACTTTAGCACATGTTTTGGCTCCTAGAGGGCACTTTAGCACATGTTTTGGCTCCTAGAGGGCACTTTAGCACACATTTTGGCTCCTAGAGAGCACTTTAGCACACATTTTGGCTCCTAGAGGACACTTTAGCACATGTTTTGGCTCCTAGAGGGCACTTTAGCACACATTTTGGCTCCTAGAGAGCACTTTAGCACACATTTTGGCTCCTAGAGGACACTTTAGCACATGTTTTGGCTCCTAGAGGGCACTTTAGCACATGTTTTGGCTCCTAGAGGGCACTTTAGCACACATTTTGGCTCCTAGAGAGCACTTTAGCACACATTTTGGCTCCTAGAGGACACTTTAGCACATGTTTTGGCTCCTAGAGGACACTTTAACACACATTTTGACTCCTAGAGGGCACTTTAGCACAGGTTTTGGCTCCTAGAGGGCACTTTAGAACATGCTTTGGCTCCTAGAGGGCACTTTAGCACATGCTTTGGCTCCTAGAGGACACTTCAACACACATTTTGACTCCTAGAGGGCACTTTCGCACAGGTTTTGGCTCCTAGAGGTCACTTTAGCACACATTTTGGCACCTAGAGGGCACTTTAGCACACGCTTTGGCTCCTAGAGGACACTTTAGCACATGCTTTGGCACCTAGAGGGCACTTTAGCACATGTTTTGGCACCTAGAGGGCACTTTAGCACATGTTTTGGCTCCTAGAGGGCACTTAAGCACACATTTTGGCTCCTTGAGGGCACTTTAGCACACGCTTTGGCTCCTAGAGGACACTTTAGCACATGTTTTGGCTCCTAGAGGACACTTTAGCACACGTTTTGGTTCCTAGAGGGCACTTTAGCACACATTTTGGCTCCTAGAGAGCACTTTAGCACACATTTTGGCTCCTAGAGGACACTTTAGCACATGTTTTGGCTCCTAGAGGGCACTTTAGCACACGTTTTGGCTCCTAGAGGACACTTTAGCACACGTTTTGGTTCCTAGAGGGCACTTTAGCACACATTTTGGCTGCTAGAGGGCACTTTAGCACACATTTTGGCTCCTAGAGGACACTTTAGCACATGTTTTGGCTCCTAGAGGACACTTTAACACACATTTTTACTCCTAGAGGGCACTTTAGCACAGGTTTTGGCTCCTAGAGGGCACTTTAGCACATGCTTTGGCACCTAGAGGGCACTTTAGCACATGTTTTGGCACCTAGAGGGCACTTTAGCACATGCTTTGGCACCTAGAGGGCACTTTAGCACATGTTTATGCTCCTAGAGGGCACTTTAGCACACATTTTGGCTCCTAGAGGGCACTTAAGCACATGTTTTGGTTCCTAGAGGACACTTTAACACATGCTTTGGCACCTAGAGGGCACTTTAGCACATGTTTATGCTCCTAGAGGGCACTTTAGCACACATTTTGGCACCTAGAGGGCACTTTAGCACACGCTTTGGCTCCTGGTAGGCATTTTAATTCAAGTTTTTGCTCCTAGAGGGCATTTTAATGCAGAATCCATTTAATATAAGACCCTTTAAGGCTTTTAGGCCAATTGTATTGTAATGGATACGTTCAATTAATGGGGACCAGTCCGTAAATACCCCGTGTGCTGAGTCTGATTAAAGAAAGAATAAAAAAGCCTGACATCACAAAACAGGAGATTGGATTAGGACAGCACAGGGCGTGTGTGTGTGTGTGTGTGTGTGTGCGTGTGTGTGCCTCTGTGTGTGTGTGTGTGTGTGTGTGTGTGTGTGTAAACATACTGTCATCATTATGAAAAAGCAAAAGAAACCCTGGCTGTTTCATTTTCCATTTTGGCTTTTAGTCCATTTGTATTAATTTGTTTTTTCCGATGACGTTGAATGCTCTCCGTAATGAATTTGAACTTCCTGTCCTGTATTAGCGTCGGGCAATATATTACATTTCCCAGCGATACACTTGCCCAGATGTGCACACAGAGGCCATGGCGAGAGCGAAACATCTGTGCCCGGGGCTCTGTACCCTGAGTTTCACCTTCCAGTGAACCTGTCTCTTCATTTTTCTACATTTTTACAATTTATGAGCAACGCAAAACCAAGCCCCGCCCACAGAGAGGGTCTTCCTGTTTTTAGACCAATCAGGAAGCTCCGTCAGCGTCAGTTCTCTGAGTGTCCACTAGGGGCAGGTTTCATAACAGAGCAGTTTCTCATTGAGCCCCATGTTAAACAGGCCGTTTACACAGCATCATTAAACCTGTTTAAGGACAAAAGAACATTCTAGTCTGTGTGTTTAGGTCTTATCTCCATGACAACACTGAGGGGGAGGGGCTAGTTTTTATTTGATTGGAGGTTAAAGGTTATGAATAATTAGGGGCGTGGCCTAGTGAGTGACAGCTAGCCTCTGGCCCTCACTTCTCCTCGGAGGGAAACGTCAGCCAGATGGACGTACGCCCCTCCCCCCAACGTCACATACATGCCCTTTTTTGGTCAGAGGAAATGAGGCGGAGTCAAAGTCTGACAAGATGGAGACTCCCGTAGGCGAGGACGACTGGATCAAGTTGAGAGAACGGACTTGAATTGCCTTTTTGAAGGGCAGGGGAGAAAAGGAAAAACAAGGGCACAGGCGTCGTCATCATCGCCACTTCAGAGGGCACTTTAGCACATGTTTTGGCTCCTAGAGGACACTTTAGCACATGTTTTGGCTTCTAGAGGGCACTTTAGCACATGTTTTGGCTCCTAGAGGACACTTTAGCACACGTTTTGGCTCCTAGGACACTTTAATAGAAGTTTTGGCTCCTAGAGGACACTTTAGCACAAGTTTTGGCTCCTAGAGGACACTTTAGCACACGTTTTGGCTCCTAGAGGACACTTTAGCACACGTTTTGGCTCCTAGAGGACACTTTAATAGAAGTTTTGGCTCCTAGAGGACACTTTAGCACAAGTTTTGGCTCCTAGAGGACACTTTAGCACACGTTTTGGCTCCTAGAGGACACCGTAGCACACGTTTTGGCTCCTAGAGGACACTTTAGCACGCATTTTGGCTCCTAGAGGGCACTTAAGCATGTGTTTAGGCTCCTAGGGGGCACATTAATACAAGTTTTGGCTCCTAGAGGGCACTTTAGCACGTTTTTTGGCTCCTAGAGGACACCTTAGCACGTGTTTGGGCTCCTAGAGGGCACTTTAGCACACATTTTAGCTGCCATAACCCCCCTGTGCATGCCAGTGCAATTGACCATGGTGTAAGCAGAATAATGCCCAATGACGTGTCCACGATCAGAAATGATTGGACAACAGAGAAGCCAAGCACGAGTACAGTAGACACCAGTAATAATAATCATTTGCCTTTGTGTTTTTGTTTGTGTTTGGACATCGTTGCCAGGACACCGTCGTTGTAAGAGGAATAAAAATAGGAAACCATGATTAAAGTGAGACTCTGACTCTGAGAAGGCCATTTGGATCTGTCCACTGAACAACAGCCATTCCCAGCAGGTGTTGGCCGGTGCATCAGCCACGCTATCATCTGTTATCTTGTCTCAACAGACAGATCTGGCAGCAGAACAGCAGGGGGAGGGAGGGGGCGGCGGTGTCCCAGCTGACCGGGACAAACACCACCCCCCTCTGAGCAGGACATTGTGGATCCGGCCTCGCTGTTCGACGTTAGACGGAGCACGGACGAGGCCTCGCAGGCAGAGGCAGACAGCTGCGGACTCTCTTGGGACTCGCAGAGTAATTAATTGAGAGTGATTCATTTGGGGCTCACAGCAGAGAGGTGGTGCAGAGAGCTTTTTAAAAGAGCTGAGGAGGTGGGGAGGGATTATCTGCACCATCGTGGGACACACACACACACACACACACACACACACACGCAGGCACAGGAAATATCACAGTGGATGAATGAGCACACACACACACACACACACACATGGTTCATCTAGGGAATTATTATAAATACAGAATATGGGTATATACACTTCTTAGGGCGCACTCACACTGTGCCTCCGTACCGTGCCCAAACAGGTTCCAAGGCCAAAGTCTGGTTCCTTTGACCAGTGTGAGTGCAACTGTACCGCGTCTAGGAGCGGCACGCTTGCCGTCCACGGCCCGTTTGGGAGAGGTGGGCTTTAGTAAAGCACGTTTGCACGTGTACGAGCACGAGCGTGCGCACGTGTACGAGCACGAGGCCTACGGCGGTTCTGAGGTCATTTCCTGTGCGCCTGTTGGGACGTAGAAAAAAGAAGGAGGGACCATGCGCGGACATTTCAAACAATGGCGGTGAAAGGTTCACGTTGGTGTGATGCGGAGGTGGAGTGTTTACTGCAGATTTGGTCGATGAAAAGATTCAAAAACAGTCGACAAGACGCACAAAAACTCCGAGGTCTACGGAAAGATCTGGAAACAAAGCCACGCATCGCCATGACGTCATCAATGCGTGTGACGTGTTACGGCGTGATGACGTATAGGCAGCAAGAAGCATTCTCCGAGGCCCAGGTAGTGTGAGTACAAACGGGCCTGGAGGGGGGACAAGGACCCTCTCTCTCTCCCCCCTCTCTCTCTCTCTCTCTCTCTCCCTCTCTCTCTCTCCCTCTCTCCCTCTCTCTCTCTCTCTCTCTACCCACCCCCCCTCCCCAGGGAGCATGACCGCGGTGTTTGCCATAGAGGGAGGGTTTGACCTCAGTTATGCCGGTTTGGGGGCGAACAAACAGACTCCAGGAGAAATTGGAATTAATAATGTAGACTCTAATTTGTTGACTCAGCTCAGATGATGCGTCAATAAAATATGAAGAGTACAGCGACGCGTCGGGCGCATCTGCCTCGTGAGGGGCATTAAAGCCCTCGCTCCTCGCCTTTGTAGCCAAATACATTACAGGCAGGAAACAATGGCAGCTCGCCGTCACCTCAGACCAAACAGAAGGAGGAGGCTGGGTCACACACACACACACACACACACACACACACACACACACACACACACACACACACTCTCTGACCACAGTGTTTGCTATAGAAGAAGGATGTTTGATTTCTATGGGGAAGGGTTTCACCTATTTTCACTGTGCCTCCGTCCCGTGCCCCGTGCTTTAGGGTCCTTGTCCCCCCCTCCAGGCCCGTTTGTACTCACACTACCTGGGCCTCGGAGAATGCTTCTTGCTGCCTATACGTCATCACGCCGTAACACGTCACACGCATTGATGACGTCATGGCGATGCGTGGCTTTGTTTCCAGATCTTTCCGTAGACCTCGGAGTTTTTGTGCGTCTTGTCGACTGTTTTTGAATCTTTTCATCGACCAAATCTGCAGTAAACACTCCACCTCCGCATCACACCAACGTGAACCTTTCACCGCCATTGTTTGAAATGTCCGCGCATGGTCCCTCCTTCTTTTTTCTACGTCCCAACAGGCGCACAGGAAATGACCTCAGAACCGTCGTAGGCCTCGTGCTCGTACACGTGCTCACGCTCGTGCTCGTACACGTGCACACGCTCATGCTCGTACATGTGCAAACGTGCTTTACAAAAGCCCACCTCTCCCAAACGGGCCGTGGACGGCCAGCATGCCGCTCCTAGATGTGGTATGGTTGCACTCACACTGGTCAAACGCACTAGGCTTTACCCGAAAAACCTGTTTTGGCGCGGTGCGGAAGGACAGTGTGAGTGCGACCTTAATGACACACCAAAGGGATTTGACGGCAGTGGCAAATGAATCATGTGCCTGTAGGTGTGAATGGTTGTCTGTCTCTGTTCGTCTCTATGTGTCCTGTGATAGACTGGCGTCCCGTCCAGGGTGGACCCCGCCTCACGCCCGATGTCAGCTGGGATCGGCTCCAGCCCCCTGCGACCCCAACAGGGACAAGAGGTTGAAGATGAATGAATGAATGAAGATTAAATCTACTATTGTTACAAAGTGGAGAATTTGCGACGAGACGAGTTGAAACTTGCAAACTTTGTGCAACGTTCAGGTCTGCGACGTTCTGCAACCTGCCAGTTCACACCAGTGAGACGACGTATCATCTCCATGGCAACCACTCCCTGTGCTTTTTTTCTATACTCCGACTTTTCTGGGGTTTTTACAAAGCTGGATATTAAGATTCACTTAGTTTATAAATATATAAAAAATGTTTATTCTATAGCTCAACCCTCTTTGTCGCTCACGCACACACATGCTTGTTGAGCCTTTAGCACTTTAGCACGCGTTGTGGCACCTAGAGGGCATTTTAATGGGCCTTTTTGCTCCTAGAGGGCACTTTAACACATGTTTTGGCTCCTAGAGGGCACTTTTAGCATGTGTTTAGGCCCCTAGAGGACACTTTAGCACACGTTTTGGCTCCTGGAGGGCACTTTAGCACACATTTAGGCTCCTAGAGGACACTTTAGCACACATTTAGGCTCCTAGAGGACACTTTAGCACACAATTTGGCTCCTAGAGGGCACTTTAGCACACAATTTGGCTCCTAGAGGACACTTTAGCATGCGTATTGGCTCCTTGAGAGCATTTTAACACACGTTTTTGCTCCTAGAGGACACTTTAGCACACAATTTGGCTCCTAGAGGACACTTTAACACACGTTTATGCTCCTAGAGGGCACTTTAGCACACAATTTGGCTCCTAGAGGGCACTTTAGCACACGTTTATGCTCCTAGAGGGCACTTTAACACACGTTTATGCTCCTAGAGGACACTTTAACACATATTAAGCTAAAAGTGATTTTGTAAAATAATGATAACGGGCCAGTATAATAGTCCCAAGCTCTAAGGCTGTATTGAGATATCTTTAAAGTTCTTATTCTGCAGCCTGCATCGTTGAAAGAACAGATAAATGAGGGGCTGTGGTGTCATCATGAGCTACTAAGCTACTTTCCTCACCTAAAAAGATCTTCAACAGTACAATTGGTAGTTTAGCAGTAAAGTCATATGTAATTAAGGGAAATTCAATGAAAAATCCCACAGATGTGTCTGCCTCCAATGTCCCTATGTACTGTTTCTAAAAATAAAGAAATAATCAATGATTAAAGCCGCAAGCGGTGATGAATGGGGGCCGGCCTGACAGCTAATGCTTCATGAAGCTTCATTTGGACATCACCACTAACACCCTTACCAGTGCAGTTTCAACACCCACGTAATGTCACTACTTTGTGAGTAATGGTCTTTACTGGGCAACTACAAAGTCAAGCGTTCAGCTTTAGGCTTTTGTTTGGTGCGAGAACAAACTTGTTGTTCGGGCCTCTGATAGTTAGCGTATGTGGGATGCTGCAGTCAGCTACTTTCTCATCCAGTGTGTGGTAAAAGTTAAGGAAGTGCTGTATCAACGTGGGCAGACAGCTTTTCCGATGAGCCGCCAGGGGAGGTGGTTAAAAGAGGGGGGGGGGGACACCTCCTCGCTTTCAATCTTTCCTTTGTTGCTGATTTGTCTCTCCCCTCTGTGGGCGCCATTCCTCCCCGGACACATCTGATCCCTTTAACTCCACCAGGCGATAGAGAATGTGTTTAAAGGTGACAGTAGATCAAAGTCTTGAAGCACCAGGCAACCTGCCAGGAAGAGGGGACTACTCACTATTGGCAGAGCGCTTGGACGGAGGGTTAGAGGAAGCAAAAGCATGTGAGAGCATGCACTGAACCCCGAATTGCTCCTTGTGCTGCGCATGGGTGTGTGAATGTGGTGTGAATGGTTACATTAGATCAGATGGTCTGTAGATGTCCGCTGCCGTCAGTGTGAATGTGACAAACACTGTGAAGGCGCTTTGAGTCGTAGTAAGACTAGAAAGGCGCTAAATAAGTACAAGTCCACAAGTCCATTACTTAAAGCTTGAATATATAGAATGAGCAGAACGACGCCATTTAGTGTCTCAAGATCATAGTCAGAAAATAATCCCAGCAGTGGGGTTGCCAGGTTGGTCAGACCCGGCCCAGTAGCTCCAGGAGACCGGAGTCTGTTTGAGCCTGTTTGAACCCGTCCCCTCCAGAAAATCACAGCATCAAAACAAGGATTAGAGGAGTTTGACTGACAGTTAGTGTTAGCCATTAGCGTTAGCCGTTATCGTTAGCTGTTAGAGGGGATCATTTTCCCGTATTTCCTCCGAAATCGTCGAAAAAGGCACAAAAAGTGGACGTGGCGGTGACACCTTAATGGTGAGTTTTTCCTTTTGGTTTTGCCAATGAGAGAGCTGGATGCTGAAAGGCACTTCCAATACTTTAGGATGTCCGCCGCTACTTCTTCTTCTTCTTCTTCTTTGAGTTTTCTGGCGGCCGTCTGCTGCTACTTTCAATGATCTCATCTTCAGCCTCTTATCCGGGGTCGGGTCGCGGGGGCAGCAGCTTTAGCAGGGGGCCCCAAACTTCCCTTTTCTTTAACCAGCTCTAACTGGCGTTCCCAGGCCTGTGTGGAGATCTAATCTCTCCACCTGGTCCTGGGTCTTCCCCGAGGCCTCCTCCCAGCTGGACGTGCCTGGAACACCTCCCTAGGGAGGCGCCCAGGGTTCATCCTTACCAGATGATCCTGAACCACCTCAACTGGCTCCTTTCAACGCAAAGGAGCAGCGGCTACTTTCGAGCACTCTGGATTCTTAAGTTCAGGGGGGACGGACAAGACGACCGGGGGACCGGACGAAAGGGTTTGTATCCGTATTTACCGTCGGGTGGGAAGGATTAAAGAGCTCAACGCCAGTATAGCGTTGTGTATTGGTGCCATCTAAACCCTGAAGGTTCTTGTCTTCCTGAACGAGTACTTAAACTCATGCTCCACATACGCGGGGACCCCCCATGGCTGCCCACCTTGTACTGCATATCTGAAAAAGGTATTAGCCTTGAGTGTCTTCACACAGATAGCGGTGTCTGATTAATGTCAAGTGGTGTAACTTGAGTCCGCTGAAGACAACTTGCTTCAAAATGAAAAACAGAAGAGATACTTTTATTTTGGCGTTCTCCAACCAAACCCGTCCTGGATCTGATCGTGTTATCGCCTCCATCGATGGCGTGATATGTGGAGTCAATGTACTCTTTAAACAACAGGGAGAACTGGTTGCAGCACAGCCCTGAGGTTGATAAATAAAGGCAGGTCACTTTAATTAATGACTCGGACTAACCGCTGATTGGATGTGTAAATCTCCACAAAGGTCACATCTTACCTGTTTAGTCCGTGGCCTTTAACGGCTCCTGTAGTCAATCATTGTTACATCGGCTAAATTAAACCGGCTGTAATTAGAAGAAGCCGTCACGGAAAGTTAGAGGTACAAACTGAAATTGAGAGTTCATGTGTGAAAATAGAAGTCATATAGAAAAGGGCTGTATGATGGACATGCAACAGCATCGGGAGGTCATCGTCTGAGATTCTGACGGCCTCTGAAAGGATTTTGATTTTGTTGTGGCGTGGCAGAACCGTGTCCAAGCCTTTCATATTTAGTCCGCAGCATCCATTTAGCTGCTCTGGGCCGGCACCTTGTTGTGCATATTTGAAATACCATCAGTACTGTACTGTCTACAGCCTGGGTGTCAAAGTCAATGCCCCAGGGATGATATTTGATTAGTATTAGAACCGGCCCGCACGCCACAGCCGCCTGCTGGTGTTTTCCACGCACCAAAACTACATTACCCACAATGCAACGGTAGCACGCGAACTCACTGCAGCGCCGCAAGTGGGCCGCCTCAGCTTCATTATTCATCAGCATTCAGGGCAGATGTCAACTTTCAGCATAAATACCGCGGTTACTGAAGGAGTTATCTAGGTCTGTTACCCGGCGTAAGGTGCGTATGCCCTTAACCTGAATATAATCAGGTTTTTAAACTTCATGTAAACGCTGACGACTGTTTGATTGAATCCAGTTCGTTCAGGCCATTTCCCATTATTTTGGAAAAAAGATTATTGAACCTAAAAAAATAAACACGAATACACGAGAGTTGGTTCAAAACAACAATGGCCGCTCCTAAATAGGTTAGCTTAGCCTCTGCAATAGCATCGGTTTTATATTTTACCGTCTACCCAAAGGTTTTAACTGATTTCCACTCAATGACCAAACCACATTTCCCCTTTTCCCTCCTTTTATTTTAGCAGGTGCGGCAGTTTGTGGTTCCATCGAGCATTCGTTACTACTCAGCCATTAGCCATTAGCCATTAGCCATTAGCCATGAGGTGAAAAACCTTCAAACAGTCCCTGAATGTTACAAAAAGTTCAGCATCTCCCCTGCTTCCTCTCTGGTTTGTGTGGACGGATCAGCTGTGCACATCCTTAAAGCAGTCTGAGGTTCCCCGGTGTTTGTTAGCGCTGCATGGTTCCTGCAGAATAATACCAATGACGCTGTGCAGTGCCTTTCAAAGCTGGGCAGCAGCAGCAACAACAACACAGGCAGATTAGTTCCATCTGGTCGACCACTGGATTTAAATCTGTTTGACATTTGTATTGATTGATTTGCATAACCTTCACTCATCTATGTTTCATATTGTATTTGTATATTGTATATACGCCGTACGGTCTACATGGACATGGATCCACCGCAGCAATGGAGGCTTGTTCACTTCCGGTACTTCGCCGGATTCGTCTATAAATTACTAGCAGTTGGTTTCTTTTATTTTTAAGTTTTAATATTTTCGTGCATTTTGACTTTACACCTTCCTCTCGATCTCCCCATGGTAACACCGGAGAGATTGGCAGCTTTGAAGGCAAACTCGTTGGTCACAGTCTGATGTTCTGTACTTTGACTTTGACGTCCCCATAAGGGTCCTATGTCTTTGCCTCTGCTGATTTAATTTAGCGTTTCCTTAGGGTTAGAGGTTACGGTGAGTGTCAGGGTTAGGGGGTGGTGTTAGGGCAAGGGTGGGCAATTCTGCTCCTGGAGAGCCACTGTCCTGCATGTTTTAGGTTCCTCCCTACCCTAACACACCTGAGTCTAACAATGATCAAACTGTGGCAAGCTTCAGCTGCGATTCACGCTGTCAAAAGCAGATCAGGTATGGGTCACACGGAAAACATCAGGTCACATGGAAGTGCAGTGTGAAGGGAGCCTTAGGGCGCACTCACACTGTCCTTCCGCACCGCGATCAGGGCTTTAGGGTACTTGTCCCCCCTCCCTCTCCCCCCGCACCCCAGCCCCGTTTGTACTCACACTGCCAGGGCTGGCCAATGCTTCTTGCTGTCCATACGTCATCACGTCGTAACACGTCACACGCATTGATCGCGTGTGTGTGGCTTTGTTTCCAAATCTTTCTGTAGACCTCTGAGTTTTTGTGCGTCTTGTCGACTGTTTTTGAATCTTTTCATCGACCAAATCTGCAGTAAACACTCCACCTCTGCATCACACCAACGTGAACCTTTCACCGCCATTGTTTGAAATGTCCGCGCATGGTCCCTCCTTCTTTTTTCTATGTCCCAACAGGCGCACATACTGCTACCGCAGTAGGGCTCGTGCTCGTGCTCGTACACGTGCGCACGCTCATGCTCGTACATGTGCAAACGGCTCTGCTAAAGCCCACCTCTTTCAAGCGGGCTGTGGACGGCCAGCTGTCCGCAGTTATGCGCGGAGTGGGTGCACTCACACTGCTTAAAGGAACTAGGCTTTAGCTGAAATACCAGTTTTGGCCCGGGACAGAAGGACAGTGTGAGTGCGCCCTTAGAGAGACCACCACAACCCCACCATGACAGGTATGAGATGAAACGTGATCCACTGGTCTCCAAATTAGCTCCGCATCCATTTCATTTGTATGAGGCGAGATTGGCAATTGAAGATGTGTCTCTTTCCTTTGCTTTGTTGATTGTCACAAATAAAGAAACAATCTGACTGCCTCTGCTTTTAAAAAAGATCAGTGGAGCTGGGACGGCACGACCCCGGCGGTTATCTGGAGCTCGCTCGCCCTGCCCTTCTGAAGCTAATAACGCAATAAACCTAATCTATCCTTAATGCAATCACATCTATTCAAATCTAATCCCATCCCATACTCTTAATTGGATCTGGTGGATCACGTTACACCCTCTAGCTGCCTAGTTGTCATGGTGATGGGTGGTGAATATTTCCAGAGCCAGTAGGGGGGGGGGACAAATTGCGTTCATTGGCTTTAAAGACAACATGTCTAACAAGAGCGGTTGATTCTGCCTGCAGTCATGTCTGCTGCTAAACGAAGAGCACAGCAGTGTCTGGGGCTTTTAACAGGGAGGCAAATGCACACAGTGTCCATCCACCAAGACTGGTACTGATGCCGCTGACGCCTCAGATGAGAACGATTCAGATTTGATTATAACAGCGTCTAAACCATGGGTGTCAAAGGGATCCAGTAAAGGGCCGTGTGGCTGCAGGTTTTCATTCCAACCAAGCAAGAACACACCTGACTCGACTTACTCAACCACCTGAACTGTCTTCACACAGTTGATTTGTTGGACCAGGTGTGTTTTTGATTGGTTGGAATGAAAACCTGCAGCCACAGCGACCCTTTACTGGATCACTTTGACACCCACGGTCAACACACCCTCTCCTTATAGGCACTTTGGGCAGCTAAATTGTATGTTCAGGAATTTCCTTTCCAAGCCATTTGTTCATGCATGTCAGTGAAAAGAAAAGTGTGAGGTGATAACATCCACCCTAAACACCTGTCTGCATCTGATGAGATTGTTAGTAGCCAAGAACCTGCACCTTGGTGTGGTGGAGGTGTTTGTGCGTCACTGTGGACCTGGGAGCACGGTCGTCAGGGTCTCCTGAGGCGGATTGGTCCCAAAGGAGAGGCCTGGACTTTCACAAGAAGAGCATTAATGCTGTTCTTGTTCTTCTCTGACTTCCGTTAAACCAGCAAATACATCAGAAAGTTAGACTTTCAGTGAATGATGCTTAAAATATACAGAAGAAAGTTTCACAGACGCAAGAGTTGAGCTTCCCCGCCTTAAAGGAATTATTTTTTCCCCACGCTTGACAACCAAAAAGTTATAGCTGAACACAGTTTCCCAACTGTAATGATTTCACCTTGTGTGTGTGTGTGTGTGTGTGTGTGTGTGTGTGTGTGTGTGTGTGTGTGTGTGTGTGATCAGGGCAAAATGTGGTCCCAACTGCACAAGATACAGTCACCAATCCTTACAGGTGTGTAGTGTAGTGGCCCGATAACCGTACAAGACGCAGACAGGACATTTTAAAGGTGTGTCATAGAGATCAACATGGAGGGCTTAGTTCAAGGGGTGGTCCAAGCAAGTCCTCTCCTTAGGCCCCGGGCCGGGTTTGGTGTTGCGGTTGGTGAGGTCCCATTGTAAGATGGTCTCTAGTGGGATATTGGAACGGGTATGAGAGTGGATGTTTTCCAGATTGTAGATGTAGGCCAAGGTCGGCACAGGTCTGTCGGAGTTGAGATTGGACCTCACTAAGTTGGTCAGCACGGTAGTTTAGTAATGTCATCACAAACATTTAAACATTCCCAGTAAACCTTTACCTCATGAAGAGCGCCCCTGTCTGAGGCCGTACGGTCTACAGGGATTCAAACCTTTACCTCATGAAGAGCACCCCTGTCTGAGGCCGTACGGTCTACAGGGATTCAAACCTTTACCTCATGAAGAGCACCCCTGTCTGAGGCCGTACGGTCTACAGGGATTCAAACCTTTACCTCATGAAGAGCGCCCCTGTCTGAGGCCGTACGGTCTACAGGGATTCAAACCTTTACCTCATGAAGAGCGCCCCTGTCTGAGGCCGTACGGTCTGCATGGATTCAAACCTTTACCTCATGAAGAGCGCCCCTGTCTGAGGCCGTACGGTCTACAGGGATTCAAACCTTTACCTCATGAAGAGCGCCCCTGTCTGAGGCCGTACGGTCTACGTGGATTCAAACCTTTACCTCATTAAGAGCGCCCCTGTCTGAGGCCGTACGGTCTACGTGGATTCAAACCTTTACCTCATGAAGAGCGCCCCTGTCTGAGGCCGTACGGTCTACAGGGATTCAAACCTTTACCTCATGAAGAGCGCCCCTGTCTGAGGCCATACGGTCTACATGGATTCAAACCTTTACCTCATGAAGAGCGCCCCTGTCTGAGGCCGTACGGTCTACAGGGATTCAAACCTTTACCTCATGAAGAGCACCCCTGTCTGAGGCCGTACGGTCTACGCGGATTCAAACCTTTACCTCATGAAGAGCGCCCCTGTCTGAGGCCGTACGGTCTACAGGGATTCAAACCTTTACCTCATGAAGAGCACCCCTGTCTGAGGCCGTACGGTCTACGTGGATTCAAACCTTTACCTCATAAAGAGCGCCCCTGTCTGAGGCCGTACGGTCTACGCGGATTCAAACCTTTACCTCATGAAGAGCGCCCCTGTCTGAGGCCGTACGGTCTACAGGGATTCAAACCTTTACCTCATGAAGAGCGCTCCTGTCTGAGGCCGTACGGTCTACAGGGATTCAAACCTTTACCTCACGAAGAGCGCCCCTGTCTGAGGCCGTACGGTCTACGCGGATTCAAACTTTTACCTCATGAAGAGCGCCCCTGTCTGAGGCCGTACGGTCTACGTGGATTCAAACCTTTACCTCATGAAGAGCGCCCCTGTCTGAGGCCGTACGGTCTACATGGATTCAAACCTTTACCTCATGAAGAGCGCCCCTGTCTGAGGCCGTACGGTCTACAGGGATTCAAACCTTTACCTCATGAAGAGCGCCCCTGTCTGAGGCCCTACGGTCTACGCGGATTCAAACCTTTACCTCATGGAGAGCAAACGGGCCTGGAGGGGGGGACAAGGACCCTAAAGCGCGGGGCACGGGACGGAGGCACAGTGGGAGACTGAACTAATCCGACACGTTGCGTCTCCAAAGTTGAGGGTGAAGTGTTACGTATCCACGGATACGCCGTAATGGGATCAGCGTGATTGGCAGCTGAGTGCGGCGTTGAGGGAGCGGTGCTAAGTGGAAGGACACGGCCCGACACGGACCGCCACGACCCGGTCAGCGTGAACGCGGACGCACAGATGAACAACGCGGACAGAGTCACACACGGATCACCGGTGATTCCACGCTGCACGGATCGATTTCCAAGTCCAACGCAGTTTAGGGGAGATTTACATCTGCCGAGGGTCGCCACGGGCTGGACTACCCCTCCTCCATCCCCCCTTTTCTCCTCCTCTTCATGCATCCCTTTCTCTTCACCTCACTCCTCCTTTCTCTTCATGCATCCCTCTCTCTTCACCTCACTCCTTCTCCTCCTTCATGCATCCCTCTCTTTTCACCTCACTCCTTCTTCATGCATCCCTTTCTTTTCACTTCACTCCTCTTTTCTCTTCATCCCTTCCTCTTCACCTCACTCCTCCTTCATGCATCCCTTTCTTTTCACCTCACTCCTCCTTCCTCTTCATGCATCCCTTCTTCTTCATGCATCCCTTTCTTTTCACCTCACTCCTCCTTCCTCTTCATGCATCCCTTCTTCTTCATGCATCCCTTTCTTTTCACCTCACTCCTCCTTCATGCATCCCTCTCTCTTCACCTCACTCCTCCTTCCTCTTCACCTCACTCCTCCTTCTTCATCCCTTTCTCTTCACCTCACTCTTCTTCCTCTTCATGCATCCCTTTCTCTTCACCTCACTCTTCTTCCTCTTCATGCATCCCTTTCTTTTCACCTCACTCTACCTTGCCCCTCATGCATCCCTTTCTTTCTTTTCACCTCACTCCTTCATGCCTCCCTTTCTCTTCACCTCACTCCTCTTTTCTCTTCATGCATCCCTTTCTCTTCACCTCACTCATCCTTCTTCATCCCTCTCTCTTCACCTCACTCCTCCTTCCTCTTCATCCCTTCCTCTTCATGCATCCCTCGTTCTTCACCTCACTCCACCTTCCTCTTCGTGCATCCCTTTCTTTTCACCTCACTCCTCCTTCTTCTTCACCTCACTCCACCTTCCTCTTCATGCATCCCTTTCTTTCTTTTCACCTCACTCCTTCATGCATCCCTTCCTCTTCACCTCACTCCTCCTTTCTCTTCATCCCTTTCTCTTCACCTCACTCCTTCTTCCTCTTCATCCCTTTCTCTTCACCTCCTCCTTTCTCTTCATCCCTTCCTCTTCACCTCCTCCCTTCTCTTCATCCCTTCCTCTTCACCTCCTCCCTTCCTCTTCATCCCTTTCTCTTCACCTCACTCCACCTTCCTCTTCATCCCTTTCTCTTCACCTCCTCCCTTTCTCTTCATCCCTTCCTCTTCACCTCCTCCTTTCTCTTCATCCCTTCCTCTTCACC
>NC_139846.1:24712805-24727805 GCF_963691815.1 Echiichthys vipera | reverse complement strand
AAACTCAGGAACTCGGGGCAAACTCAGGATCTCAGGGCAAACTCAGGAACTCAGGCAACGAGGCAACTCAGGGCAAACTATGGCCAAACTCAGGAACTCGGGGCAAACTCTGGGCAAAACTCTGGGCAAACTCAGGGCAACTCGAGGCAACTCGAGGCAGACTGGGGGAACTCAGGGCAAACTCAGGAACTCAGGCACAATGCAGCGAGGTACAAAGAACGACAAGACAGAATGATCTAGAAGGGGAGCCAGGCCATGACCAGGTGTATATATAGAGGTGGTGATTGAATGGCTGCAGGTGTGTCTCGTCAGCCTCGTCAGCCTCGTCAGCCTCTGCAGAGGGGGAGGAACAAAGAGGCAGGGTACAAACACCAAGACACAGAACCCTCACAGATTATTTGTTGGTATTGATCGAGAACCAACCGATCCTGACAGTGATAGATATTACTGTCAGTACTATGAGGTCATATAGTCTCACGGTAATGATGAATGCACCGATGTACACTGGTACTTACAGCACATCTGTGGTTAGGAGCACACTAAAGTGACATCAGTCCATGAGAAGATAAAACCTTAAGTCACCACTTCCTCTCTACACCCCCCCGTGATCTGCTTCTGCGGATCTCACCCTGCCCGTATCGTCCCTTTTACCCACACTGTATGAATATGGCAGCTATTCCAGTTTGATAGCTGAAATAAAATAACAGCGTGATTGTGTCAGTATGTTATCACTTCCAGGACGACCTCTTCTTCCGCTTTATCGCGTGATATAACTTCCAGCGGGTCAGACGGCGTTTACAGCGGTGCAGATTTACGGCAGGGAGAGGAGGTGCAGATGAATCCTTTAATGACGGTGCCAGACGCGTCCAAAGTGTCTGCTGTGAGAAAAAGACCTCCGAGTGCGGCCGAATTAAACAGTCCAGCGATAATTAGGGACCAAGAAGGAAAGTGGAGCAGGATTTATGCAGAGGACTGACTCTTGAAATATATTTTCACTACAGAAAGGTAGAAACATCCTCATATATATCCATATATCTATAGATCTCTCTTTGAACAAACTTACGTATTTTGTTTAATTACTTGTTTAATTATCGTGTAATTCATTTGTGTCAGTGTCTTTGGGGACCCTTCTTTGTTTTACGCTTACATGTAGAATCTATTATTAAGTTCACCATTTAAGTCAAACGTGAAAAGAAAACATGGACGACCGCCATCAAATATGTTAATTAACATATTGTCCAGCAGTGGATCCCATTGGTTGACATTAGAGCGGAGCCGTTTATGTAAAAGCTCTGCGTATGGATATGAAATGGAACTGGGTACGACATTACAAAGCTTCAGTTTTGCTGTGACACTTGAGATTTGGATTTTTATTTCATCAATATATATATATATATATATATATATATATATATATATGCTTAGAGACTATAACTCAAACTTAACTTGTTTTGAACTTATATTCAAAACAAGTTGTGTTAAAATCGCAGTATCTAATAAAACACTACACGCAGGGAAGTAACGTTTACGGCCTATTCTTTGTCATTTAACCTCTAACAAATTGTCTCTACGGGCGGCGCCATTGTTCTCCGACTTATCTTGGTGAGGTCGGGGTCGGTTGAGCTCCCCCGATTTCGCGAGTTGGAGGTTCCACTTCGACAAGTTGGATTGTCCGAATGTTCGGACCTCCCACGGCACTGAGACGCAGCATTATAATCAGGGTGGTCCTATATTTCAGTCCCCCCATGTTCACTTGATGACTACGGCCTCTGTGGTATTTGCGTCTTTGCTGCAAAGAACACTATAGTTTACTTCCTCGTCAATGACTCGTGTTTAATTAAAGTCTCTTTTTAGGAGAATGTTCACTCTTGATACAACAGTGTGGAGTTTGCATGTTGTCCCCCTGTCTGCGTGGGTTTTCTCCGGGTTCTCCGGTTTCCTCCCACAGTCCAAAGACGTGCAGGTGTTCGGTTCATTGATGACTCTAAATCACCCGTAGGTGTGAATGGTTGTCTGTCTCTGTTCGTCTCTATGTGTCCTGTGATAGACTGGCGTCCTGTCCAGGGTGGACCCCGCCTCACGCCCGATGTCAGCTGGGAACGGCTCCAGCCCCCCGCGACCCCGACCCTGGGATAAGCGGTTGAAGATGAATGAATGAATATCATGGGGCATAGGAATCAGCGTAGTCCCAATCAATTCTACATATTTACAAGATCACAGTTTAAACGATCAATCAAACTGAACCACGTCTATCCTATCAGTCATGGACCAGATATCGTCCTCACATATTTTTCTAACAACCTGTGCAGGTGCATGCGTGCACACACACACACAGACTGTAGGGAGCCCCCCCTGGGCCAGCCTGAGGCCATCGATCGTGCCCTGGGATGAGATTCCCAGATAAAACAGCATCTGAAGAGGCAACAGATTGATTCTGACCTCTTCCTCCTCAACAACAACAACCGCTGCCACTTCCAAGCACAATAAAACACGTCTGTCAGCCAAACACGGCCAGATTTGTAGTTTTATCTGCTGTAATTCAAAGTTATGGCCCGACATGTGACACGATGATTTGTAACAGTCATGCGATGTGACAGGACAATCGTGTGCAATGGATATCATGGCTGTGGAGACACAACAGAACATGGTATAGTCTCCTGAAACATGTGTAATTCAATGTAACTTTGCTGTTTTGCCATTTTTTTTAAAACTAAAAGGTAAGATAAGACAAGTACCACCTATTCCTAGCATCTTTATGCCTTTTCATAGCCTCGTGACCCCATCCTGATCTCTGAGCTCCAAGTTTTCCGAGCGACCGAACCAATCAGCGTTGGTTTAGAGGAAAAACGCCAAACCACACCAACTCAACTGGCTCCTTTCAACGCAAAGGAGCAGCGGCTCTACTCCGAGTTCCTCACGGATGCTGAACTTCTCCCCCTCTCTCTAAGGGAGACTCCAGACCCCCTCCTGAGGAAACACATTTCAGCCGCTTGGACCCACGACCTGGTTCTTTGGGTCCTGATGTACGTGACCAAGTGCCTGATATAAACGTACACAATGACCAAAGCCCTGCCGTCCATCGGGTTGCCTCATGAGACCATCCCGGAAAATGTGGAGAAGTTTTCATTCATTCATTCATTGTTCCTGTCGGGGTCTCGGGGGGCTGGAGCCGATCCCAGCTGACATCGAGCGTGAGGCGGGGTCAACCCTAGACAGGACGCCAGTCTAAGCCACTCACTAACTCTTTGTTCTCTGGATCCTTCTGTTGAATACGTCACATGCTTCGTTGATCTGCTGGGACAAGTAACGCCCCCTTTGCTGAGGTTTTCACCCAGTGCCAGCCTACAGTAGCTGCACCCGACAACAGACAACCCTGGCAACAAGCAACGCCCAGTGCTATTGTCTGCTACCATGGAAACACAACGGGACAGAAAGTCAAACCTGTCAAACTTTTCTTAAAATACTAATTCATACTAATATAAAGCTTTTGATAAAGGTTCTCCATATTCAACCTTTAAGCTTGGAGCATCTTCCTGCTCTATTCTGTTTCTGCTCGTTCGCTCTAACCGACAATTAAACTATTAGACTAAGAGCGGAAAATTAGGACTCGTCCGCATCAGCTGTAATGAATCCTAATTGCTGGCTAGCATTAAGAGAATTTGTCTCCTGATCAACACCGCAAAGCCAGAGTCCTCTCCCTCTCCCTCTCCACTCCTGTCTCCATCCAACCTTACGGATCTAATTTGGTAGCTTCAGACTTTCCCATCACTTTATTAAAGGTGAGTGTGTGAGTGGTTCCACTGCACAGGCCCAGGCTGGGGCCGCCGTCAATGACAGGACTCGATATCACATCAAAACCAATAAAGATGGACCCTGAACAGCAGCGGCCCCCTCCTCTCCGCTCATCTCGTCCATTGCCGTTCATCAAGCATCTGAAATAAGCAGTGGTAAGACGTAATGGGACCTTGATGTGGCTCGCTGTGGACGAGCCTTTTAAAGGATGTGGCGTCCTTCAAACCCTCCGGTTTTATAAACATTTACATGAACGACAAGCGAGCGTTGACTAGCGAGGAGCAACCTTTCATTTTCCTGCACGTCAGGCTGCAGAGTGAGGAAATAATACGTTTAATTTCTTGTATTTGTCGTGTATTTAGTGCGCCACAGAAATCGTCTCATGGTGGTTAGCGCTGTCGCCTCACAGCGAGAGGGTTCCTGGTTTGAATCCCGGCTGGGGCCCTTCTGTGTGGAGTTTGCGTGTTCTCCCCGTGTCTGCGTGGGTTTTCTCCGGGTTCTCCGGTTTCCTCCCACAGTCCAAAGACGTGCAGGTGTTGGGTTCATTGATGACTCTAAATCACCCGTAGGTGTGAATGGTTGTCTGTCTCTGTTCGTCTCTATGTGTCCTGTGATAGACTGGCGTCCTGTCCAGGGTGGACCCCGCCTCACGCCCGATGTCAGCTGGTATCAGCTCCAGCCCCCCGCGACCCCGACAGGAACAAGAGGTTGAGGATGAATGAATGAATTAACACTTACACTGAACCTTGAACATTACTTTTTGTTAAATGCTTTATTGTCAAGGTATCTTGTCATAACATTACCCATTTTATATGAACTATGTAAGGATGGGAATGTTATTTATACATTTTTATTATTATAATGGCTTTGATTTATAAAGCGCCTTTCTCAGTACTCAAGGCGCCTTACAGAGTCCAGGATCCATTCATTCACTCAGACGTACACGGTGGTGGTAAACTACGCAGACTGGGGCAGACTGACGCAAGTGTGGCGGCCAATCAGCGCCTACGTCCCCTCCCACCACCTCCTCAAACATACAGCAGTCACACACATTCACACGAGGCAAGGTGGGTGAAGCGTCTCGCCCAAGGACACAACGACCGTGACACAAGTAGGGCAGGCCAGGGATCGACGGCTCTACCAACTGAGCCACAGTCGCCCTAAATATACATGTGTATACATAAATATGGTTTACGGGTAGGTGTAAGACCCAGTGATCGCCTTAATCACGATGACAGTCCATGTAAGTAAAAAATAGGTGCTCCGGGAACGCTGTTTCCATGTACAGTCCTCCGGTTCCTGAAGGAGTTCTCTAGGTCTGTAAACCGGGGTATGAGAACGCCGACTCTAACCGGGGTAGGGTATTTTTTAAACTGCATCTAAACGCACTGACTGTCTCTTCCATTGTGGATTCCAGGTAGGTAAATGTTGTCACACAGTACATCTTCAACCGCTTGTCCCTGGAGCCGATCCCAGCTGACATCGGGCGTGAGGCGGGGTCCACCCTGGACAGCACGCCAGTCTATCACAGGACACATAGAGACGAACAGAGACAGACAACCATTCACACCTACGGGTGATTTAGAGTCATCAATGAACCGAACACTATCGTTATTTTTCATAGTAAAAGGAAAAGACAAGCGTTTGTTGTCTTCTACCTTCGGTGTTGTAGTGAGATCATTCAGCTCTTTACCCGCCGTCACTGCTGAGTTCGCTGATCCAGTAGCCGAACTCGTCTGAACCTGAAACTGGAAGCAGCTGCGTCTCCGTCACGGCTCCCTGAACACATCAGCGGAGAAACGGTCCTTCACAAATCTCCTCACCTCAGAAGGGATGCAACCTGTCAACGCGGACGGCAAAGTTAGTGTTGGGTGACTCTAAAGAGCATGTTATCAGTCTTAATAACAATCGGCACACACAAACGTGAGTCTATGCTGAAACCGAGCCCCCGCCACAGCCACGTCCTGGAAGCTCCGTCAGCGTCAGTTCTCTGAGTGTCCACTAGGGGCAGGTTTCATAACAGAGCAGTTTCTCATTGAGCCCCATGTTAAACAGGCCGTTTACACAGCATCATTAAACCTGTTTAAGGACAAAAGAACATTCTAGTCTGTGTGTTTAGATCAGATCTCCATGACAACACTGAGGGGGAGGGGCTTGTTTTTATTTTATTGGAGGTTAAAGTTTATGAATAATTAGGGGCGTGGCCTCTTGAGTGACAGCTAGAATCTGGCCCTCACTTCTCTTCGGAGGTAAACGTCTGCTAGATGGACGTACGCCCCTCCCCCCAACGTCACATACATGCCCTTTTTTGGTCAGAGGAAATGAGGCGGAGTCCAAGTCTGACAAGATGGAGACTCCTGTAGGCGAGGACGATTGGATCAAGTTGAGAGAACTGACCTTAACGGAGACGCTACGTCCGTTTTTATACAGTCTGTGATGGGTTCATGAAGTGAGGTCATTCAGGCTCAGGAGGACGTGTGCCAGTTTGAAGCGTTCGTCCAGATCCTCCCGTGTCTTTCCATTGTCTAAATGCAGTCAGTTTAAACCATGTTAGGTCTTTGCTTTGGATAAACACGAGGGGAACAGACTGCGGTGAAGGAGTGGAGAGGCAGAGGGAAAGAAAGGCTCAGTGTCAGAGCGAGACAGAAAGTGTAACAGCCACACCCGCCCCTTGTTTACCTCGGTCTACAGTGAGTACAAATGTCTACCCGTCATGTTTTCAGTGTTTCTCAGATCTACCCGGCACCGTCCCAGCAGTGATGCCGCCGTCGTGCTCCACTTGTGTACTGAAGCTCCACCTTCCACCTCACAGCCTCACATCCTCCATGATCGAGCTCCCAGGGACATATTAAGACAGGAGGGCTGTAAGGGTCTATTTACACACACACACACACACATAAACACACACACGTACCACCATTTACTGGCCCCAACGAGCCTCTAAATGGTTCTGATGGATAGGTGTGAGAGAGGCGCCTCATTTTCTCTCCTGGACCATAAAGGACTGCTCGGCCATTTTCAGCAGCCCACTGGTCAAACAGCCATCTATCTCACCTCCACACTGCCATAAATCTGACTGCTCCTTTAGCTGCCCCCTCTCTCCCAGTCACCGTCTCACTGTCTCCTTTTCTCTGTCTTCATACTGTACACGTCTGGTTATCTCGTCCTGGTGCTGTTGTGCTCCAACCTTTGCCGGATATAATTTGTAGCATCATAAAATACAAAGGGGACGGGAGAAAGTGAGATACTTGCTACGGCTCGTTTGAGCTGAGACGGGTCAGTTCACACCGCTGCAACCTTCGGAAACGGTTTTGTCTCGTGGCAAATCTTGTGTGAACTGGGCCTAAGGCGAAGGGATTTATATGTCATGTGACCTGTCGTGTTTTTTACTCCTTCTTTAAAAAATTTATTATAAAACAGTAAAGAATATTCTTCTTGGCCAAGGGGTCTCTCTGGGGTCAGAAATCATCGCTTTCAACCAAGCTGTTGCTGCAGACAATGATCCAGAAAGAGTCCAGAGCTCCTTCACAAAGCATTTATACAGCAATAAAGTTCGTTGGGTTGTTGTGATTGGTTCTGGATGGTGCTGAGGCGCTCTCTGGTGGTCAATAGTAAACCAAAAAAGGAATATTAGGTACAAAATGCTGATGTTAAGACTAGCATCATGGTTGTTTGTGCATGATTATAACACATAGCACATTGTGCTTCCCGGGAAGACACTAAAGTCTGTCAACTGTTAAATCCTTGACAAAGCCTCAGTGTTATCGTTTTTTCCCTTTCAGTAAAGTTACAAACACATTTTACTTTAACACTTCTTAAAGTTTAAAAAGGTAAAGCAGCCAATGATCCAGAAAGAGCCCAGAGCTCCTTCACAAAGCATTTATACAGCAATAAAGTTCATTGGGTTGTTGTGATTGGTTCTGAATGTTGCTGAGGCGGTCTTTGGTTCAGGCTTTAAACTGTCAACCACTCCTAGACTGGCTCTCATTCGTTCCCAAGTTGAATCCTCCGCCCCCTGGTCACACGGTTCCTCCTTTCATTAAAGTTACAATCCGATTTTGCTTCAAAACTTCTTAAAGTCTAAAAAGTTTATTATAGAAATAACAGTAATGAATATTCGTCTTGGCCAAGGGGTCTCTCTGGGGGTCAGAATTCATCGCTTTCAGCCGAGCTGTTGCTGCAGACACTGATCCAGAAAGAGCCCAGAGCTCCTTCACAAAGCATTTATACAGCAATAAAGTTCATTGGGTTGTTGTGATTGGTTCTGAATGTTGCTGAGGCGGTCTCTGGTTCAGACTTTAAACTGTCAATCACTCCCAGACTGGCTCTCATTCATTCACGAGTTGAATCCTCCGCCCCTTGGTCACATGGTTCCTCCAATGAACCTCCACTTCCTGTAGAAAGAAACACTCCCTACTCTGTAACTTCCACTTCCTGGTGGGCTTTAACCTGGAGCTTATCTGCAACATCCTTTAATTATACCATCTGTGTTCAATTAAAACCCTCTTGCTGTGAGGCGACAGTGCTAATACATTATTGAAATATAGTAACACTGCAGGTTTTTTCAGGCTGTGTGAAGAGCCTGGAAGTGATGATTGTGTTAAAAGCTGAGTCCCCTCCCGATGTCCAGGTGGGCCAGGGCAGTGTGGACGAGCGGGTTTGTGCTTTGTCTGTGGAACTGGGGGAGCAGTATGCACACTGAAGGGTGTCAGGAGTAGGTCAGGATGGCCGAGCAGTCCAAGGTGCTGTGTTCAGGTCGCAGTCTCCACTGGAGGCGTGGGTTTGAATACCAATTCTGACAGCTCATGTTTCGGGGCGGCAGTAGCCCAGAGGGTCGACAGTTCAAGTCCCTGTGTGAACCATGAATGGAGCGTGGACTGGTGGCTGGAGAGGTGCCAGTTCATCTCCTGGGCACTGGGCCGTTGGTGCTTGAGCAAGGCACCGAACGCCCAACTGCTCGGGGCGCAGATCCATTGGCAGCCCCCTCGCTCTGACATCTCTCCATTAATTGCATGTTTATAGCTCCTGTTTGTGCATGTGCATCTGTTTGTCCTTCTTCTAGTGAGGATGTGATGAAGTCTTTGCCCGGCCTCCGAAGTCCTTCATCACCATGGCGATCAGAGCCACCGAGCGGTCGTCATTCATTACAAACGGCATCTACATCACTTCACTCACCCTGCTTACAAACCTCAAACCTTAAGGTCTTCAGGATCAGCATCAATAAAACACCGGTGTAATATAACAGCAATTAAAAACCATGCACAGGTTTATTTAGTTGCCACAGCGATGCGTCCCTTCTTTCCTGACAGTGAAGCTATCTCTCTCTCTCTCTCTCTCTCTCTCTCTCTCTCTCTCTCTCTCTCTATTTTTACCCAGCCGAGACAATCGTATCGTTTATTATTTCCAGGAGAGTCGGTGGAGGAGCGTTTGTTCATCAGGGTCCGTCCTTTGACAGTTCTATTAAGCCTAATTTGTGTATGATTTACCAGTCTTGATGATTTTATAATTAAATTGTCAAAGTGAGTGAAGAGACTGGCACTAATAGGGGAGATAAATAATGCACACGGGCATATTTACCATTCAGCGTGTCCGTAACACGCAGAGTACAGGAAACAGAACCAAGCGTAGGTTTATTTGACTTAAACTATGATAAAAACGTGAGGTTATCAGATTGCGTTGATATGGGATCGATAGATTAACCCGACTCCTGATGGATAGAGTCTCATTTGCTCAGCAGATCCATCTGAAGTCTAGTTTGGAGATCTTTGGGGAAGGGGTGAAAATGCTGGTTTCTGATTGGATAAACCATCTGTCTATCACCAACGCAGGGGCCAAACCAACCAATCAGATGACTGAAGCGTGTGACGTGCTAAAAGCGTGGAGGCAAAGCTCAGAAAGGAAACAACATGTGGGTAAAGGAGATTTAGAAACCTGCATATTCTCGTTTTAATGGCTATCTTAGGTTTATGTCCTCATTACCTTTGGTCCTACATGAACCCAGACACCGTTGGGACTTTCAATCGTCAGTCTGAGGATTTGTTCTTGCGGTCTGCCGCAAAAGTCAGAACTGAACTGGGAAAGACAGCGTTTAGCGTTTAGGTTTGCTTCTACCTTCTACCTTCCTTAAACTTTGAAACAGCACTTTTAAGGGGAGATTGAATGAACCAGCTGTAGATGTTCTGCCTGAGGCTTTTATTTTTGTAACCTTGCGATGTTTGCTGTTTTTGGATGCTTTGTGTTTTACTGTTTGTGTCCACCTTGTGTTCTTGTGTATGTAAGGGCGCCCTCCCACTGTGCGTTCGTCCCGTGACCAGTCCTCAAGGGTACTTGTCCCACGGCCCGTCTGAGAGAGGTGGGCTTTTGTAAAGCACGTTTGCACATGTACGAGCACGAGCGTGCGCACGTGTACGAGCACGAGGCCTACGGCGGTTCTGAGGTCATTTCCTGTGCGCCTGTTGGGACGTAGAAAAAAGAAGGAGGGACCATGCACGGACATTTCAAACAATGGTGGTGAAAGGTTCACGTTGGTGTGATGCGGAGGTGGAGTGTTTACTGCAGATTTGGTCGATGAAAAGATTCAAAAACAGTCGACAAGACGCACAAAAACTCTGAGGTCTACGGAAAGATCTGGAAACAAAGCCACGCATCGCCATGACGTCATCAATGCGTGTGACGTGTTACGGCGTGATGACGTATAGGCAGCAAGAAGCATTCTCCGAGGCCCAGGTAGTGTGAGTACAAACGGGCCTGGAGGGGGGGACAAGGACCCTAAAGCACGGGGCACGGGACGGACGCACAGTGGGAGGGCGCCATAAAGACTTACCTACTGGCCCCTGTACCAGCTCCTCTCATAGTAAAGTCCATTACAGTGGATTACCAAAGTCAATCCCAAAGGAAGGAGCTCATTGGTGCTTTGTTGTGTGTGTAGGGACTCTTCTCATGCTGCTGCAGAGGTTTGCTGTTATTTTCACCAGTATTAGTGGTTAAAAAAGACCTTTGAATGCCTTCACCGTGCTGCCCCGAACTAATTACTGTTAGCCACGTCTGGCTGTTAGCGACTCTCCTGGATTTCTCAGTGTCTGTCTCAGCATTTGTGGGGCTCCATCACTAAAAGAAAGGATCTGTCTGAGAAAATACATGTGATAATTGTGCAACAGTAGCAGCAGTTCCTCTGAAATGAACCAGTGGTGTGTTGTGATTACATCCCTGATCAGCAGTCATGGTCATCTCTGTTCCAGCTTTGGTAGCAGCAGTTTCCTGTTGTATACAGCTCTAATTATGTCGTCTCTCAGGCTGCACGTCTGCCTGTTTTCCTCCAGTAAACATGCTTTCTAAGGCCTTTGGTTACACACGGCTCCTGCCTCTGGGAGGGTGAAAGTCTCTCTCACCCAGGAAAATAAATCCTCTTCCCAGAATAAGACGGGGAGGCTGGGCTCTGACCCCCTCGGGCTATTTGTAATCAACACGGAGTGGCAGCGGAGACACCCAGACACGTCACGAAGCCCAGCACGACACCCTAACCAGCCCTCCTTCCCTGTCTGAAGAGTTAACGATGATGGCTGTCTGACGCCGTATATACAGGCTCTCTGCAGGTTTCAACAAGCTAGATTTAAGACTTTTGTCAACCTCTTTAACACCATCATAAACGCAATTTAAGACCCCTTTTCACATCTAGACTGGAATCCTTACAGAATCGTTTCACTATGAAGTCACTTTTGGACTTTGAAATGATTCATCTAACCCAGGGGTGGGCAATACCGGTCCTGGAGAGCCACTGTCCTGCATGTTTTAGGTTTCTCCCTACCCTAACACACCTGAGTCTAACAATAATCAAACTGTGACGAGCTTCAGCTGCTTGATAACGAGCAGAGCATTAGAGTCAGGTGTGTTGGAGCAGAGAGGAACCTAAAACATGCAGGACAGTGGCTCTCCAGGACCTGGATTGCCCACCCCTGATCTAACTGAACTCAGCCAGACTTACTCAAAATCACCAGAAAAAGACCCCTCTCTGAAGTAGGCTGGCGTTTGCTGCTGGCTTTTTCTTTCGCCGCTTTGTGTTTCTCCCGTAGACTGTATTAAAAATGGACGTAGCGTCTCCGTCGAGGTCCGTTCTCTCGACTTGATCCAATCGTCCTCGCCTACAGGAGTCTCCATCTTGTCAGACTTTGACTCCGCCTCATTTCCTCTGACCAAAAAAGGGCATGTATGTGACGCTGGGGGGAGGGGCGTACGTCCATATGGCTGAAGTTTACCTCCGAGGAGAAGTGACACAAAACCCAATATTACTCCGGGTAAATTGTTTACATACATGAATTCCTCGGTTACTGAAGGAGCAGACAAGGACACGGGGTAAAAGTACAAACAAATATTTAATATAAACGACAGACAAACGTGAACAACTACAGGGGAACAAGAAACTAAGACGTGAAGGTTGAGGAGAACAGGAACGGGGAAACAAAGACAACAAAGATTAACAAACTCCAATCAACACGGAGCGCGAAACCTGAATGAACGAGAAACAGGAGCCGATCCAACGACGAGTTTACCAAGGGAAGGATAACAACGAAAAAGAAAAAAAAAGGAGGGACCATGCGCGGACATTTCAAACAATGGCGGTGAAAGGTTCACGTTGGTGTGATGCGGAGGTGGAGTGTTTACTGCAGATTTGGTCGATGAAAAGATTCAAAAACAGTCGACAAGACGCACAAAAACTCTGAGGTCTACGGAAAGATCTGGAAACAAAGCCACGCATCGCCATGACGTCATCAATGCGTGTGACGTGTTACGGCGTGATGACGTATAGGCAGCAAGAAGCATTCTCCGAGGCCCAGGTAGTGTGAGTACAAACGGGCCTGGAGGGGGGGACAAGGACCCTAAAGCACGGGGCACGGGACGGAGGCACAGTAGGAGGGCGCCCTTACATTTCCTTTTCGTTTAGCTATGACATATACATACATGAAAGGGGGATAGGGACATTTAACAATACGCATTTCACTTTCTTTCTTTCTTTGATTTGTTTCAACGTCGGCATTTTAAATCTTCCATATTTTAACAGATCTTCATTAATGTAAATGTTCCCTCGCCGTAAAAGCAAAGTACTAAACGCCCTTTTCATCCCTTTTCCTATCCGTCCTACATTAGTTATGAAACATGAGCTGCAGTTACAGTCCTGACTAATAACGCTCATGATCATTTACGTCTTGGTGAGCTTTGTTACATTAAGGGAGATTTTAGCGATGGGTCTCAACGGGCCGGGGTCTGCAGAGGCTCGGCCGTAATCAACGGATCCTTTAAGCTACGGCGTTCATGAAACCTTCGTTGAGTGCAGTTAATTAGTTTTCTTTAAGTTTATCTTGTTATTTTGAACATGTGAAAGGAATAACAACAGAAATCTCTTTATTGAATGAACTCCCGCAAGCAAACCGAGACAAGAGAGGTATAAAAAAAGAAAATACAGTAAAAGATAACCATTAAACTCTGAGCTGAATAAATACAGGAAGTATAAAACAGCAATGAACTCTTAGGGCGCACTCACACTGTGCCTCCATCCCGTGCACAAACAGGTTTTACGGGTAAAGTCTGGTTCCTTTGACCAGTGTGAGTGCAACCGTACCGTGCCTAGGAGCGGCACACTTGCCGTCCACGGCCCGTTTGGGAGAGGTGGGCTTTTGTAAAGCACGTTTGCACATGTACGAGCACGAGCATGTGCATGTGTACGAGCACGAGCGTGCGCACGTGTACGAGCACGAGGCCTACGGCGGTTCTGAGGTCATTTCCTGTGCGCCTGTTGGGACGTAGAAAAAAGAAGGAGGGACCATGCGTGGACATTTCAAACAATGGCGGTGAAAGGTTCACGTTGGTGTGATGCGGAGGTGGAGTGTTTACTGCAGATTTGGTCGATGACAAGATTCAAAAACAGTCGACAAGACGCACAAAAACTCCGAGGTCTACGGAAAGATCTGGAAACAAAGCCACGCATCGCCATGACGTCATCAATGCGTGTGACGTGTTACGGCGTGATGACGTATAGGCAGCAAGAAGCATTCTCCGAGGCCCAGGTAGTGTGAGTACAAACGGGCCTGGAGGGGGGGACAAGGACCCTAAAGCACGGGGCACGGGACGGAGGAACAGTGGGAGTGCGCCCTTAGTCAAATACCTATGAGGTAGATGCCAATGTAAAGAATAATAGAAATAAAACACAATATTACCTACAAAATATATATTTTTGGGGCAGTTTTTCAAGCCTTTATTAAATGGGGCGGACAGGAAATAGGGTGAGAGAGAGTTGAGACATGCAGCAAAGGGCCGCAGGTCGGAGTCGAACTTGCGGCCGCTGCTTCGAGGACCTTCAGCCTGTTGGTTCTCCTGTGTCTCAGTACTGCACATCTTAAAAATGCAACCTAATGTTTGAACCTCCTCAAAGATCGTACCGTCGTCGACTGAAGGTCTCAGTCCGCAAAACTCTCTGAAAGACACTTTCCACTCCTTTAATCACATCACTTCAGCCGCGGTTGTCTCGCGGTCTGTCAGGGACAGTTCCTCAGCGCGCGTTTACTGTAAGCCTGCCTGGATATCCGAGCATCTGCTGACGCCTGGGATGTAAAACTCGGGGCTCAGGCTGAAGTTGGTCTGTTCCACCATGTGTCTCATGTTGTTCGACAACTGCGCGGGATCATGTGCGAAGGCGCGAGGCCATACGGAGCCGGTGTGATTACATTTAGTTAACAGTTCCCTCATCTGGGTCTGACGACTGACGGGGCTGACGGTGCTGACAGAGAGTAAAGTGACAGTCACTGACGGGTGTGTATCCAACAGTCGGGTTTACATCAGTGTGAGCGGGTTTCTGATGATGAGGGTGGTGGTGGTGATGAAGATGAGGGTGGTGGTGGTGGTGGTAATGATGAGGGTGCTGGTGATGATGAGGGTGGGGGTGGTGATGAAGGTGATGATGAGGGTGGTGGTGGTGGTGGTGATGATGATGAGGGTGGTGGTGGTGATGAGGGTCGTGGTGGTGGTGGTGGGGGTGGTGGTGGTGATGATGATGAGGGTGGTGGTGGTGATGATGATGAGGGTGGTGGTGGTGGTGATGGTGATGATGATGATGAGGGTGGTGGTGGTGGTGGTGGTGATGATGAGGGTGGTGGTGGTGCTGATGATGATGATGATGATGGTGATGGTGGTGGTGGTGATGATGATGATGAGGGTGGT
>NC_139846.1:24582805-24710305 GCF_963691815.1 Echiichthys vipera | reverse complement strand
CGTCCTCTTCTTCTCAGTCATTCAGAAAACAACGTGTCACCTGTCTGCGTTGCTTCTTCACACACACACACACACACACACACACACACACACACACAGTCCAAGATCCAGGCTGCACGGCGTAAAAACAACGGATAACCCATAAAACCCGACGTCCTGTACGTTACATCGTCCTCCTGCTCGGAGTCGTCGGACACATTTCAACGGTTGAATCCTGAAAATGAAAGAAACAATAACATGCAAACAAAAACAAGAATCTACCCGCGTACACACGTTTGTCATTTTAGAATAAACGAATCCAACAGAATAAATGAACTCTGGTGTAATTGGGCGGTAATTGGAGGGGAAAATGGAGGAGTGTGTTCAATTAGTGCACTTCCTGTGAATGGATTCATTCCCCTTAATCGCTCGTGTAACCGTCGCACAGCAGGTCGAACACCAACCTACGCAAATGTGAAATTTCTATTTTGTATGAGGAAGAAAGTTCCCGATAATCCACGAACCAGCGCCGTATGACATCATTCTGACGCCTCTTATCCGGGGTCAGGTCTCAGGCGCAGCAGCTCCAGCAGGGGACCCCAAACTTCCCTTTCCCGGGCCACATTAACCAGCTCTAACTGGGGGATCCTGAGGCGTTCCCAGGCCAGTGTGGAGATCTAATCTCTCCACCTGGTCCTGGGTCTTCCCCGAGGCCTCCTCCCAGCTGGACGTGCCTGGAACACCTCCCTAGGGAGGCGCCCAGGGTTCATCCTTACCAGATGATCCTGAACCACCTCAACTGGCTCCTTTCAACGGGCGCTACAGTGGGCCTGGTTATCGTTGTCACGGGACCTTTTCGTCCTGCCCTCGTCACGCCAATGTCTGTGTGTGCCGATATAAATCGGTTGCGTTTCTTCTAGGTGTTGCAACTTTAGCGCGGCAGGTTTTGCGCGGTACCTGTTTCCGGTGCACGTCTGCAGCCTCAAACCCGGATATCTCCAAACCCGACGGACTCCGCCTCAGGCCGGGCTGAAGCCGTTCCTGACTCATCATGAAGGAGCAAGTTCATACCGATCGGTAAGCACGACCTGTCTACGCGTAGCTTCTGATTGGTGAGCTCGGTAGCATGGTAGGGAGACAGCATGTCTTGCTACAGCGCAGCAAAAAACGCAGCTTTTCACGATCGTTTTATCGCAATCGCATTATCGCGTCGTCTGAAATCGCAGTTTCAGTCAGAAGACGGTAAAATCGTTCAGACCTACTGTGGCTGCAGGTCGCACCTAAGTTGCTGTATCAGAAAACTTGAAGCGGTGTCGTGTTTAAAAACATTGGTGGTGCGTGTTTTGCGAAAACCGTAAAATAGAAAATGCAAAAGCTCCGCGCGAGATAAGACTGCTGTGTCAGCAAAAGGATATGTTTGACTGACTGGAGTGGCATCCTCCTCGTTCCCTGTGGCGGACTGAGCCACGTGCTGCAGATGACAGTAAGATCACCCTGTGTGTGTGTGTGTGTGTCTGTGTGTGTGTGTGTGTGTGTGTGTGTGTGTGTGCGTGTGTGTTCTTCTTCTGTTGGTTCTCAAACGGCCGGCTCCCCCACATCCTGGATGATTGAAGCAGCATATGCGTCGCCCGGTGCACCTGATAAGCAACAAGAAGAAGAAGCATCTGAATGCAGCCGTACACACACACACACACACACACACACACACACACGCACACACACACACACACACACACACACACACGCACGCACGCACGCACACACACACACGCACACACACACACACACACACACAGAACAAATATACAAGCAACGTTAAATGTTAAAAGCACCATAGATGCACACACACACACACACACACGCGTACACAGCGGGGGGCAGGTCTTACAGCACATCACAGGGTCAGCGGCACACATCGGCACGGATTATCACACTGTCACACTCCAACGGATAACAAGCTGCAGACAGACGTCCACCGGGGGAGGAGGAGGGGGGAGGACAGGGGGGGGGGAGGACGGGGGAGGCTGCTAAAGAGAAGACTGTGTTCCCAGTGTGTGTTGTGTACTTTGTAGGCAACATCCTTTGTGTTTCTTCAACGGGTGTGTGTGTGTGCGCGGGAACATTAGCATGCAACTTCATGCCCCGTGCCCTTAATGCATCTTTCATCATGCTTATGAATCCGCCCGTTGCGAGTGTGAATGGAAGTGAATATCAAGCTTATTGCGGTCCGCGCGGTGGAGCATACCTTCAGTTTTTACCCACCGACGCCGCGTGATGCATGCGGTATTCAACGCAGCCCGTCAAAGGGGATAAAACACACTTTGTCAACCTGCGTGTCGCATCTCTATTGATACACACACGTGTAGAGGTGTGGGAACTCATGCCCACGCACAACAACACACCCGCTTTTATCAGCTGAGCAGTTGTGCGGCGCTGTCTTTAAAACGGACCAGAGGCCACGGCGGCACCTGACACGAATGCTGCTGTGGTACAGTTCACAGCCAGGTTACACCACCGCGTACTGTGCCTCGGGTTCAGGACGTGGTGGGTCACGCTTTATCTGAGATCGACTGTTAGGGACAGGCCTGCACTTACAATGCTCATTCATTCATCTTCATCCCCTTGTCCCTGTCGGGGTCGCGGGGGGGCTGGAGCCCCTCCCAGCTGACATCGGGCGTGAGGCGGGGTCCACCCTGGACAGGACGCCAGTCTATCACAGGACACATAGAGACGAACAGAGACAGACAACCATTCACACCTACGGGTGATTTAGAGTCATCAATGAACCGAACACCTGCACGTCTTTGGACTGTGGGAGGAAACCGGAGAACCCGGAGAAAACCCACGCAGACACAGGGACAACATGCAAACGCCAGGATTCGAACCCTCTTGTTGTGAGGTGACAGTGCTGACCACCACGCCACCGTGTCGCCCACTTCTATTGCTGTCTTATTATATTATAGTGAGAAGACGTTCTTTGTCGCTGCGCTTCCGTTTGCGATGTTAACGCAAAACTCTGAGAGCAGTCAACTACCTCATTGTCATACTGAGACCTGGCCACAACACGGGAAGAGTCAAGCTAGCGCCTGTGGACAGATGTCATGGGGCCGGACGGATGTTAGAGTGGGAAATTCACTCATTACCTACATGGAAGACACATGGACTGTATAAAAAATGGACGTAGCCTTCCCGTCGAGGTCCGTTCTCTCAACTTTCAATAATGAAACTTGCCCGTAGAACCGTTCCTTAACACCTCCGTAGCTTATGCTACACGCTAGGTAAGGGAGGGGTACTCAGTTGGTTCTAATCATAGATTGTATAAAAAATGGACGTAGCGTCTCCATCGGGGTCCGTCTCTCAACTTGATCCGATCGTCCCCGCCTACGGGAGTCGCCATCTTGTCATACTTAAGGGGCCGTCACATGATGACAAGTTTTTGCGCTGGGCTCACCGCGAGGTTGGGCGCAGAGAGCGGCAGTAAACGGCTAAATCAACGTTAGCATTGTAGCAACCGTTAGCTCGTAAACTGCCTCTTCACAAACCTGCTGTGATGCTGATAAACCTCCATCGTTACGATTTCTTCTGATCGCGATACAACTTTAATGTCACGTTAAATAGTTCGGGAAACTCCGACACGCAAACTCCACCTTTCTAACCGGCTTGATGTCGCTCTCTGGTTGCCTAGGAAACGGAAACGTCACACTTAAAGCGTCTATCTCATTGGTTGAGCTTTTGAAAGGTCAGCGGCGACGAGGTCAGAGTTCAACCGGTTTGAACATCAGTCAGGATCCACTTTAAACGTCATATATGCAAAACACCGTGGATCATATTTCCTCTATTCTGACTCGACCTGCAGCATCACGTACCTACAGCTCACACGCCGTCAGTCCGCCCATGTTTGATCCTTTTCCTTTAAATGTTAGTTTCATTTTAAAATGCTTTAAAACGGACGAGAGAGAGAGAGAGAAAGAGAGAGAGAGAGAGAGAGTCTTTCACCGTCGCTCTGCTTCTCTCCGTCCTGATTCGTTAGCAGAGCAGATGGTGTGAGTGAGCGGGCCGGTCATTTCTAAATCAATAGCCGGGCACATGGGAGTCACTGTGTGTATCTGGAAAAAGCCCATAACACACACACTGTAGCACACACACACACACACACACACACACACACTTGTGCGCACAAGGTACAAAACAAGCCAATGCAGAAATAAATACACATGCATGCAACACACACACACACCCACAGATACATGCACACAAAAACATACAAGCAGTACATTATTTCTGCACACACACACATACACACACACATGCACCCACAGAGACATGCACACACACACACACACACACACACACACACACACACACACACACACACACACACAAATCCGTGCACAAGGTACAAAACAAGCCAATGGAGAAATAAATACACATGCATGCAACACACACCCACAGATACATGAACACACACACACAAACACACAAGCAGTAAATCATTTCTGCACACACACACGCGCACACACACACGCACACACACACGCACACACACATATCCCCGCACAAGGTACAAAACAAGCCAATGCAGAATTGAATACACATGCATGCAACACCCACACCCACAGATACATGCACAGACACACACATACACATGCACACACACACACACACTATCACACACACACACGCGCGCACACACACACACACACGCACAAGGTACAAAACAAGCCAATGCAGTAATAAATACACATGCATGCAACACACACACACCCACAGATACATGAACATACACACAAGCAGTAAGTCATTTCTGCACACACACACACACGCACACACAAACACACACACACACACACGCACACACACACACACACACACACACGCAAACACACACACACACAAACAAAATGGGGGTAGAAGAAGCAGGGAGATGGAGAGTAAACCAATAGCCCTGGAGCTTATTTCTGCAGACAAGCTGTTGTTTAATAAGAGTGCAGCAGACGTCTGCCCCACGACAATCATTCAAACCTCCAGAGCCTGCTCCACTGGAGGAGACGCGAGCAGCGCTCTTCTCCTCCTCATACGTTACAGTGCTCCTCCTTTTCTCTCTCTCCATCCGTCGTTCCTTCCTCTCTCTCTCTCTCACTCGGTGAGAGCAGCGGCAGACGCCCGAGGTGATCGTGACATATTAATTCTTCATTAAAGCCGTAATCCACAACCTGTTGTTGCCCGGCGCTGTTGTGAACCGATGACTGTCAGGGAGACGTGACGTCAAAGAGCAATGACGACTCTAAAGCCCCGTCTCCGCTCCAGATGCTACTGATTTGTTGGCAACCTGTCGTGGTGAGGACGCCGTTTTTGCAGCTACCACAGGGTTTTGCTGTTCTTGGCTCTTTAGGGGCAAAGACACAATCACACATGTGCGTATTTGCCTCCTGATTTTCCCAGGAGACTGCTTTTCCTCCTGGTTTCCTCCAGTCCGCCACTGCAGCGACTTCCTGTTTGATCCAATCAGGAAGCTCCGTCAGCGTCAGTTCTCTGAGTGTCCACTAGGGGCAGGTTTCATAACAGAGCAGTTTCTCATTGAGCCCCATGTTAAACAGGCCGTTTACACAGCATCATTAAACCTGTTTAAGGACAAAAGAACATTCTAGTCTGTGTGTTTAGATCAGATCTCCATGACAACACTGAGGGGGAGGGGCTAGTTTTTATTGTATTGGAGGTTAAAGTTTATGAATAATTAGGGGCGTGGCCTCTTGAGTGACAGCTAGCCTCTGGCCCTCACTTCTCCTCGGAGGTTAACGTCAGCCAGATGGACGTACGCCCCTCCCCCCAACGTCACATACATGCCCTTTTTTGGTCAGAGGAAATGAGGCGAAGTCAAAGTCTGACAAGATGGAGACTCCCGTAGGCGAGGACGACTGGATCAAGTTGAGATAACGGACCCCGACGGAGACGCTACGTCCATTTTTTATACAGTCTCTATACAGGCTAGCTGTCACGACTCTGTTCTGATCTCTAAGGGCGCACTCACACTGTCCATCCGTACCGTGCCCAAACAGGTTTTACGGGTAAAGTCTGGTTCCTTTGACCAGTGTGAGTGCAACTGTACCGCGTCTAGGAGCGGTACAGTTGCCGTCCACGCCCCGTTTGGGAGAGGTGGGCTTTAGTAAAGCACGTCTGCACATGTACGAGCACGAGCGTGCGCACGTGTACGAGCACGAGGCCTACGGTCGTTCTGAGGTCATTTCCTGTGCGCCTGTTGGGACATAGAGAAAAGAAGGAGGGACCATGCGCGGACATTTAAAACAATGGCGGTGAAAGGTTCACGTTGGTGTGATGCGGAGGTGGAGTGTTTACTGCAGATTTGGTCGATGAAAAGATTCAAAAACAGTCGACAAGACGCACAAAAACTCCGAGGTCTACGGAAAGATCTGGAAACAAAGCCACGCATCGCCATGACGTCATCAATGCGTGTGACGTGTTACGGCGTGATGACGTATAGGCAGCAAGAAGCATTCTCCGAGGCCCAGGTAGTGTGAGTACAAACGGGCCTGGAGGGGGGGACAAGGACCCTAAAGCACGGGGCACGGGACGGAGGCACAGTGGGAGGGCGCCCTAACTCACCAGTAGATGGCGCTACATCCTACACGCTGCTCCTTTAAGCGGTGGACTGAGCGCCGCTGGGGAAGTGGTAAGTAAAGCGTGTGAAGACGAGCTGAGACCCAGAGGAGCTCCCGTGGAGTGACAGCGGAGTTATCAGAGCGCCTCTGAGGGAGCCGAGCACAGGCGGCGTTTGGAGCTGAGATTAAAAACGTGGTCGAGGAGGAGAACCGCTGACATGATCAGCCAGCTGTATTCAAATCAGGAAATAGTAATTACAAATAATACATCTTCAGTAATCCCCTCTGAACGCAGCTTTGCTTTGCTTTTACCCACCTCTCAGAGTATCACACCGCGGATCTCCAGCTGAACACGTTGTCACTTTTTGTGTCAGTGTATCTTGGAGAAACGACGACGTGCAGGACTCAATCACAGACCGAGAGATGTTATAACAATGGTGATAAAAGTGATTAAGTGCTAATGCATTTAGCTTCATGCTCTCGGAATTACCTCAACTTAACCAGCCGTCATCTCGTAACAACGGAAGATTAATAAGTCATGGAGTCATTTTCTGCCCGTGACGTATTCAGAGGAATAAATCTACAGCCTTTTATACGGAGTCATCGAGGAAGAGGGAGACGCTGCGTGATCAATGCAAGCTGATCTCCAGGCAACTTCGCTGTGCAGAGGAGAGGAGAGGCACGCGGGACGAGGAGGAGGGAGGAGGGGAAACACCGGGCAGTTCGTCCGTTAGTTTGTGAAGTCTGATGATTGGAGGTCACTGACACAGATTTGTGAATGTGGGTCTAACTCTGCGTTGTGTTAGGGCGACACAGTGGTGTGGTGGTTAGCACTGTTGCCTCAGAGCGAGAGGGTTCCTGGTTTGAATCCTGGCTGGGGCCCTTCTGTGTGGAGTTTGCATGTTGTCCCCGTGTGTGCGTGGGTTTTCTCCGGGTTCTCCGGTTTCCTCCCACAGTCCAAAGACGTGCAGGTGTTCGGTTCATTGATGACTCTAAATCACCCGTAGGTGTGAATGGTTGTCTGTCTCTGTTCGTCTCTATGTGTCCTGTGATGGACTGGCGTCCTGTCCAGGGTGGACCGCACGCCCAGCTGGGATCGGCTCCAGCCCCCCCGCGACCCAGACAAAGACAAGAGGAAGAAGATGAATGAATGAATGAACACTCCTGGATGATTTCAACAGTTTGTTCCTGGGTCTACCTTTGTTACTGCGTTATGGAGCAGAAACACTCACAGATGTTCACAGGTGTTCGCATATACGCTCTCTGCGCTCCGTAATCCCATGAGAGAACAATCACTACGTCTCCTGTTAACACCCAGCCTCAACAGTGCAGTGTACTTCAGGCTAAATCGGCAGGGGATCTTGGAGCAGCAGTGGGCCCCATAGGTACGGCCTGCAGGCCCTTCGGCGGGTGGACACGCCCTGACGCCTACCAACCACTGCACACACCCACCACTGCCTTGTTGGCAGCCCTTGGTTGGGTGAAGACTACGGGAGTCAACCCCTAACGAAAAATCTGTGGTGGTAACCCGCAAGAGGCGAGCATCGGTGACCGATGACTCGGCAGTATCCTGCAACTCTCCACAGCGGCTGGCCGTCTTGATCTCTTCTTGCCGCCAGTCCAACTATGGCGTGCCAAGATAGTGGGTTGAGGAATGTGCTCCCACTGTAATCATCCTCTGCACAAGTTTCATTTCATGCGTCCCTTTAGCATGAAACGACGTCTTTGTCGGACTCGACAGACAACTTCAAGCAAGCATATGGTCAATTCCCATTGTTTTGACCCACTCTTTGATAGATATTAACTTAAAAGGCACTTAAATAAATGAAAATCTACCTTTTTTACATTTTAAAGCCCCAAAAACGCAGTCGGCGTCTAAACGAAAGGCACATCCGATCCAATATTTGGTGGTTTTCACCTGCGAGCGTTGTCTCAGTGCGAGCGGCAGAAGCTGCTTTTATGAGAAAAACACTTTGCTACACTTTGCCTGCTGTTTGACTCATCATCTTCCAATAGAGCCATAAAATCATTCTCCCCCCTTCAGGTGAGTGTCGACGGAGGTGAAATTGTGCGGGCTTAACACTCACCTCTGACAGCAAATCAACAGCTCTGTGCATTTCCACATCTCCCAGTAGCAGGATAATGGGATTTCACTGCGTAAGCACATCATTTAGGAGAGCTCTCTTCCTCCTCTGCTGCGGCGCGGATCACACAGCGGCGCCCTGCCTTCTCTCAGGGCTGTCACCGTAGCGCACGCCCTGAAGATCCGACACAAATCCCACAGAAAAACCTCTCCGACGTGAATATATTGTAATGTCTGAGTACACAACAAACAAAAGGTTAGAAAGAGGAGAGCTGTCTGGAGCAGAAGTGTGCGAAGATCACATTGTGAATGAAAGCGAACCATTCAACACGGGTTCTTCTGTGTAAACTATGAGCGCACAGCGTGTGTAGGGATGTCAGGGTACCGTTTCCAAACATGAGCTCCACAAAACACATCAACCGACTTGTATGGTGGTGCATTCAAACTGTTTTCTATGGGTAAAACGTCATTAAACCGCAGCAAAATGAATAAAATCCATGTGAATTCTTTATTAGTTCACCCAAATTACAGGTCACAAATGAGCTTATAGTAGATTATGACGACCTAGAATCACGTATACACACTTCAACAGTGAGGGCGCACACCCACTGTACATCCGTACCGTGCCCAAACAGGTTTTACAGGTAAAGTCTGGTTCCTTTGACCAGTGTGAGTGCAACCGTACCGCGTCTAGGAGCGGCACGCTTGCCGTCCACGGCCCGTTTGGGAGAGGTGGGCTTTTGTAAAGCACGTTTGCACGTGTACGAGCACGAGCGTGCGCACGTGTACGAGCACGAGCGTGCGCACGTGTACGAGCACGAGGCCTACGGCGGTTCTGAGGTAATTTCCTGTGCGCCTGTTGGGACGTAGAAAAAAGAAGGAGGGACCATGCGCGGACATTTAAAACAATGGTGGTGAAAGGTTCACGTTGGTGTGATGCGGAGGTGGAGTGTTTACTGCAGATTTGGTCGATGAAAAGATTCAAAAACAGTCGACAAGACGCACAAAAACTCAGAGGTCTACGGAAAGATCTGGAAACAAAGCCACGCATCGCCATGACGTCATCAATGCGTGTGACGTGTTACGGCGTGATGACGTATAGGCAGCAAGAAGCATTCTCCGAGGCCCAGGTAGTGTGAGTACAAACGGGCCTGGAGGGGGGGACAAGGACCCTAAAGCACGAGGCACGGGACGGACGCACAGTGGGAGGGCGCCCTGAGCTGGAGTAAGAACTCACATGCGTCGCTCTGAATCTTCTATTGAAGCTGCTGCAGTGAAGGCTAGGACGAGTTTACTGCTGCGTGTGTGTGTGTGTGTGTGTGTGTGTGTGTGTGTGTGTGTGTGTGTGTGTAGGGAAGGCAGAGTGAGCGTGCATGAGGGAATTCTCCCGTGCATGTGTACGTGAGCCTGTGAGTGTTCATCTCCCAGAGATAACAGCTGTGCTGCCGGGATAGGGAGAGACATTGAGAGGGAGAGGGGGGAGAAAGATGACTCCCGCAGGTGCCTCTGGGCGCCTAATAGTCTGAGAGACTCTGTCACTAAATATTGCCTCCACTGTTCTGCAGGGGAGCTCGCGGGCGGAGAAAGGATGAGGTGGGGCGAGCGCGCGGAGACGGAGGTTCGAGGTTCCTCTCTCACTCTTCCTCTGTGGCTCCGAGTCTCCTCCCGGACCAATGAGGAGCCGAGGCTGCGGAGAGCTCAACACCCCATGTACGGCTCCGCGTAATAAGACGGACTCCCGACTGGCACAGCGGGTCGTGCTTAGGGACACTTTGAGGCATCGTACGCAAACTGTCTTCCCCTGCTGCTGGCTCGCCGCCTCCATTAGGCCGACGATTGTTTCATTTATCTTAAAAAAAGCCTGTTTCCCCCTTTTCCTGTCGTTGCTAAGGGGCTGAAAAACTTTGATTATTACTATTTTATCTCAGTCACAACACAAACACACACACACGATAATGGGGTTTTTTAAAGTGCTGAGGGCTGTTCCACTAAACCTAGATAGAGGATTAAACTGAGATTTTCCACATATCCAGGATTCATTTAGCCTGATTTAGACGTGGTGTCGTGAAAGCAGTGTTACCATGGAGATTTAGGGGCCGTGCACACGAATATTGCTGCTGTAAAAGTGGAAATTCCCCCTTTGTGGGACTAATAAAGGAATATCTTATCTTAAGGGCGCCCTCCCACTGTGCGTCCGTCCCGTGCCCCGTGCTTTAGGGTCCTTGTCCCCCCCTCCAGGCCCGTTTGTACTCACACTACCTGGGCCTCGGAGAATGCTTCTTGCTGCCTATACGTCATCACGCCGTAACACGTCACACGCATTGATGACGTCATGGCGATGCGTGGCTTTGTTTCCAGATCTTTCCGTAGACCTCGGAGTTTTTGTGCGTCTTGTCGACTGTTTTTGAATCTTTTCATCGACCAAATCTGCAGTAAACACTCCACCTCCGCATCACACCAACGTAAACCTTTCACCGCCATTGTTTGAAATGTCCGCGCATGGTCCCTCCTTCTTTTTTCTACGTACCAACAGGCGCACAGGAAATTACCTCAGAACCGCCGTAGGCCTCGTGCTCGTACACGTGCGCACGCTCGTGCTCGTACACGTGCAAGCGTGCTTTACTAAAGCCCACCTCTCCCAAACAGGCACCTCTCCCGGCAACCGTACCGCTCCTAGCCGTGGTACGGTTGCACTCACACTGGTCAAACAAACCAGGCTTTAGCCGTGAAACGTGCTGGGGCACGGTACGGAGGCACAGTGTGAGTGCGCCCTAAGTTGTCTCTTGCTGAGTTGCATATGAAGGAGTAGTAAATGCATTAACTGAAACGGAGCACGTGTTGAAAGGGGAAGAAGATGATGAAGATTACAGTAGAAAGAGGCTTGACGTGAAGGGTTCTCTACAATTATTCAACAACATTTATCAAGATGGAAGAACGAACATGTACAGTTTCTCTCTTTGTCGTTTCATTTCGATGAGGTAAGGGAAGATTAGAGCTCGACGTACGACGGTAAGTTCAACAATATCACTAAACAGATATCCAAAACCCAATGACATGCATGTTTTACTGCAACACCCGTGTGTTGTCCCTGCGGTAGAGTAGAGCCTCCACACCGTGCGGAGGTGAAGCTGGACGCGGGTAATGAAAAGCTCTGGGCTGCCGCTGACTCTCACCTGCACAGAGCGAGGCAACATCAACCATCCCCTGTCTCTTTTTCCAGTCTCCCCCTCCCTCTAGCCTTTAGATGGATCAATGAGTGCAAATGAGATGGACAATAGCAATTTCCTCCCATTCAGCCTGGATAGCGGGTATCAATCACCCAGCAGGCAGCGCGCTTCATATCTCGTCGTGTCGCGTCCACGGTGCAGCCCGCCGATGCCCAACGCGCTGCAGTAATCAGAGCGAGGGAGGCTGACGGGGGAAGAAGCAGCAGATACGCGTTCACGAGTGTGAAAGGTTCAACAGCTGGTTAGAGAGGAGGTGCCGTTTGGGATGACGACGGCTCAAAATCCCCGTCTTTTAATACGGAAGAAAGGAAATCAGTGAAGAAAGTGTAAAAATCCTAACAAAAGTGATCTCAGGACACTTTACAGAGTAGGTAAAGACCACACTCTATGACTTATTTATGATTTACAGAGACCCAACAATTCCCCCGTAGAGTACGGTGGCGTTGAAAACCTTCACTATAACAGACAGGAACGTCAGACAGACCCAGCTCTGTGGAGGACGCACATCTGTCTGCACCGGAGAGAGGAAGAAAAGGAGAGAGAGAGAGAGAAGACGGACAGAGAGAGACAAAGACAGACAGAGAGACAGTGCCAGAGATGCAAGCAACCACAAAAGCAACATTAACTATAATAATATCTATAGTAATGTGAATATGACTCATATGTTATGGCGCTTAATTCAGCAGAACAGCAGAAACAAGCACAGCTGAGGTGATAATTATGGTGGTGATATGTGACTGATGATGTCTTTATGGCTGCAAATGTTATAATTTATAAACTAATGATGGTTTATATGAGTAACAGTGATAACAGCAGCAGGAAGCGTCACGCAGGACCACGGCAGCAGGCACCACCACCATCAGCAGAGACCTGAGAGACGACAAAGCACAAACAACTCCGGGGAAGAAGTTGAATTAGTGACATGCACTGATGAGACGTGAATGATACAGACACGTGAGGAACTCGGAGTAGAGCCGCTGCTCCTTTGTGTTGAAAGGAGCCAGTTGAGGTGGTTCAGGATCATCTAGTAAGGATGAACCCTGGGCGCCTCCCTAGGGAGGTGTTCCAGGCACGTCCAGCTGGGAGGAGGCCTCGGGGAAGACCCAGGACCAGGTGGAGAGATTAGATCTCCACACTGGCCTGGGAACGCCTCAGGATCCCCCAGTTAGAGCTGGTTAATGTGGCCCGGGAAAGGGAAGTTTGGGGTCCCCTGCTAAAGCTGCTGCGCCCGAGACCCGATCCTGGATCAGAGGCTGAAGATGAGAGGAGATGAGATGAGACTCGGCCTATAGGAGCAAAATTAGGGACGCAGAACAAACTCAACTTCCAACCTGATCACCTAGCTGGCCTTCCCAACAGCTTCTTGAGACGGCTGACACAGCACACACCACTCTTTACCCAATAAAAGATGGATTTAAAAATGTTGCACCTGTCCTTTAAGCCCACACACCGCTGGTTTCCCATCCCAGCTACTGTGCTTTGACTCCGTCTTCTGTTTGTACAGTGTGTTGCGTCTCACAGTTGCATTTCAAGACATCAACTGTGACATGACGAGACTTGGGGGTGCCCACCATCATGGCACGGCTATTGTGACTGATCTTGAGTGGGAATAATGTGTGTGTGTGTGTGTTTCTGCAGTGTAGCTGTGTGACACACTCGTGTGCTAGTATCTGACATGATTACGTTTGCCAAAAAACATTTTATTCAGAGAGGGAAGGGCTCGAAACTTTTTCACACACACGACATCGTACTGATAGAAACTGTCGGGGATGGCAAACGTCCCAGACCTGGCTCCTGACCAAATGTGAAGAAAGTGATCTTTGCACCGAGAGCTCTGTCCACCACGTATCCGCAAATCTGTTCCCAACTTTTTCAGACATCTCGCCAATAAACACAGACACACACACACACACACAGACAGACAGAAGCAAAACACAACCTCATTCCAACTTCAGCTGTGGATTGAATAAAAATGCATTCTGTGTAATAATACTGATTGTGTCAGAGGGGGAGTGAACCAACTGGACTCAATCTGAGGCCGACACCCGCCCGATGTGGATCTGCAAACTGCTTTATCGTTGTAACCAGGGATGGGACGTGTGGGGGTTTTGGTGTCAAGAGTCGGTTCGGTCAGTCCCTCCTCTCTCACGACCAAGCACAGAAACATACATAATACATTTATGATTTATAGAAGTAGTCTGGTTTTCCTTGAGTAAGAACACGACAGGTACAGATGAGAAATTAGCAATAACAGCTGTGATACATCTCATCTTCAGCCTCTTATCCGGGGTCGGGTCTCAGGGGCAGCAGCTCCAGCAGGGGACCCCAAACTTCCCTTTCCCGGGCCACATTAACCAGCTCTAACTGGGGGATCCTGAGGCGTTCCCAGGACCAGTGTGGAGATCTAATCTCTCCACCTGGTCCTGGGTCTTCCCCGAGGCCTCCTCCCAGCTGGACGTGCCTGGAACACCTCCCTAGGGAGGCGCCCAGGGTTCATCCTTACCAGATGATCCTGAACCACCTCAACTGGCTTTAGCAGGGGACCCCAAACTTCCCTTTCCCGGGCCACATTAACCAGCTCTGAGATCTAATCTCTCCACCTGGTCCTGGGTCTTCCCCGAGGCCTCCTCCCAGCTGGACGTGCCTGGAAGTCGCAGAAGTGTAAAGTTTAATCCAGATGTAACGTCATGTTGTAAGGTTCCAGGTAACGCATTTGTGTTTTGGCTAGAAGTCATCGGGCCAATTAGCATCCTGTGAGGAGCTACTGGCAGTTGAAGAGTTGGAGTGGGGGGTGACAACGACACGAGAGGCGACTGCAATTTCAAAACAACAATGGAGGTTCCTAAGGAGCTTAGCCTAGACGCTGCAATGGCGCCCAGGGTTCGTCCTTACCAGATGATCCTGAACCACCTCAACTGGCTCCTTTCAACGCAAAGGAGCAGCGGCTCTACTCAGAGTTCCTCATGGATGGCTTGTTTCCCTGTAGTTATTCACGTTTGTTTGTCGTTTATATTAAATATTGTTTGTACTTTTACCCTGTGTCCGTGTCTGAGTTTGGGTCCAGTCCCTTTGTTGTTATTTCCCCGCATCGTTCACTACATTTGGGGTATTTTTGATGTATTTCAGACTCAACCACAGACAATCTGTTCTTACGCACATTTTTACTTTACCGTACTTTGCACATTTTTACAGCACTTTTGTATATATTACTGTTGTTAGTTGATATTTTATATACATATACTTATCTCTATACAGTTTTATATTTCCGTTTTTCCAAATATATAGTATATCTTATGTATATGTTGTTAATATGTCGTATGTATAGCTGGAGTAAGAACATTATCGGGATGATATCGAGGATTATTTGGGCCAGGATAGTCGTGATATGAAATGTTCACTACACTAGATTGGACTCCAGTCCTCTCAGCCCAGCATCAGACACAGCGTTCAGTGGCACAGTGGGTAGAGAGCAGTCTGTATATATGTATGTATGTATGACAGATCGCAGGCAGTGGCTAAATAGGAAACAGGAGGCTTCATTTGGGGTTCACCCAAAGGTCTGCTGCATCCCGCTGCCACAGCCAGGCATTTATTCTAAAATGGCTGCCGGTTATTTGTGCATTACCGGCCCACTTTGAGCGATACCATTCTCAGTTTAATGTGGAAGAGGCGGGAGGCGGCCAACCATCCGTCATAAGCTCCTAAAAGTCACGGAGTGAGAAATTACAGAGTGTTCCCAGAACATTGTTCAAACCCCCAAAAAGGCCAACCCCTCCATAACGGCTCTATAAAATACAGTGGCGCTGGTAACCCGTCTGTCTTCCTCTGCCTCTCTCTCTCGGTGACAGGAATTAGATGGGAAGATAAACTGCACGCAGAGGAGAGCTGACATTTCGGAAAATGAAGGAAATTGTAAAAAAGAAGGGCACTGAGCCCCCCGTAAAAGGCCACCCAGTTAAACTAAGCATTTGTTTATTCGGCTGCATGAAACCCCATTTGTATTCCCTTCAGAAGTTACAGTGGAAGTGAATGGAGGTCAGCGTGCGCAGTGTAGACACGCTACTGCTTATAACCCTGGCAGGGAATTAATAACATTTCCGAGGCACAAACAGCTGCGGCACACTCCTCGCAAAGAGAGTCGCTCTGTACTCGATACAAAGCTGCTCCGAGCGGCCGTCCAGGTAAACAGACGTCACTGTGGCAGCTGAATGAAAGAACGAGACATGGTGGTATTCAGCAGCTGGAGCAGGTTACAGGAGGTTGATGAACTGGTAAATGGACTTACGTACTTATATAGCGCCTCTCTAGTCTTCTGACTACTCAAGGCGCTTTCACAGTGTTTGTCACATTCACCCGTTCACACTGACGTTCACTCTGATGGCAGTGGACATCTACACCACATTTACACACCCATGCGCACCACAGGGAGCAGTTCGGGGTTCGTTGTCTTGCCCAAGGACACTTCGACATGTGGACCAGGGGAGCTAGGGATCGAACTGCCAATCTCTCAAATGGAGGACGACCCACTCTACCACTAAGCCACAGCCGCCCTAATCCACAAGCTGGAGTCATAACACTCCAGTTCCCAGGACATATATCGAGTGTTGGGGGATCCAGATGATCCCAATTCAACCTTTAAATAAATAATGTTATTGCACATGAGTTGGCTCAACAAATGTCTTCCCAACAGCTACCGCTAGAGTACGAGGGCGGTCGTCAGTACCTTGAACCAGTTACCACCGTCTCTGCCCGGTTCCAGCGAGGTTTTTCCTTTAGCTGAGTGATAAACAGTCAGGTGGGACGCGGAGGACAGCCAATGAGGCTCCGCCTGCCAGCTGATGAGTGCCGCCGACTCATTAATCACAAACAACAGCTTTGGCACATGGTAATTAATTCATCGTTTCTAATCAAATCAAAACAAGGTGGTCCAATTGTGGTTGGAGAGCAGTGCAGCTGCTGGTGACGGGAGAAATCACACGACTTCAGCGCGAGACCTGTTCTGGAAAAGCTCTAATTGAGATGTTGGCGGCGTCCGACCGACCCCAGATGGGTTGAGATAAGTAACAGATGACTGCCATCAAACGGACCTGGCTGACGTCTTCATTAACACTCTACTGACAGAGGACGTTAGGCCTGAGCGGCGGTGCTTACCAGAGGCTGCTAATGTGCACTAATCCAACCCACATGGTTCTGTTGACTACATGGGAAGGTATTAATCCCAGCATATTTCATATTTAAGGGCAGCATGGTGGTGTGGTGGTTAGCACTGGTTTGAATCCTGAAGAATTAAAAATCAATGTGTTAGTGTGTGTATTAGTAATAATTCAATTAATAATCATGTGTCAGCATGTGTACTAGTAATGATTAATAAGAGTGTGATAATCAATGATTGAAGAATTAATAATCATATGTTAGCGAGTTTATTAGTAATGATTAATAAGAATGTGATAAGTGTGATTATTAGGTATGATCATTTAAAGTGTGATAGTGATTATTAGTCCAAGCTCAAACTTTTCTGTTTCCAAAAGCACACAAACTTTTGACTCAATCTTTTTCTGCTTTCTCCAAAAGCACAGGAACAGTAAGTCGGTCAAGGTCACAAAGACAATGAACTAGCCATGTTGCAAATATGCACCTGGCAAAGTTAGTTGAGATTAGGGAAATTGCTGTACGTGTTGTGCTTTCTTCACAGATAAAGAAGAAGACTCCTGCTCTACAGAGGCTACTCCTACGCACAGGGAGGAAGATGGAGGCTGGAGCAACTGCTACTTCTAAAATACACATATGCACGCACAAGCGCACACATAACCACGCCTTTGTAACAAGTTTATATGCTGGAGTTTTTAGAATAGATATCAGAACTTCTTGCCTCTGATCACGGGTACTGTGTGCTCACAGTCACTCTAGATAGAGAATAGAACATTTCTCCAGACGTCTGTATCATCCGATGTCCTTCTGCTAATAAATGCCTGCTGGCGCACTCAACTACCAACGACTCTGCTGACTCCAGAAAGCCTCCTGTAGAATTTGAATTACGCAATATATACTCTGCTAGGTCCTTTTGATACGTGTGAAATTCTGAAAAGTATTGTGTAAAATTCCTACAGAGAAACTTGGTGACCCCGACGTGATTCTGACAAGGAGGCTCGGGCAAAAGGAGCTGTAGAGGTTGGACCGGTGACCACGCGGAGTCACTGGGAACCTCCTGGGGCCGACTGAACTTCTCCACAAGGGCCCATCACTGACAAAAGGTAAGCAGTCACCTATTCTTCTTAAGAAGTGAAGACTGTGATTCGGCCTATAATCTAAATTGGTGGAGAATGTCAGTATGTTTCCTAGAGGTTAATTTGATCCAAATTTAGCCGGGGGACTGACGATTGAAAAAAGGCCTGTTAAACTGATTTGGAATCAGTATAAGTAAAAGGTAAAGGAGTGTTGGGATCATAAATCCTGACAGGTCCTAGGCGCATAAACGGTGCTCAGTAAGACGTTCAGGGAACGCAGAAAGGCCGGAGGCTGTAGAGACCCTCGAATATACATTAGGCATTAAGGACTAAAAGCGCCACAGGGGGATAGCCCCTAGGTGAGCCTAGAAAGCCACCATAGGTCTGGGACCTAAAGGTTCTGGGAACCAAAGAAAAAAATGTAGGTCTGGGACCTAAAGGTTCTGGGAACCAAAGTATAAGAAATACTTAAAAACTGTGTTTATTTGTGGGATTGTTGTGTGGGAAGTTTCGAGGATAATAGAGAACACAAACAGATAAAAGTGTGAGTAGGTTTCTGTGGTGGTGGATACACCCAGTCTGTAGCCGCTGATGGTGAAACACTGTCAGTAGAAGCTTGCTGCAGACATCACAGAAAAGCCTGACGATTAAACTCACCACTGGTCTTCTCTTATCTGGGGGTACATAAATAACGGGGCTGTGACACTCGGCTTTTGGTCATTAAAAGTAGTGATTTATATCGTCTCACTCCGCTCTATCACGGTAGAGTAGAAGCTTGAGTGAGGGGAGGATCACTGGGGACTAGATCCACTGACCGGATAACGAGTGTGTGTGAATAAAGAATAAATAAATACCTGTGAATAGTACTTTAACAGCTGAAATAACTATGACAGGCCCTGTAGCGTCCCGGCTGATTGATGGTCGGACTCTTTAACTGATGGTTCACAAGTGTTTATTTTTGGGCAAAGTAGATAATACCGTTGCTCCATTAAATCTTTTGACACCTTGAAGACTCTGAACACACCGTGAACACAACGTGAACAATAAGAGTAAGAGCTATGGAATGAAACAAAAATAATATGTAATAAATAAATAAATAATACCATCTATATAATATCATGTTCAACAATATCAAAATAGTGTGTTTTTAACCTTTTACAGAAAATGAATTGTCATTTACAATCATGAAATATACTTTAAACCTATTTTATCTTAATTACAAACTCAGAATAGAGTGCAATAAACAAACATATTTAACTTAAAAAATGATATTATAACAGTTATTATATCAGTTTGCAGCTTTAACTTCCAAAGATTGTTAATGCACACAAAAAATAATGCTGTATTTATTAAATACTAGCAGCAGTGTAATGAAATAATTGTCTCCTTCAGAAAGATAGATAGTCTGAATCGCTCCAAAACAGCGTTACTGATTAAATTAAAAGCTTAAAATAGACTTGTATAAAATGATGCAAAGCAACACAAGGACATCCCGTTTTGATAACGCATTAAGCACCACATGAAACAAAATGATGACAAACCTTGTGCCTTTATCCACCAGGTGCTTAACAAACTTGTCGGTTTACATTTCCTTGAGTTTTTGCACTTTTGATAGACCCGTTTGCAATACACTTAACTTTCTGTAAAGTTGTTCTTTTTTTTCCGTTTCCGGTTACACTCTATCAAAATAAAAGCACAAGCCTAAAAACAGGAAGTAACGGTAAAAATAAACAAATTGTAAGAGATTTCTCATGAAAATGCAACTACACATTTTGGGAATATGATGTGCTATATTAAAGGTAATTTACAGGCCCAGGATTAGGTTGGGATGAATACTGGCAGCGAGTAGCAGGACGGGTGAAGCGAGCCAGAGAATATGGTAAAATATGTATGTATATGTATGTAATATATGGTTTAGTTAGAGGAGGAGTTAGAGGAGGACAGAGCATGTGAAGAAGTAGTGGGAAACAGAAATAATGGTCTGAGTAGGTTGTGGCATAAGAGAAAGAAGGAGGAGAAGGAATAGGAGAAGAGAGAGGAGCGAAGAGCAGATTTGCATATGGCCGGACTGGCAGCTGAGGTAGACAGAAGAGGAGAGACAGTGGGAGGAGGAAAAACAGTAGGAGAAGGAGAGACAGCGTCAGAGAGGAGCGCAAGATGAGGAAAGGAGGGTGCATGAGAAAGGAGGGGCTTTCGGAGAGACAGTATGAGAAAAAAAGTATGAAAGGGAACATGGGAAGTCAGGAATACTAGGAGAAGAGTTAGAGGGAGAAATAGAGGGAGCAGCAACACACACGACAGCGACACAAAGCAGGAAAACCCAAACCTGAGACTGACTTAACTGACTCAGACCACTCTGACTATGACTGTAGAAGCCAGAAAAGCGACAAACACGGGAGAAAGAGAGAGGGATTTAAAAACAAACACGTAAAATCAGTATGATGAGTTCAGGCTCAGAGGGGGAGGAAGAGGAGATACTATGGTCAGAATGCGGAAGCAGAGGACCAGGAACTAAGACTAGGGACAGGACCACCGATATATATAAACAATTTAGTTTAGCAGACAAGGAACACATGAATGCACAACTACCACCACTTAGTGACGGAGCTGGAACATGGTGACAGAAATTAGCTGGTCTAACCGTAGGCACAGAGCTCACCATGAATGACTGAATGAATTTTATTTTTGGTTCTACATTAGATGTTAAATAAAATGACATAATATTTTGACAATTTCAACCAAAGAAAGGATTTGGCTGAAGCAACTTGCTTTTATTAGCCAACCCTAACATCACAGTTCTGACTTATTTACTTATGATTAAACATATATTTGATTAAAAGTATATTTACTCATACCTAAATAAATGAAATCATTTACTTACTTTATATACATTTAAACATATTATACATATAAACACACACACATACTCACAAAGCAAAAATCAAAATCTGCAAAATCAAAATTCATATTTGCTTAAATAAGGTTTTACTTTTTTCTCATTTCCATGTATTCAATAATCAAAATGAACAACATTTCCCTTTTTTATTTATTTATTCATTTTTCTCTTTTCCAATTATAACATTTATACAGATGCATTAATTATTTCAAATTTCAAGGTCTTTTTAAATATCGGTCGTGTTGTAATTACTTTCAGTTTATCATTAAGGTCATTCCACATTTTTACACCAATAACGGACGCGGACGCGCATCTTTGTCTAATGTTAGTTCTTGCTTTTCTTGTTTCAAATCGAAGCAGTCCTCTTAAATTATAGCAATTGTTTCTTAATTTAAATAAAGATTGAATACTTGTAGGAAGATTTTTTACAGCTCTGAATAAGATTTCAAGTATTTTTAGCTTGACTATATCCGTAAATTTTAAAACATTAGATTTTATGAAAAGCTCCTTAGTAGAGTCACGGTATCCCACTATAGGTGATGTGAGAGGATTAAGATTCAAGATTCAAGAAGCTTTATTTATCCCGAGGGAAATTATTTTGCAACAGTTTCAATACAAAGGTGAGAAAGGATCAGAGTAACAATAAGCATAAAAACATAATCAAATAAAATAAAGCTAACATCAAATAAATCAAACAATAACTAATGTGACAGAGTGCAACGGACATAGTGGTTAAGCGTAGGTTTATACAATATACAACAATACGCACTGTGCAGTTTAGCAGCATATGAAATAAAATAAGTACAAACTAAATAAGTGATAAAGAGCAATAATTGAAACAGTGTTAAAAATGTAGCAGCATTTCCTACAGAATTAAGAATTAATTGGACAGAAATACGGATTAGGGACAACAGACCAATTAGATTTAGATGCAGGAAAGACTGGCAGGAAAAGGTCAGGAACAAACCCAGGGTCAGATCCACTGCAGGGATCAATGTTTAAAGCTGCAGTTATGAAAGGAACAGATAAGGAAGTGCAGGCAAAGATGGAGGATGACCCCAGAGCAGACATGGATCCATTACACATATGGATGAGGACACTTCAACATCACATGCGTAGAGCAGATGAAAGAAAGGCTGTGAGCAAAACAGAGATAGAGAATTTGAAAATAAAACTGACCAAATTACAGTAAGAGACACAAGCACAAATGAGCCAACAACAGGAGGAGCCAGCGCCAATGGGAATCCCCAGTTCCAGTTGCCCCAGTTGCAGGCCAATTCTATGCAGGACCCCCTCCCCAGGGACCATGGAACCCACCAGGACCATGGGGCCCACCACAATCACATTATAGAGGAGGAAGAGGAAGAGGCTTTAATCCTCGAGGAGGTTATGGAAGGGGCAGGGGCGGATCACCGGGGGCTAGGGACAATGGGTGTTTCGTGTGTGGAGGTCATGGACATTGGGCACGAGACTGTCCACAAAACCAGAGAGGTCTACCAAGAGGGGGACCCCCGCCACAGCGGCAACAACAGCAGGTGCCATCACAACCACAACTGGCCCCAGGTGCCCCGGGTCAAGGGCAAGGGGAGAGGCTGACTCCTTGCTACGGGAGAAGTGAACGAACGAAAAGTGAACTTTTTAGTCAATACAGGAGCAACACATTCGACTCTGATACAACCTCAGTTCGGTCAACAGCTCTCCAAATATTCCATAGACCTTGTGGGATTTGGAGGACAGCCAATGCCACTCCCTTTCACAGAACCCCTCCCCACGAAAATAGCTGGTTACCAGTTTCATCAAAGCTATGTATATACACACATATCCTATGTGGCCCACAGGGGGTGCAAGTTCATTTCCCTAATAGGGTAAAAATAGACTGTTCAGAGACAATTACTTCAAGATGTAACAATGGACAATGGATCCTAGGGGAAGATCCTGATCAGCAGCAACAGTCGGCCAACGTTTACTGGGCTCAATTGAAAGAGGACCCAGACCCGCCAATTACCAATGTTTTGAAACTGTATCAACAATGGACACCGTGGATTCACTCAGTGCACCCATATGAACCGGTCCCTGACGTTCCCCACTGTACTTTTCTCTATGACCGTACCCAAACTGAAGAAGTGTATGAGGAAAGAGTTAGGGAAGTAGAGGGTTCCCCTTGGACACTGACTTTGGACTGTATATATATATATATATCAGAATCAGAATCAGAAAACCTTTAATGTCCCGCAGACGGGGAAATTCTTTTGTCACAGCACCAACAGAATATTACAAAATAAGATAAAAAATAGCAAAAATAAGCAATAAAGTTAAATTTTAAAAAGGTAAGAAATAGAAATAGACATATATACATATTCACATGACATGGTGCAGTTGTTTTTGTTTTGTTTGTTTTGTAATAATATAATATGGAGTGAATAAATAGAAGTAAATAAGACCAAATAGTGCAAAAACAGAAGTGACCAAAGTTCATAGTACATATGTATCAAAGAAAGGAGTAGTAGCACAAGTCCTGCTCACTGTAGAGCAGGCAGAGTGGTACAACATGGGTGACACTGCAACACCCCATATTAGCTTAGCATTAGGAGCAGGAAGTCAAGCTAAAGATTTAGGGCCCATGGTAAAAAAAAAACATCTTAGTTACAGGACTGGGAACAAACCACAATCCCGGCAGTCACATACTCTAAAGAAGGACAGGTGTACAAGATCACTCATCACATCACCTCACAATCAGAATTAGAGAAAAAGGTAATCCAGGCATCCACTCAAAATTTTGACCAGGCATAGTGTAATAGCGTTAATCTCATCATCCGTTTTTACTCTATCAGGCTCTCGACTGAGAAAAGTAGAGGACGGCTTAGATGCAAATATAATGTACACACACAAAGGAGTTAATGCAGCGAGCTGTTTAGCAGTTCCAGATGACGAAAACCCACATGACTGCATTCCACTGACAACGCAAGCCACTATAGTGAGACCCGACTTGCATGCAAAACCACAGGATCGACCAGACATTGACTTGTATGTATACGGCTGCTGTTTCAGAAAAGATAATGCAGGACTAAGCGCAGCATAGGCAGTGGTAATCAAAGATCAGGGAAAGTTTGAGACACTAAGTACAAGAGAAGTGAAAGAAAAAACCGTCAGCTCAGCGAGAGGAAGTGATGGCAGTGACAGCAGCTTGTAAGCATGGTGAGGGAAAGAGAGTGAACATATACGATAGATAGATAGATAGATAGATAGATAGATAGATAGATAGATAGATAGATAGATAGATAGATAGATAGATAGATAGATAGATAGATAGATAGATAGATAGATAGATAGATAGATAGATAGATAGATAGATAGATAGATAGATAGATAGATAGATAGATAGATAGATAGATAGATAGATAGATAGATAGATAGATAGATAGATAGATAGATAGATAGATAGATAGATAGATGGATGGATGGATGGATGGATAACTTTATTTATCCCTGAGGGGAAATGAGGTCATCGTAGCAGCGGTACAAAGCAATCAGAAGTATTAAAAATAAGATAAAATATAAAATACAAAATATGAACAACAATAAAATAAAATAAAAGTACAGTATCGCAGATAAACACTATATTACAATGTGCTGTGTGGATTTTAATGTGCAAGAGAGATAAAGGTGCATTTCAGTGATAGGTCACTTTGAGTAGTGTTAGTTTATTCCCTGAGCGTCGCTCAGCGTGGCTGTGCAGCGTTGTACAGTCTGATGGCAGGCATATGCAGACTCTGCATAGGCCAGTGCAGCAGTGCATTGTCAGTTGAAAGAGTGAGAGAGAGCAGGTTTTGTGACAGCTTCAGGTCTGCCTATTAAGCATGAGGAGGAAATGAGGACAGAGAAAATAGCTAAAATGATGGCAACTATAGGTTTATCATGATTAGACTGTTTGCCTATGACATTATGCTCTAAAAGGGCTAGTGTGAACAGAGAAAAGAAATTTACCCCTTATGAGTTATTTACAGGTCGCACCATCCCTGGACCAAGACACCAGGAACCGCTACAGCCAGGGGCCACACCAGGACTGGCATGGTCCTACGTGACTCAACTCCAAGGCTGGGTAAAAACATTGTCAGGAAGCCAAGGGAGGTCAGGACCAGTACCAGCCCCACTGACTTTGCTAGGAGAACCTTGGGTGTATGTAAAGACATTGAAAAGAAAGTGGACACACCCCAGGTGGACAGGACCCCATAGGGTAGTGGAGCGAACCTCCACAGCAGTAAAAGTGCAGGACAGTTACAAATGGATTCACCTTTCAAGGTGTAGACAGGGGGAGGAGCCCAAAAGGTCCTTAGATCAAGTCAGAACAGATCTAACCGATCAGGGTTAAGGGACTTCTGTAAATACATATAATCTATTATTGACTCACATACACCATTAGTAAAAACACCACAGTATATAGAGTTGATAAATAGGGTAAAGGGGTTAAGTAGGAGTAGAGAACAAACAGTGTGTGTGTGGACACTTAGTGTGTTTATTGTAATATTCATTATTTTAGTGGTAATTTATCTCATATGTGCATGGTTTGATAATTGTTAGAGTTATGAAACTTGGCAGGCCACGTCCGTGGCATCCCTTTAGACATCCAGGATTTTGTGGTCTCGGAGGAATGATCACTCTGGTGAGTGATCAACAGGGGGAATTGAAGAATTAAAAATCAATGTGTTAGTGTGTGTATTAGTAATAATTCAATTAATAATCATGTGTCAGCATGTGTACTAGTAATGATTAATAAGAGTGTGATAATCAATGATTGAAGAATTAATAATCATATGTTAGCGAGTTTATTAGTAATGATTAATAAGAATGTGATAAGTGTGATTATTAGGTATGATCATTTAAAGTGTGATAGTGATTATTAGTCCAAGCTCAAACTTTTCTGTTTCCAAAAGCACACAAACTTTTGACTCAATCTTTTTCTGCTTTCTCCAAAAGCACAGGAACAGTAAGTCGGTCAAGGTCACAAAGACAATGAACTAGCCATGTTGCAAATATGCACCTGGCAAAGTTAGTTGAGATTAGGGAAATTGCTGTACGTGTTGTGCTTTCTTCACAGATAAAGAAGAAGACTCCTGCTCTACAGAGGCTACTCCTACGCACAGGGAGGAAGATGGAGGCTGGAGCAACTGCTACTTCTAAAATACACATATGCACGCACAAGCGCACACATAACCACGCCTTTGTAACAAGTTTATATGCTGGAGTTTTTAGAATAGATATCAGAACTTCTTGCCTCTGATCACGGGTACTGTGTGCTCACAGTCACTCTAGATAGAGAATAGAACATTTCTCCAGACGTCTGTATCATCCGATGTCCTTCTGCTAATAAATGCCTGCTGGCGCACTCAACTACCAACGACTCTGCTGACTCCAGAAAGCCTCCTGTAGAATTTGAATTACGCAATATATACTCTGCTAGGTCCTTTTGATACGTGTGAAATTCTGAAAAGTATTGTGTAAAATTCCTACAATCCCGGCTGGGGTCCTTCTGTGTGGAGTTTGCATGTTCTCCCCGTGTCAGAGCCAGAGGGAGTTTCATGAATCAACAGAGTTTTTTATTTCATTTATTACAGTAGTTGGAAATAGTTGATTAGGAACAAGTTTCATTTGCGATCGGATGAATTTGACTCAAGTGACTCGCACGACCTGGATCATATTAGGGCGCACTCCCACTGTGCCTCCGTCCCGTGCCCCTTGCTTTAGGGTCCTTGTCCCCCCCTCCAGGCCCGTTTGTACTCACACTACCTGGGCCTCGGAGAATACTTCTTGCTGCCTATACGTCATCACGCCGTAACACGTCACACGCATTGATGACGTCATGGCGATGCGTGGCTTTGTTTCCAGATCTTTCCGTAGACCTCGGAGTTTTTGTGCGTCTTGTCGACTGTTTTTGAATCTTTTCATCGACCAAATCTGCAGTAAACACTCCACCTCCGCATCACACCAACGTGAACCTTTCACCGCCATTGTGTTAAATGTCCGCGCATGGTCCCTCCTTCTTTTCTCTATGTCCCAACAGGCGCACAGGAAATGACCTCAGAGCCGCCGTAGGCCTCGTGCTCGTACACGTGCGCACGCTCGTGCTCGTACATGTGCAAACGTGCTTTACTAAAGCCCACCTCTCCCAAACGGGCCGTGGATGGTCAAAGGAGACACGGACACTGGTCAAAGGAACTTTACCTGTAAAACCTGTTTGGGCACGGTACGGATGGACAGTGTGAGTGCGCCCTTAGTGAGTGACTCAGACTAACCCAAGTCCTTAAACTGATCCGGGTTGACCATCACATAGTTACGTCTTAGGTGGCACCAATGCCCTTGCAAAATAAATGTCAGGAGTGGAGGAGAATGCTCCAGACAGAAACACCACTCCTGACAAACACCAGACAGGCTTCATCAGGCACTATGCATATGTGTGTGTGTGTGTGTGTGTGTGTGTGTGTGTGTGTGTGTGTGTGTGTGTGTGTGTGTGTGTGTGTGTGTGTGGAGGGGGGGGGTCATATAGTATGTTTTATTACTTCAGCTTTTACTTTTCACCAGTGGGAGTGATATGTTTCCCTTCCTTCCAATACAACCTTCATCTTCCTCTTAAAATTGCACATTAACAGCGTCTGTCTGAAAAGCAGTGGAAATTTCTCTCAATATGCAAAACTGTGTTCACAGGCCCCTTTATGGCTGCCCTGTGATGTATTTTGGAGATATGCAAATATGACATTTCACTTCTGTGATTGCTCTTCAATCGCTGCTCTGCCTCCCTTTCTCCCTTCCTCTCTTCCTCTCTCAGTCAGCGAGGTGAGACACCACCCGTCACCTGTTCCTCTGTTCACAACATTACAGCAGATTGCAGCATCTGGTTGGTACAGCTGAAAAGACATTTACTCTCCCTGTCCCCATTCATTTGCACTAGTTTACATTTCTATCAAACAAACTACCCTGATTTTTTTTAAAGTACTAGATTGGTTTCAACAGATTTGCACCAGAATCCCATGATTTCACGCATCACATCAGAAAGTCGTTGTGGTGCCGTCAGAGGAAAATCGCCGCTGTTCATAGACAGGGTCCTCCTGTGGTGAGGACAGCAACTCATGGTTATGTAATAAAAATAGTGAGCGAATAAACATAATAACTCTTTCTCGGGCCTTAGATCGAGGAGGAAGCTGGTCGGGAAGCAGTGGACCCGCTCTTTACCCTCGCATGGCTCTTGGGGGGGTCATGGGAGTTTGCCCGGGGGGCTGACCTCTATCTGAAAATGGAGGATGACATGGTCAAGTTCATTCATTTATCTTCAACCTCTTGTGCCTATCAGGGTCGCGGGGGCTGGTGCCGATCCCAGCTGACATCAGGCATGAGGCGGGACAGGACGCCAGTCCATCACAGGACACATAGAGACGAACAGAGACAGACAACCATTCACACCTACGGGTGATTTAGAGTCATCAATGAACCGAACACCTGCACGTCTTTGGACGGGGGCAGCCCGAGCCATGACAATACACTTTCTAAACATACCTCTCTCCAGTTTTGATAAAACTGATGCTATTGCAGCATCTATGCTAACCTCTTTAGGAGCCGCCATTGTTGCTCTGAACTAGCGGTCGCCTTTTGTGTCAGTGTTGCCTCGAGTCTTTATATAACCAGAATGAGAGCTGTGTACTCTCGGCAGGAAGTCAAATTCCACGAGTGAGGGTAAACAATGGATGGTAAACATGAGCGCGACAATGGATTGGTGCGGTTTCAACAGTAATGCTAGCATTCTACTAGCTAACTTCCGTCTGTCTGTTTGCGCCAGGCAGTCGATCTACATCTTAACCCTCCCCTACGGTCATGAGCGTAGTGACCCAACGAATGAGATCACTGATGCAAGCAGCAGAAATGAGTCTCCACCTTGGGATGGCTGGGCTCAGCCTGAGAGATGGGTCGAGGAGCTCAGACATCTGGAGGGAGCTCAGAGTAGAGCAGCTGCTCCTTCACATCCAAAGGAGCCAATCGAGGTGGTTCAGGCCTCTGATCAGGACGCTTCCTCTGGAGGTTTTGGGTACGGCCAATTGGCAGGAGACCTTGGGGTAGTCCCTGAACACAGTGGAGGGATTATGCATATCATCTGGCCTCAGCATCCCTCAAAAGGAGCTGGACAATGTTGGAGAGAGAGCCGTCTGGGCTACGTCTGCTGTAACTGAGACTCAGCAACAGCAGGTAATGGATGCATGGGTTAGTACTTCATCTGTTTTAATTATAAAATGTTATACCCACTTATTACACTATGAGTTTCTACATACCCCATAATATACTATAGCAAAGTATAGTATAGTGTGGTATCTCCTATACTAGGGATATTTAATGGGCGGCACCGGAGGGAATATTTGCTGCCCTTTGAGTAGAAGCCAATGTGAAGAAGTCATTCATGGCCTCTGTCCTCTCTCGTACCTCAGCTCAACCGTCTCAGCGCGCCAAATACCGACTCCACGCGCTCCCTGTAGACCAGGGCTCTGCAACCCACGGCTCATGGGCCGTATGTGGCACAAGGGAACACCTGGTATCTCGGAGTTCAAGGTGATGTTGAAAAAATATTACATGAAACTAAAATATGCATCACATCCTTGGTGTGCAGCCCAGCGCCTTTCCCTGCAGGCGCTAATCTGGAGTTGGTGACCCGAGCTGCTGGTGGATAAACATGTTTTGGGGGGGATTCGTGGACATTTGCTTTCACATGATGTTCGCTTACCTGCATGCTTAATATGGGGTGAGAAATTAGCGAACAACCACAAATTTAGGACAGGTGATAATGCCAGGGAACAGTAACTATATATAAACCTTTATAAGCTGTGACATTGAAGAATTAATAATCATGTGCTAGCGTGTGTATTAGTAATGATTAATGAGAGTGTGATAATAAGACGCAATAAGTATAATCCTTTAAGAATGTGCCTCTGCTGTTATTTGACCAGGCTCAAGCTTTTCTGCTTTTTCCAAAAGCAGAAAAGCTTTTGGCAGTCAGTCAAGGTCACAAAGACAATGAAATAGCCAGCTTGCACAAACGCACCTGGCAACTAGTTGAGATAGAGCATCGCCGTTCGCAAACAACAACCATATAAGGAGGCAGGGTATGAGGGAGGATGAGTGCTGTGCTTCCTTCACAGATAAAGAAGACGAGTCATGCCAAACAGAGGATACTCCGACACGCAGGGAGGAAGATGGAATATGGAGCAGCGGCTGCTTCTGAAATAAACATATGCACGCACAAGCGGACACATAACCACGCCTTTGTAACAAGCATAAATGCTGGAGTAGTTACTCTAGATATCAGACCTTCTTGCCTCTGATCACGGGTACTGTGTTGCACACAGTTACTCCAGATAGAGAATAGAACATTTCTCCAGACGTCTGTATCGTCCGATGTCCTTCTGCTAATAAATGCCTGCTGACACTAAACTACCAACGACTCTGCTGACTCCAGAAAGCCTCCTGTAGAATTTGAATTACGCAATATATACTCTGTGAGGTCCTTCTGATTTGACTAACGTATTGTGTGTAAAATTCCTACAACATCAAATATGTTTTGCGGCTCCAGACAAATTTAATCTGGTGGAAGAGGTAAAACGGCTCTTTTGACAGTAAAGGTTGCAGACCCCTGCTGTAGACGCACGGCCACAACGCTCCGCACGCTCCCGCTACGCTCTTCTTCATGGGTTTCTGAATCATCTTGGCTGCCAAGCTCCGCTCTCTTGGCTTTTCTCCTTCCACATTTATTGAATAGCCTTGTCCTTTACACTGCAGTTTGTGAATCAATGGTGTATAATATAGTATAGTATGGTGTAGAACAGGTCTGTAAAATACTGTATATGAGTATAGTATAGTACAATTTGATATTGTCTCTCTTCCAGTTTGGATACGATCACCGTATGGGTGTGCGGTTTGTCGGAGACAGTGAGAAACAGGATGAGGAAATGAACAGATAGAACGTAGATACTGTGACAAAGGATGGGAGGAAGTGAAAAACCAGCCCAAACACAGCAGCGACGGTGGCGCGAGTGTGTTCCGGCCTCGCCTCTCTCCGCGCTCTCTCACACTCACACACATAAATCACAGGCGGGACTGTCCTTGCATGATAGAGCCAAATTATTATGGCTAAACACACAAGAATACGGGATGATTAAAGTGTCTGGAGCCTTCTTAGAGGAGATGGAGACATGATTTATTACCCTCCACGCAGCAGCAGCAGACTGAAATGTAAAAGAGACTGAATACCCGGTGCTGCTGTTGGCTCCCTGAGTGCTTCAGTGGAAACACAGTACAGTAGGTGGACAGTTGTAAGGACGGGCGCCGCCTGTTTGTTGTTGATTTTGATAATACTCATGTCCTCTCTCTGCACCTCAGTCCATCTTTAGAGGAGGCAGGAGGCCCAAACTCCCCTCAACCGACTGACGTTTCTTCTACGAACAAGTTCTCCAGTAGTCATGAGTAAGGGCGCCCTCCCACTGTGCCTCCGTCCCGTGCCCCGTGCTTTAGGGTCCTTGTCCCCCCCTCCAGGCCCGTTTGTACTCACACTACCTGGGCCTCGGAGAATGCTTCTTGCTGCCTATACGTCATCACGCCGTAACACGTCACACGCATTGATGACGTCATGGCGATGCGTGGCTTTGTTTCCAGATCTTTCCGTAGATCTCGGAGTTTTTGTGCGTCTTGTCGACTGTTTTTGAATCTTTTCATCGACCAAATCTGCAGTAAACACTCCACCTCCGCATCACACCAACGTGAACCTTTCACCGCCATTGTGTTTGTTTTTCAGGGAGGGAGACAAACTCACACAGCGACTTCCGGTTCCGAGTCGCTGCTCGTGTGGTCGACCGGTCGGAGCACAGAGCAACCTTTAGCGTTATTTAGCATTTATTACGTTTTTCTACTTGTTTTATGTATATTTGTTACTTTTTAGTTCCCCTGAATTGCCCCCCGGGGACAAATAAAGTTTTTTGAATTTGAATTTGAACACAAGAGGGAGAGAGGAGGGACTGACAGAACCGACCCTTGACACTTTCAAAATATGATTTCCGGGTCCTAGCCTCGTATTTCTACAACACCGCAGTGCCCCATTTTTTAAACAACATAATCGTCATTTTACCTCTTTCTTATCAATGAAAAAGACGTCTCACTGACCAAAGAGGGGATCCTAATTGTTCACATGTTCGTCCGTTGTGTCTGTTTTGTTTCAACAGAGCGTTGGGACCTGGATATCTTATTTTGAAAGGGTGTTACGTCACTGAACAGCCGGAGTTGCTGGCTTTCTCAGGTAAAGGTAGATAAAGAAGTGTGTCAGGACTTAAAACTACTCCAACAAGTACAATTTACTCAAACAAGACACTGGGTGGAATCAAGTACCTGTAAGTTATCACTACCCACCTCTGGTCCAACTGCGTCGGGTTTGTACTTTTAAGGAGCGCCCTGAGCTCCAAATATCGCCGCGGACGGGCTTACATTGACTAACCCCCCCTCTGGTCTTATCTACAGCAGTGACTCAAAAACAGTAGGCAACACAAACTCACATTTGACCCCGGCTCCTTGTAAATCACCATTTCCTGTCGTATATATACACATTTTTCTTTACCCTGTACCGCGCTCGGCCCGGTGGCGTGCCCTTTTAAGGCCATCAATTGTTATTGCTTCTTCTTCGCGCTGCTAATCTGAGCACAATGATTTCCCCACATAAATTAATAAGTGAAATGTCACAGGACAATGAGAGAAACGGTCTCCGTGGCCTATCGGATAAACACTCCCCCCCCGGGTTGTAAATAATCCATGCATCAGTGGCGCCTGTGAAGATTTATTAAACATTACAACTGCATCAGCTTCAACGCGTCCTGAGAGAGGAGCGGACTCAGAGCTGTGGTACGATGGCTTCAAACAATGATGTTAGAAAAGTTTCTTCTCTGGGGCGGCAGTGGGAACTGGAGGGTTGTGGGTTCAAGTCCCAGCACGGACCCATTGAGGAGTGTGCACTGGTGAGGTTCTCTTGAGCAAGGCACTGAACCCCCGATTGCTCAAGAGCACCTGTCCGCGGCCAGCTCTGTCACTGACGTCATTCTTAAACTCTCACTCTCACAGTCGTGTGTGTGTGTGTGTGTGTGTGTGTGTTTGTGTGATAACACAACAAACAGAGTCAACATTTAAAGAGGGATTAATAGAGTACAGTAGACGTCAGGGCGATTCAATTGGCGGCCCCCGAGGGCTTTGGTTTGCTCCAGCGGCAGCCAGCAACAGTTGCTCTCTCGCTTTTCCGCACTTTTAGCTATTTTATCTTATTTACCGTCTTTTTTATTAGTGCCTTTTCCCTGTAAGTCGTCGTGCTAACCTTAGCCAACTGTGTTTGTGATCTTTCTTCCATGTGTTTTGTCCTTGTGTCTAAGGGCGCCCTCCCACTGTGCGTCCGTCCCGTGCCCCGTGCTTTAGGGTCCTTGTCCCCCCCTCCAGGCCCGTTTGTACTCACACTACCTGGGCCTCGGAGAATGCTTCTTGCTGCCTATACGTCATCACGCCGTAACACGTAACTCTGTCTCATCTAGTTATTGTCTGATTTATTTCATGTTAGCTTATTGTTACTTTCCGTCAACCGGCCCCAAATGCAACTGAATTGAACAGCCCTGGAATACCATATTTATTTATTTATTGTCATTAATGGGGACAAAGTAGCATCCAGCTTCACGGGACAAGAGACGGAAACATGAAGGCCAACATGTTAATGATGATAATGATAATAAATGATAATTAAGAGTCAGAGTCCTTGGGGGAAACCAGACTGTCCCTATGGATGTGATATAATGGATATAACTATGGACTGTGGGTGGCAGCGACGTGCCTTTAGGTGTCTTTTCTGCCGGAAATCCAGAAGTAGAAGAAGAAGAAGAAAGGCGCCAGTGCAGAGTGAAGCGTGTCCCGGTCTGATCTACAGGAGAGCGGGCAGCACGTGTTCGGCTACGGAGGTTAAATCCCTGACAGTCTGAGAGCTAATTTCTGTTCTTTTAAAAGCATTCAGACCTCTGTTAGCATTAGCATTAGCATCACTTTCATTCAGCACAACAGCAGAGTAGAGCTGAGTCCGGGGTTAGCTTCAGTTAGCTAGCCGCCTCGGCTGCTACCTGCGATAGACGCGATGAAGCGATGATCAAAAATGTGACGAATGCGAGCAAGCAAAGCGATAATCACGTTACCACTACGACACACGGTCATGGACCAATCAAAGATGGAGCTTTTAGTGTCAAACCAGCTCGTTTCAAGGCAACTGCAGCATATAATGGCGTACAACGGGCTGCAGGTGTTGAGCGGTAGCCTTTGGCGGCTGTAAACGAAAGTCAGAGTGTTCGCAAACACACACAAGAAAAGATTTGTTTTGCTCAGAGCGCTTAACGGCACCGGCTCGAGGAACACAAACAGAGCCACTGGCGCCTCGCCATGACGGCACTTCAGGTCGATGTGCTTCTGTCACATTCACATGAAGCGTCCTTTAACGCACGGCAGAATAACAACAAGCGTCACCTTTGGGAAGAGACGCAAATCACCCCTGATTCCTTAATAAGTAATTTTCTCTATGGAAAATTAAAGCAGGCAGCACTACACCTCTGTATACTGTATATATATGTACACACACACACACACTCCACCTTCTCTGATACCACGGGAATTCTTTTTGGCGTTGTCTAATTTCACCCCTCACCTCTCATTAACACATGTACGTCGAGGAACTCAAACCTTCAATTTGCACTTGCACTGATGATTTCTCAATTGACATTTGGATTCACCTGCGTAGAGAACACATGGAAATAAGCCTAATGGTTATTATTGTGTGTGTGTGTGCGCGTGTGTGTGTGTGAGAGAGAGAGTTATCCCCAGACTGATGTGGACTGATGGTGAGAAGAGGGAGATGCTGCGACTTAAATTGAAATACGGAGGTGTATCGGCTCTCCGCACGGTCAAGTCTCGGGTTCATCGCGGTTACAAGTCGGTCTAATCCGATAATGAAGCATGCGTGGAGGTAAAAGCGCGCTGACACACAGGTAGACGCTCAAAATGAACCCCCACTCAGAGTAGATCGTACGCTAAACACAGAAAATGTAATTATCGGGTGTTTCCTGCAACTGTCAACTCAAACAGAAGACGTTCTTTCCGCGACTCAGTCGGAGTTAGATTAAATATTGGATTGTCAATAAGCCTGGTTCATAATAAAAACCATATATGAGATCATTAGTAGCATTTGCCTCTAATATATGATGGATACGATGCCCTTTGCTTCACGTTATTGTATGTTTCGTATAGAAGTACTAAAATAGACGTCAGGAATCTAATTAACTTCCACTCCTCTGGGATTTATGTGCAATCATAGCGACTTCCATACACACTAGAGAACAAGTCATTAAAGCCTGATTTTGTGCAGTAGTGGTTAGCACTGTCGCCTCACAGCGAGAAGGTTCCAGGTTTGAATCCCAGCTGGGGCCCTTCTGTGTGGAGTTTGCATGTTCTCCCTGTGTCTGCGTGGGTTTTCTCCGGGTTCTCCGGTTTCCTCCCACAGTCCAAAGACGTGCAGGTGTTCGGTTCATTGATGACTCTAAATCACCCGTAGGTGTGAATGGTTGTCTGTCTCTGTTCGTCTCTATGTGTCCTGTGATAGACTGGCGTCCTGTCCAGGGTGGACCCCGCCTCACGCCCGATGTCAGCTGGGATCGGCTCCAGCCCCCCCGCGACCCTGACCCCGGGATAAGCGGTTGAGGATGAATGAATGAATGAATGAATGAATCGTCAAGGAGGAGGACCAAAAAGCGGAAGACTGAGTGAATGAACACAGGAGTTTATTAAACAAAGTCCAAAAGATTAACAGAAAGTGTCCAAAAGGGATTAACAGAAGGTGTCCGCGTAGGCAGGCGGCTGGAGGCTGGAGGCTGGAGGCGAGCGCGTGGCAGGCAGGGGCGTCGAGGCACCGAGCTGACAAGGAGGACGAAAACAAATGTTAAAGTGTTAGCAAGACGCAGAGAACGCCGGCGACAAGCTCTACCGATGAGACGGAGTGATCTGGCACAGGAGTGGAGTCAGAGCCGGCTTCTTATGGAGCAGGTGATTAGGTGGAGATGGGAACCAGGTGTGCCTCGTTGCGCTCGCCTGAGTGGGTCAACCCCGCCTCCTGGCGCTCTCCACACTGAAAGTAAAACAACACAGAAAAGAGCAGGGTGCACACAAACATTCGTCTGTACTGTTGTTTTTTAGTGTTGGTAGAAAATCCACTGTGGCTGCACCACTGCTGTTCTACCATGTTTCTATAAATAACCACGGTACTTCAACAGAAACCTTTATTTTGTGCTAAATACATTTCTTTGGAGGTTCACACACATGTATCTGTCTTTGTGTCTGTCTTTGTCTTTTCTCTCTCTCTCTCTCCGTCTCTTCCTCTCTCCGGTGCAGACAGATGTGCGTCCTCCACAGAGCTGGGTCTGTCTGACGTTCCTGTCTGTTATAGTGAAGGTTTTCAACGCCACCGTACTCTACGGGGGAATTGTTGGGTCTCTGTAAATCATAAATAAGTCATAGAGTGTGGTCTTTACCTACTCTGTAAAGTGTCCTGAGATCACTTCTGTTATGATTTGGCACTGTAAATAAAATTGAATTGAATTGAAATTGAATGTATATGTTAAAGCGTAACTTCAGTGTAAAATCACCCCAGGGTCTTTATCGGCAAATGCTGTGTTGTGGGAATTTTGGATATTTGTAATTCATAATCATAGTTTTGTCAGGTCAGACACAGTTCAGTGTCTCCTCTGTCTCACCTTCTTAATGGATAATGCAAATAACAAACTCATGATGGTATAATGGCATATTTGTGCATCTGTACTCTGTGTTAGAGACCTTGTGATGAGAGAGACGTCACCCAACCAAGTCTCATCGCGTCCTGTCCCTTCACCTAAAAGACTGGGCACGATTTGGCGCATCGTCATTCCTGCTAGACTCTAACTTTGTGAGGATGTAGGGGTGAACGTATTTTTGTCTGCAGAGGAAAATGCTTTGTCAAAATAAACCACGGAGAAAAAGCTGATCCTGTTTGTTGATCTTTATTGAAGAAACTATTTCCACAACAGCACTCATCAAATAAGCCCTCGTTGTGTGACAACTATTAACGGAGAAGCCTGTGAGTGTTCTCATTTGTCCAGGTCATCGTTATCCCCAAAGCAATTTCAGTCAAAAGCAACTTGCTCATTAACATAGAAATCCGACACCGGCAGTGGCTAGCTGTTAGCTAACAGTGATTAGCTCGGGGCAGCACGGTGAAGGCATTCAAAGGTCTTTTTTAACCACTAATGCTGATCAAAATAACAGCAAACCTCTGCAGCAGCATGAGAAGAGTCCCTACACACAACACAAAGCACCATCAGCGTAGTTAGTGAAGCCAGAGTTTATTAAAGAGTGTTTTAAAGACTTACCTACTGGCCCCTGTACCAGCTCCTCTCATAGTAAAGTCCATTCAAGTGGATTACCCAATGCAATCGAGGCGCGTTGTAGCTCCCAGGGGGAACTTTAGCATGCGTTTTTCAACAATTTGGCCACAAGGGCCATGATAGTGTGAGTACAACCTGGCCTGGAGGGGGGACAAGAACCCTAAAGCACGGGGCACGGGACGGAGGCACAGTGGGAGGGCTTTGGGATGGGGAAGGGGCTCCCAGCAGCACCCTCTGCTCAGTGAGGACACTAACTGCAGAGTGAAGGGGCTCCCAGCAGCACCCTCTGCTCAGTGAGGACACTAACTGCAGAGTGAAGGGTCTCCCAGCAGCCCCCTCTGCTCAGTGAGGACACTAACTGCAGAGTGAAGGGGCTCCCAGCAGCCCCCTCTGCTCAGTGAGGACACTAACTGCAGAGTGATCGGTGCATCAGAGTCCAGAACAGCACCAACGTCTCCACTAAGACCAGAACCAGGGACACGTTTGTCTCTAGGATGGAGGAGGATTTGGAGAGGAACTCTCCGGTGTTTGGATTCTCCACAGCGTCTCCCCGTCTCTTCTTCTCCGTTGTTGGTGTATTTCTGTGGCAGTTACAGCGCCACCTCCAGGCCTGGCATGGGTACTACAGCGTTTGGAGTCGCTGCACCTGGTTTCATGTGGACGCAGAGGTTTAGGAGTCGAGGCCGAGTGGACGGGAAACTTTTTAAGAACGACGGAGAAAAAAAAGTTTTCGATCGTGTGGACGAACCCTGAGTAAAATTGTCTCACTACACACACACACACACACACACACACACACAGCCATGTGACAGGGGAGCTCCAGGTGAGCTGATCATTGAGCAGGCAGTATCCTGCTGAGGGTCCCAGGGTCTCCTGGGGTGGTGGAGCCCCCGGGGCAGAGTGGGCCTTAGCAGTCAGTGTGAGCTGATGGAGCCTGGTGAGTGTGCGGACAGGCTTTCGCAGGAGCTTTTCTGCAGCCAGCGTAAATTGAATGTGCCTTTCTCAGTCACAGAATGTAATATAACTGTCCTTGTGATCTGACAGATGACAACAAAAACCCAGGACCGGTGTCTGAAGACCCCCTCTGTACTGCAGCGCTGCCTTATGGAAGTGTCTGTCAACGAGAGACACAGGGAAGTTTTCAAACTCGCACCAACATCTCTTGTCTCGTTCCATTGGAATGGCATTGCTTGTGGTTTGGAGTTTGTTTCACTTCATCTTTTGCATTTTAGGGCGCACTCCCACTGTGCCTCCGTCCCGTGCCCCGTGTTTTAGGGTCCTTGTCCCCCCTCCAGGCCCGTTTGTACTCACACTACCTGGGCCTCGGCGAATGCTTCTTGCTGCCTATACGTCATCACGCCGTAACACGTCACACGCATTGATGACGTCATGGCGATGCGTGGCTTTGTTTCCAGATCTTTCCGTAGACCTCTGAGTTTTTGTGCGTCTTGTCGACTGTTTTTGAATCTTTTCATCGACCAAATCTGCAGTAAACACTCCACCTCCGCATCACACCAACGTGAACCTTTCACCGCCATTGTTTGAAATGTCCGCGCATGGTCCCTCCTTCTTTTTTCTACGTCCCAACAGGCGCACAGGAAATGACCTCAGAACCGCCGTAGGCCTCGTGCTCGTACACGTGCGCACGCTCGTGCTCGTACACGTGCAAACGTGCTTTACTAAAGCCCACCTCTCTCAAACGGGCTGTGGACGGCAAGCGTGCCGCTCCTAGACGCGGTACGGTTGCACTCACACTGGTCAAAGGAACTAGACTTTAGCCGTGGAACCTGCTTGGGCACGGTACGAATGGACAGTGTGAGTGCGCCCTTAGTGTCCTCAACGAGGTCATACCAGTTAAAGCCCCGCCCATTTCAAGACACCACCCACTTCCGGTTTAGGTCCCGCCCACTCCAGAGTACAGATACAGATACAGATAATGCTGTACTCTCTCGTCCCTAGTGTCAACCTGAGATCAGAGACCACAGGTAAGCATGACTTGGCTAAAATGGCCCATGAGCCAAACATTTGACATGCAGTGATCCAGTGATCTACAGCATGATTGCAACGACCATCGATTCATTGTCACAAGCCCGCTTATCTTTCCTCTCTTCTCTCTGTGTCACGGACACGTTGGATCTTTACCAGTCGCAGTCTTGCTCTAATCTAAGTGTTCGTCCACACCTGAAGCCCAGTCAGTGTCTGCTGGACAGGCCGAGTCTCTACACCGAGGGACAACGAAACCAACATGGATAGGAAACTAACAATTCACCACTTGGTCGAAAAAACAATCGTGGTGCATCGGATGAAACAGCTGAGATCCACCTCCATGTCAGCGAGAGAGAGAGAGAGAGAGAGGTGGTGATGGGCCCCAGGAGACGGCAGACAGCTTGCAGCTCTCTGTTTCCCCTCATCTTCATAATCATAAGGTACCCCGGTTGCTGCAGCTGTGCCAATATTGTGCGAATGGGCCCCACATCAGGGGGAGCGGTGGGGCAGGGCAGGTGATCATATTAGTCTATAAGCTCGGCGCGCCGGCGTCTCTGCCCGCCGCACACACTGGAGAGGATAGTGGAGGGACCTTTTGAAAACAGGAGGCTTGAGAATTACAGAAATTGGATAAAATTTTGAAAACTGCCTCTAAATTCGAACGCCCCACACCCCCCCTTCCCGACTCGCCCTCCCTCCTCCCTCACTTTTCAATCACTACCCCCGACTGCTCTGTATTCAGCTCCACTGGTAAACAACCTAATAAAAGAGGAGACAGGAGGAATATGAAATGCAGACACCCGCTGCACAGACACTGACGCATACATCACATACATCATACGGTACAATCCGGCGTGCCCGTGGGGGGATATGCAGACACTGAGGCCCATACAGAAGTGAAATAGGCGGGGCTTTCACTGGTATGTTAATTTAAAGCCCCCACCACAGCCACTTCCTGTTTGGAAGCTCCGTCAGCGTCAGTTCTCTGAGTGTCCACTAGGGGCAGGTTTCATAATAGAGCAGTTTCTCATTGAGCCCCATGTTAAACAGGCCGTTTACACAGCATCATTAAACCTGTTTAAGGACAAAAGAACATTCTAGTCTGTGTGTTTAGATCAGATCTCCATGACAACACTGAGGGGGAGGGGCTAGTTTTTATGTTATTGGAGGTTAAAGTTTATGAATAATTAGGGGCGTGGCCTCTTGAGTGACAGCTAGCCTCTGGCCCTCACTTCACCTTGGAGGTAAACGTCAGCCAGATGGACGTACGCCCCTCCCCCCAACGTCACATACATGCCCTTTTTGGTAAGAGGAAATGAGGCGGAGTCAAAGTCTGACAAGATGGAGACTCCCGTAGGCGAGGACAACTGGATCAAGTTGAGAGAACGGACCCCGACTGAGACGCTACGTCCATTTTTTTTTCAGTCGATGGAAATGAATGAATACATCTTAATCCTCCTCTAAATGTATTCCTTAGTACACACTTTTTTACACACACACACACACACACACACACACACACACACACACACACACACACACTCACACACACAAATAGTGTATGTCATACAGAGGAAAATGCCCAAATATCCAGACTTATTACAACCAGTCCAACATCATTTTTATATGCCCAATTACATAAAAAAGTATGGGCCAACAAAGCAATACGGAGGGATTCTCTACACAGTAAACAAAGCACCAATGGGCTCCCTCCTTTGGGATTGACTTTGGTAATCCACTGTAATGGACTTTACTATGAGAGGAGCTGGTACAGGGGCCAGTAGGTAAGTCTTTAAAACACTTTTTAATAAACTCTGGGTTCACTGACTACGTTGTTGCTGATTTGTCTGTGTTTTGGCTCCTAGAGGGCACTTTAGCACAGGTTTTGGCTCCTAGAGGACACTTTAGCACTGGTTTTGGCTCCTAGAGGGCACTTTAGCACAGGTTTTGGCTCCTAGAGGACACTTTAGCACAGGTTATGGCTCCTAGAGGACTTTTTAGCAAGGGTTTTGGCTCCTAGAGGGCACTTTAGCACACGTTTTGGCTCCTAGAGGACACTTTAGCACTGGTTTTGGCTCCTAGAGGGCACTTTAGCACGGGTTTTGGCTCCTAGAGGACACTTTAGCACAGGTTATGGCTCCTAGAGGACTTTTTAGCAAGGGTTTTGGCTCCTAGAGGGCACTTTAGCACACGTTTTGGCTCCTAGAGGGCACTTTAGCATGGGTTTTGGCTCATCTGATATTTTTGCATCCTCATAGTATGATAAAAGTCCCTACACACAAAACAAAGCACCAATGGGCTCCTTCCTTTGGGATTGACTTTGGTAATCCACTGTAATGGACTTTACTATGAGAGGAGCTGGTACAGGGGCCAGTAGGTAAGTCTTTAAAACACTCTTTAATAAACTCTGGCTTCATTAACTACGCTGTTGCTGCTTTGTTGTGTGTGTAGGGACTCTTCTCATGCTGCTGCAGAGGTTTGCTGTTATTTTCAGCAGCATTAGTGGTTAAAAAAGACCTTTGAATGCCTTCACCGTGCTGCCCCGAGCTAACCACTGTTAGCCACGTACGGCTGTTAGCGACTCCCAGATTTCTCCGTTATTAGTTAATGCACGAAAACAACTGTCTTGATGGCTTAGTTGATGAGTGCAAGTGTCGGAAAAAGACCCTGGGATGATTTCACTTTAACAGCAACAGGCACTTCTGATGTATGAGGCAGCGGGACAGTGATGGCTTCCTCTGAGAGGGTTTTCTTGTTGTAAAGTGGCACGAGAAGCTGCAGCAACACTTTATTTTAAGTGCACTGTGATGTCTAACCTGCAGTTTATAGAATCAATTTTTATCACACGTCGGGGGAGCGTCATCAGCAACATCAGAGAATCACATTCACTTTAATATCGTGTCATTAAATAAACGGCTTCCCCATAAACTATTGAGATTCTTACAGTTTTTGTGTTTATTTCATGAGTGATGACGTTTTTATTATTGTGTCATTCATATTACTACGCCCACCTCGCAGATACCCACAAGATGCCATAAATTCTTACAAGCTGGGAGCAGCGGACGCTTTTACAGACAGCAAAGAAAGTCCAAAAATAGAGAAACAGCGAAAGCATCTGTCACAGTTCAATCATCATTTGTATCTGTCTTAAAGTTCTTTATTGTAGTCAGTGGTGTGCAGACTTTTTAAAGGGTAAGGGCGAAAAGGTAAAAAAAGGGTACATATAGTGCGTCGTCGCCACTGAAGTGGGCACTTTAGCACATGTTTTGGCTCCTAGAGGGCACTTTAGCACAGGTTTGGCTCCTAGAGGGCACTTTAGCACAGGTTTTGGCTCCTAGAGTGCACTTTAGCACATGTTTTGGTTCCTAGAGGGCACTTTAGCACATGTTTTGGTTCCGAGAGGGCACTTTAGCACACATTTTGGCTCCTAGAGGACACTTTAGCACACGTTTTGGCTCCTAGAGGACACTTTAGCACATGTTAAGGCTCCTAGAGGGCACTTTAGCACATGTTTTGGCTCCTAGAGGACACTTTAGCACAGGTTTTGGCTCCTAGAGGGCACTTTAGCACAGGTTTATTCTCCTAGAGGACACTTTAGCACAGGTTTTGGCTCCTAGAGGGCACTTTAGCACAGGTTTTGGCTCCTAGAGGCCACTTTAGCACATGTTTTGGTTCCTAGAGGGCACTTTAGCACATGTTTTGGTTCCTAGAGGGCACTTTAGCACACATTTAGGCTCCTAGAGGACACTTTAGCACATGTTAAGGCTCCTAGAGGGCACTTTAGCACACATTTTGGCTCCTAGAGGACACTTTAGCACACATTTAGGCTCCTAGAGGACACTTTAGCACATGTTAAGGCTCCTAGAGGGCACTTTAGCACATGTTTTGGCTCCTAGAGGACACTTTAGCACATGTTTTGGCTCCTAGAGGACACTTTAGCACAGGTTTTGGCTCCTAGAGGGCACTTTAGCACAGGTTTATTCTCCTAGAGGGCACCCTACCACATGTTTTGGTTCCTAGAGGACACTTTAGCACACATTTTGGCTCCTAGAGGGCACTTTAGCACATGTTTTGGTTCCTAGAGGGCACTTTAGCACAGGTTTTGGCTCCTAGAGGGCACTTTAGCACAGGTTTTGGCTCCTAGAGGGCACTTTAGCACATGTTTTGGTTCCTAGAGGGCACTTTAGCACAGGTTTTGGCTCCTAGAGGACACTTTAGCACATGTTTTGGCTCCTAGAGGGCACTTTAGCACAGGTTTTGGCTCCTAGAGGGCACTTTAGCACATGTTTTGGTTCCTAGAGGGCACTTTAGCACAGGTTTTGGCTCCTAGAGGGCACTTTAGCACATGTTTTGGTTTCTAGAGGGCACTTTAGCACATGTTTTGGTTTCTAGAGGGCACTTTAGCACATGTTTTGGTTCCTAGAGGACACTTTAGCACATGTTTTGGTTCCTAGAGGGCACTTTAACGTGGGTTTGTATCTGTTATCCCCTTGTACCAACCCTTTATCGCGAGAAACCTGGCCGAACCTCAAAGAAAGTCGAAAGTGGCGACACTCGAGACTTGGAAAACCAAACGTGACAAGTCTTAGATCAACTTTTTGTTTTTTTCATACTTTATTGGAGGAACTTTTGAATCTGAACGACGCCCTCAACTTCCACTCCAACGCAAAGGACGCATGAAAGCACGAGGGCAGAGATGATAAGAGCGTCTAGAGCGTCTAGAACGTTGATAAAATACGCCTCTATTTACGCACTGTATCGTACTTGGACCTCCAGCTGCTACCATATCTTTATGAATCTGAACAACAACAACTAAAATCTGCATATTCTGATGTAATCTAACACAGGTAAAAACCTCAAGCGACAGAAATCACTCGTCGTGTGATAACAGTGAATACAGAATCAACTGTGAGGACGACACGAGAGCGTGCAACACTCCAGAGGCCCCGCATGCACTCGCAATACAAATGCAGCCCAGCGGCCAGTGGATAGACTTCCCCGCTGACAGCCACTCTCTGTGAAGACGACGGAAGAATGATGTCTCCAATCGAGCACCAAATTGGAAACAGAGCGGGTGAGAATATTGAAGCTATTGCCTGGATAGCAGCGCATTGATTCAGTGCAGAATGGAGGCAAAAGAGACAGCTCTCCGCGAGACTCCGTCCCAATGGAGAGACAAGGGAACTTCTACGCTGTCACATTGGAAATCAATATGTGTTTATAATCACATGTGGAATGTGAGGTTGTTTTAATATCTGAGTCTGGACGGGGCGCTGGAGGGATAAGTGTGTATCGTGTGTATGTGATGTTGGTACAATACATGGTTATCCCATCATAACTGTAATGACTGTGTGGTCACATGTACCTCACCGCCATTGTCACCGGCTAAATTCCTTTTAGTATTTTGCAGGCGAAAGTAGCCAAAGCCTGATTTTAGGACAGCAGCTGCAAGGGCGCACTCCCACTGTGCCTCCGTCCCGTGCCCCGTGCTTTAGGGTCCCTGTCCCCCCCTCCAGGCCCGTTTGTACTCACACTACCTGGGCCTCGGAGAATGCTTCTTGCTGCCTATACGTCATCACGCCGTAACACGTCACACGCATTGATGACGTCATGGCGATGCGTGGCTTTGTTTCCAGATCTTTCCGTAGACCTCGGAGTTTTTGTGCGTCTTGTCGACTGTTTTTGAATCTTTTCATCGACCAAATCTGCAGTAAACACTCCACCTCCGCATCACACCAACGTGAACCTTTCACCGCCATTGTTTGAAATGTCCGCGCATGGTCCCTCCTTCTTTTTTCTACGTCCCAACAGGCGCACAGGAAATTACCCAAGAAACGCCGTAGGCCTCGTGCTCGTACACGTGCGCGCACTCGTGCTCGTACATGTGCAAACGTGCTTTACAAAAGCACACCTCTCCCAAACGGGCCGTGGACGGCAAGCGTGCCGCTCCTAGACGTGGTACGGTTGCACTCACACTGGTCAAAGGAACCAGACTTTTGCCGTGGAACGTGCTGGGGCACGGTACGGTGGAACAGTGTGAGTGCGCCCTTAAAGGGGGGTAAAAATGCACCAGTGGCAGAAATGGGTTTCCCACATAAAAATCAAACCCGGCGCCTCATGTGAAGCACTTTGAATGACCTCGTTGTTGAATTGTGCTCAATAAATACGCTTGAGACATGAGAGGTTCCTAACAACACGTATGAGAGGTCGTCATTCGTCGGTGCGTGAGGTTTCATGTTCACTTGTGTGTGAGTTGTTCAGCAGTCTGTGTGTAAGGTGAATGCAAGGGGGGATTGAAACACGGCCTGTACGGCGCCTCGTACGCCACGTCCCCCACTGCTGTTGAAGGCTTTGTTGCTCCTCAGTACATTTTGAAGCAGAAACTTCTCCAACACGACTCCAAAAGCACACTTCTCCACGTCTCCGCGCACTTCGGCGATCCATCATTTGCAGTCAACAGCGGGGAGAACGACAATATGATATTATGCAAATGTATTCAGCAGAATATCACAAACACTCATGGATTGCGGTGCGTCGTGGAATCTGAATTTGATGTGGTTTGACACTGTGCTGAATAACTAATGACGTGGGACTGACCTGTTTGCTTGACTGCACCACGCTGCAGAAGGAGAGGAGAGAGCAGCGGCAGACTTCCCGTAACTTACTGTCAAAGCAAACGCATTCAGTTTGACAGGGGGGGGGGGGGGGGGGGTGACGAGGCTCCAGACCCGTTCTGATGGCACGGGCTTTGCGGAGGGCAGACGCAGACGCCTTGTTTAAGGGGCTGAAGCTGCCGATGCGGGATAATTCGTGCTGATGCCGACTTTCCTCGAAAATTAGTTTTGCTCTTGACCAAAATATCGAAAGCAAGGCTGTGACTTTTGAAGAATGATCTAAAAACATGAATAAATTATCGTTAAATTGAAACAAAAACAAAGTTATGCTGTTTGGAAAAAGCATTAATTATAATAATAATAAGTAAAAGTCGTGATAAATAACGCTGACAAGCAATTTCTGGCTGTGATTCTTGATCACATAGGGCGCACTCACACTGTCCTTCCGTACCGGGCCAAAACAGGTTTTACGTGTAAAGCCTATTTCGTTTGACCAGTGAGTTCACCTGCTCCGCGCCTAGCTGCAGCCCGTTTGGGAGAGGGGGGCTTTTGTAAAGCGTGCACACGTGTACGAGCATGAGGCCTACAGCGGTTCTGAGGTCATTTCCTGTGCGCCTGTTGGGACGTAGAAAAAAGGAGGGACCATGCGCGGACATTTCAAACAATGGCGGTGAAAGGTTCACGTTGGTATGATGCGGAGGTGGAGTGTTTATTATTATTTTTGGAGTACAAACGGGCCTGGAGGGGGGGACAAGGACCCTAAAGCACGGGGCACGGGACGGAGGAACAGTGGGAGTGCGCCCTAAGAAACACACGCTTTAAAAAATACCCGCGTTCATGTGGACGGCCCCACAGAAGTGTGTGTGTGCGAGGTGAGTTTGGATGACCACCTGTGCGGACCCTCATACTGGCGCACCTGCCAGTCCAACATGTCACCAGCGGCCATGTTGGCATCCTGACATTTCTGACATTCACTTTGTGTTGCCTTTTAGGAATGGCGCACTTAAACACACACACACACACACACACACAGACAGACACACACACACACACACATACGGGTACGCGCGCTGTCACTCTGAGAGAAAACTGGAAAGGACAAAATGAGAGAAATCAAAATGTCACGCTGGAGGGTCACTGTGAAACATGACAGGGAATACTGTCTCTTTAGCACAGAGGGGCATCGGTGCCGTGGTTTTAATAAATGGGTTCTCCGACCCCGCAGAAATATTCATTCTCAGACAAGATGACATTTTATCTCCCCGCCGGTTGCCATGACACCGATGACATTTGATGATATTACTGTTCTCTGTTTAAATGTTTCAATTTCAAACGTGCAGGGCTAAATTAGCAACGTGCACACCGAGCAGGAAGCTCCACCGCAGCCTACTGTGTGTGTGTGTGTGTGTGTGTGTGTGTGTGTGTGTGTGTGTGTGTGTGTGTGTGTGTCTACGGGTTCCCTGTCTTGTGGAAGCATCAGCACGCATATCAACTCACACTCAAAAATAATGTGGCTGATTAAAGCAGAGGGAGATGTTGGAGACACACATGTCACACCTCCTACAACGCACCCGTCCCTCGGCCCCACGCACGCACGCACGCAGGCACGCACGCACGCAGGCAGGCACGCACGCACGCACGCACGCACGCACGCACGCACGCACGCATGCACGGCCTATTCCGATCGGGGTGCCCTCATCCTCGTAGGTCGCGATATGATGACATCACCTCTGACTGAGCCTGTCACAGTCCTCCTCCTAATGATACCTTCGTTATGACACCTCTGTCAATGAGACATGAGAGCTGTGTGTTTGCATGTGATGTGCACACACACACACACACACACACACACACGCACACACACACACACAAAGAGTCCGGGAGTTTTGTCATCTTTTTGTGGTGTTTTTCATCTGTTTATAGTTGTTTTCTCATCTCATAGTGTTTTTTCATCTGTTTTGAGGTGTTAAGTCATTATTTAGTGGTGTTTTCAACTGTTTTTAGTCGTTTTGTCATGTTTTTGTTGTGTTTTGTGTCTGTTTCTAGTCGTTTTGTCATCATTTAGTGGTGTTTTCATCTGTTTTTAGTCGTTCTGTAAACATAAACCCCCCCTCCAGAGTGTAAATGTTAAAAAGGCTCCAGCGTTGTGTTTGCGTGTAAAGGTAAAAACACTAAAGTGAGCTCTGATCTGCTCCAGCGTTGTGTTTGCGTGTAAAGGTAAAAACACTAAAGTGAGCTCTGATCTGCTCCAGCGTTGTGTTTGCGTGTAAAGGTAAAAACACTAAAGTGAGCTCTGATCTGTTCCGGCGTTGTGTTTGCGTGTAAAGGTAAAAACACTAAAGTGAGCTCTGATCTGTTCCGGCGTTGTGTTTGCGTGTAAAGGTAAAAACACTAAAGTGAGCTCTGATCTGCTCCAGCGTTGTGTTTGCGTGTAAAGGTAAAAACACTAAAGTGAGCTCTGATCTGCTCCAGCGTTGTGTTTGCGTGTAAAGGTAAAAACACTAAAGTGAGCTCTGATCTGCTCCAGCGTTGTGTTTGCGTGTAAAGGTAAAAACACTAAAGTGAGCTCTGATCTGCTCCAGCGTTGTGTTTGCGTGTAAAGGTAAAAACACTAAAGTGAGCTCTGATCTGCTCCGGCGTTGTGTTTGCGTGTAAAGGTAAAAACACTAAAGTGAGCTCTGATCCGCTCCAGCGTTGTGTTTGCGTGTAAAGGTAAAAACACTAAAGTGAGCTCTGATCTGCTCACGCTGGCTCTCATGGCGTGCGTGTTTCCGTAACATCCGTGTGCAGAGTTCAGGTAAACAACAACAAACACGTGGGACTGTTTCCATCAGTGGGACTTTCAAGTGTCCTGGGTGGAGCCGAGGCGGTGGGAGGCTGCAGACCGTGCTGCAGATCCCCGTCACGCTGTACGGCGTCCTGCTTCTCCGCTGTTAGGGAGAGAAGGAGAAGGACGTTTCCCAGCATGCACCAGCTCTGGGTGCTGTTGTGTGGCAGTGCTCCACAACTCCACCTACACACCTGACGTGCACACTACATCCAGTTTACACACTTTATCTATTAAAGGATCAAGTTCATGAATAATTAGGGGCGTGGCCTCTTGAGTGACAGCTAGCCTCTGGCGCTCACTTCTCCTCGGAGGTTAACGTCAGCCAGATGGACGTACGCCCCTCCCCCCAACGTCACATACATGCCCTTTTTTGGTCATAGGAAGGTTGAATCTAAGTCTGACAAGATGGAGACTCCCGTGGACGAGGACGACTGGATCGAGGTGAGAGAACGGACCCCGTCGGAGACGCTACGTCCGTTTTTTATACCGTCTGCGGTGAAAAGAACCTGAAACCGAGAGGGAAATGCTCCAAGTTCCCAAACTGTTCCTGCAAACTTACACGAGTCCCGTGTGTATTCAGTTCAGTAGCATTTCATTTTCCTCGCCTGTTTGGTTGAACTCTGTCGGGGACTCGCTATTTGAGTGGTACGCGTCGCAAAACACAGACATTTAAAGTCGTAAAGTACGCCTTTTGTCCGCGGCAGAACGTCTGTGGTGACTTAAGAGCTCATTTCACCAACCTATTCCCCTACTTAGCCCGACCACATTGTTTGTCTCCGTATCACATTTGACAGGCTTGTGTTTTGTGTGCGCCCCCCCCCCCCCCTTTCTTTTTTAATAACAATGCGACTTGTATCCATGGTGCAGCCGGCGCCGTGCAGGATGTCAGTCCGCTGTTATTTCCTGAGCAGCGAGCAGGACTGATAAACAGCAGTGATTTGCTGAGCGTTTGACAGTTTGCTTATTTCCCTTTTGCTCAGAGGGCCCCCTCATCAGCTAATTTCAACATGGCAGCCTCAGAGGCGCGCGTCTTTGGGGAAATGTCATTTTTAATTAAATCCCAGGTCCTTTAAGATAAGCAGTTAGGCGTTAATTTCACCCAGGGCGTGACGTTGTCAGGAGCCCGGGAGCGTGACGTATGTCTGTCAAGATTTATCGTTTGGAGAAAACGGCCCTGTGTGTTTTTTATTTCCTCTCCTCTCCTTTCCCCTCGAACGCAGGAGAAAAGAAGAAGAAGTCCCTCACTGCCCGGCACCGGCAGAGAGAAAACGGTCCCTCAGGGCGCACTCACACTGTCCGTCCGCACCGCGCCAAAACAGGTTTTACGGGTAAAACCTAGTGAGTTTGACCAGTGTGAGTGCAACCGCTCCGCGCACAACTGCGGCGACCACGGCCCGTTTGGGAGAGGTGGGCTTTAGTAAAGCACGTTTGCACATGTACGAGCACGAGCGTGCGCACGTGTACGAGCACGAGGCCTACGGCGGTTCTGAGGTCATTTCCTGTGCGCCTGTTGCGACGTAGAAAAAAGAAGGAGGGACCATGCGCGGACATTTAAAACAATGGCGGCGAAAGGTTCACGTTGGTGTGATGCGGAGGTGGAGTGTTTACTGCAGATTTGGTCGATGAAAAGATTCAAAAACAGTCGACAAGACGCACAAAAACTCAGAGGTCAACGGAAAGATCTGGAAACAAAGCCACGCATCGCCATGACGTCATCAATGCGTGTGACGTGTTACGGCGTGATGACGTATAGGCAGCAAGAAGCATTCTCCGAGGCCCAGGTAGTGTGAGTACAAACGGGCCTGGAGGGGGGGACAAGGACCCTAAAGCACGGGGCATGTCCCAACAGGCGCACAGGAAATGATCTCAGAACCGCCGTAGGCCTAGTGCTCGTACACGTGTGCATGCTCGTGCTCGTACACGTGCAAACGTGCTTTACAAAAGCCCATCTCTCCAAAACGGGCCGTGGACGGCAAGCGTGCTTCTCCTAGACGCGGTACAGTTGCACTCACACTGGTCAAAGGAACCACACTTTACCCGTGGAGTCGGCTAACGTGAACAAATGAACCGAGTCCACACATGCTGTTCTTCTCTTCTACATTCTGCAGCGGCAGCCCGGCGACGAAACTTAAGGTGTGCGCCGTCTTGTAATGATCCGGGATCAGAAACCCGCCGCTGGGGTTAAGGCTGGCTGAGGGTCTGCGGGCTGCTGCAGTGTGTGTAATGCTAGCTTCATAGCCAGCTGAAGTAGTAACGTCCTGTCTAGTGGATAACCTCAGCTGGTTCGTCCAGACTCTTGGCTGGCTCGTCGTTTGTAAATAACTTTATCAGCTAACGTTATGAAGCGACCGACTTTTAATCTCATAATTATAACTTTAATCTCATAATTTCGACTTTAAACTCATAATTTTGACTTTTTAGCTCACAATTTCGATTTATTATCTCATAATTTCAATCTCTTTTTCATAATTTCAACATTTTATCTCATAATTATGTCTTTTTATCTCATTATGTCGACTTTGAAATCACAATTTCAATATTTTATCTCATAATTTGAACTTTTTATCTCATAATTTGAACTATTTATCTCAATTTCGACTTTTCAGCTCATAATTTCATCTTTTAAACTCATAATTTAAAATTGTATCTCGTAATTTTGACCTTTTTTATCTGTTAATCGGGACTTTATCTCATAATTATGTCTTTTTATCTCATTATTTGAACTTTATCTCACAAGTATGTCTTTTTATGTCATTAAGTCGACTTTAAAATCATAATTTAAATTTTTATTCTCATAATTATGACTTTTTATCTCATAATTATGTCTTTTTATCTCATAATTATGTCTTTTTATCTCATAATTATGACTTTTTATCTCATAATTACGTCTTTTTATCTCATAATTATGACTTTTTATCTCATAATTATGTCTTTTTATCCCATAATTATGACTTTTTATCTCATAATTATGACTTTTTAACCCATTATTTATTATTTCGTCGCTGTCGCTGGTGGGAAACGCGCTCAGCAGCTTCGGCACTTTCCGGTGGTTTCCGGTGGTTTCCGGTCGTTTCCGTCACTCTCCGGCCGTTTCCGCCGCTGCCTCGTCTCGCAGTTTTCCCTTTGCCTCCATTTTCCTCTCGTGTGATGCGTTCGTGTGCTTTGTCGGTGTGAAGCGGAAAGAAAACAGGACGGAAACAGACGCTGTGACACATTTCTACAGACATGGACGGGTAAGACTCCAGCAGCGATGCTTCCTCCATCTTTTCCGACTTTATGTGAGACACTGCGGCGCGAAGAATAAATATTAATGCGTCATTTTGAAGGAGAAGCCGAGGGGGAGTCCGTTTCCATAGCCACGCGTGTTAGCATGCTAGCATAACTTAGCTAGCGCTTGCTGTTCCCGCTATTAAATCGGCTACATTGCTATTTTACATTTAATTAAAAATGCTAGCCAGGTGAAACGACGTTATATAAAGGCAGAAATGCTAACATGTCCCCGTCATTCCCCCTGTTTATCCGTGGTTGAGCTTAGCATCATTGTGCTAACGAAGCGGTTAACGAGTCTGTGTCACCAGTCGGACAGTTTTGGGCTAAATTCTGTCTAACTTGATGTTTAAACTACCAAAATAATTAATAGTATTACGTTTAGAGTTAATTTAATGGTGTTAAACTAAAGTCTAACGTCTTATCTTTGTATCCAAATAGCGTTTAAACGGTCTGGTTTATCTGTGTGTTTACAAGAGTGGTGTAAAGGATGCTAACACCTTAACCCCGCCGCCGTGTGCTACTCTCGGCCCCAATCGGACACCCCGATCTGGGAGCTGCATTTTGACGTGTAAATGAACATGTACAAATATGAAACTTCACTTGCATATTTGCATAAGTGTGTACATTAATTCTGCTTGTATTTCGGTCGTGATCAAATAGTAAAAGCATCACAAAAAGACCGGAAACTGCAGGAGACCATCTGTCCGTACAGGGATACTACGATTGTCCGACTGGTGACACATCCCCACATGTATTTCATTAACATGCTTTGCTGTGAGCCGTCGTTATATAAAGGCAGACGTGTTTACACAGCCCCGTTACAGTAACGATCCTTTGTGTTGCAGCTAACGTTAGCTTAGCTGATTAGCATGTGTGTCCTGTTATAGATCAATATGTGCCTGATCCCTCTGTGATGTGGTGAAGCTGCACGATGTGAATAGAAACTAGCTTTGACATCAGTCCAGTGGAGTTATAACGTGACTATGAAGTGTGACATTATTAGAATTGGACTTTTTTTATTGATCCCAAGGGAATTAGATTTCCAACAGCTTACAAAACACTTGTGCAGACAAAAGGAACGTATAACAATACAGTAAAAGATAAATAATACACTCTTAACTAAATAAATACAGAAAGCAAAACGATAAACTCTTAGTTAAATATAGGAGGTAAACAACAAACCCTTAGGTAAATATAGGAGGTAAACAATAGACAGTAACAATAAACTTTTACCTAAATATAGGAGGTAAACAACAAACTCTTAGTTAAATATAGAAGGTAAACTATAAACTCTTAGCTAAATATAGGAGGTAAACAATAGACTGTGAGTTAAATATAGAAGGTAAACAACAAACTCGTAGTTAAATATAGGAGGTAAACAACAAACTCAGGTAAATATAGGAGGTAAACAATAAACTCTTAGTTAAATATAGAAGGTAAACAACAAACTCGTAGTTAAATATAGGAGGTAAACAACAAACTCAGGTAAATATAGGAGGTAAACAACAAACTCAGGTAAATATAAGAGGTAAACAATGAACTCAGGTAAATATAAGAGGTAAACAATGAACTCCGGTAAATATAGGAGGTAAACAACAAACTCGTAGTTAAATATAGGAGGTAAACAATAAACTCAGGTAAATATAGGAGGTAAACAACAAACTCTTACCTAAATATAGAAGGTAAACAATAAACTCTTAGTTAAATAAAGGAGGTAAACAACAAACTCGTAGTTAAATATAGGAGGTAGACAATAAACTCGGGTCAATAAAGGAGGTAAACAATGAACTCGTAGTTAAATATAGGAGGTAAACTCTAAACTTTTAGTTAAATATAGGAGGTAAACAACATGTACCTAAATATTGAAGATATACAACAAACTCTAACATAAATACAGAAAGCAAAACAATAAACCCTATAGTTAAATATAGGAGGTAAACAATAAACCCTTACCTAAATATAAAAGGTAAACAATAAACTCTTAGTTAATATATAAAGCAGATACGATTACAAGTAAAATAAAAATTCACATAAAAATAAATCAAATGAGTAACGTGTAGATAAACGTGTTAAGGATAAATAAAGATAATGTATTGAAGGCTACGCTAACGCTAAGTGTTGTATGGTGCGTCAGGTAGAGACTGTGCGTGTCTTTGCATGAAGCATGACCTCAACGTTACTTAAAGATGTGATGAATCCTAAATGGACTAGCATGGAGCCAGATCATGTTGATGTTTACGTAAATGTAACCTGTATGCTTAACGGGGATGTGGGGTTCAATTGAACAGTAACCTCCTGGTAACATCCTCTATTCAGAGTGGAGGCCTTTAAATGCATCAGTGGGTATTAAATCCATGAACAGTACGGCCTACGACAACACAACACAGCTTGGGTTTGCAGTGGGAGTGATGGTGTTGGTGGACTTAAGTAACTGGCAACAGCTTATTACATTTGTTTGACTTACTGCACAAAAATCTGCTTAAGGCTGTTATGGTACTGTGCAGTTAGTGAAATATGTGTTACATCATCATAACAGACAGATGTCACTCAATGATTCAGACACGGTACGGTAAAAGCAGAGTTTCTACGCAGTAATGAAGAGTTTGGAGTTTAATTTGAGTCATTTCCTAAAATAATATATATATACAAATCAAAACAAGTTTACTAATTGCGCCCTCCCACTGTGCGTCCGTCCCGTGCCCCGTGCTTTAGGGTCCTTGTCCCCCCCTCCAGGCCCGTTTGTATTCACACTACCTGGGCCTCGGAGAATGCTTCTTGCTGCCTATACGTCATCACGCCGCAACACGTCACACGCATTGATGACGTCATGGCGATGCGTGGCTTTGTTTCCAGATCTTTCCGTAGACCTCTGAGTTTTTGTGCGTCTTGTCGACTGTTTTTGAATCTTTTCATCGACCAAATCTGCAGTCAACACTCCACCTCCGCATCACACCAACGTGAACCTTTCACCGCCAATGGTTGTAAATGTCCGCGCATGGTCCCTCCTTCTTTTTCCTATGTCTCAACAGGCGCACAGGAAATGCGTGCTCGTGCTCGTACACACTGTACCGCTCCTAGGCGCGGTACGGTTGCACTCACACTGGTCAAACGCACGTTCGTACATGTGCAAACGTGCTTTACTAAAGCCCACCTCTCCCAAACGGGCCGTGGACGGCCAGCGTGCCACAGCTAGGCTCAGTACGGTTGCACTCACACTGGTCAAAGGAACTAGACTTTAGCCGTGACACGTGTTTGGGCACGGTACGGAGCCACAGTGTGAGTGCGCCCTATGTTTACTCCATCTAAAGCCAATGAAGCACAGACTCATGTTTTCTGCTGTAGTTCCTGGTTAATCGTCCGTCTCTACTGTTCCTGTCTGTAGTGTTTGGAGTTAATTAACTTGCATTTGCTACAGCACGTATTTAAAAATGTCTTTAATTACATAGCAACATAACGGCACACACAGTCAGTTTAAAACCATTTATTGACATAATACGCATCTAACAGTTGGTGTTCAGGTGTTTAATATTAACTGGAAAAGTCTGGTATTATGAAACGGAAACTTTAGGAACCCTGTAATATGTATTATCAAATGTTTCCTCAGCGACAGAGTGGTCCACATTAGACGTTTGTGTATCTGAAGGTGTTTGTTTTGTTTTCCAAAACCTTTCGTTTTGACCGAATGGTTTGTTTTTGTTTCAGCATCAGTGATGTTGCAGTTGGATTGAAGGTGAGTTTTCTGCGTCACACACACACACACACACACACACACACACGCCCGCCTGCCTCTGTAAAAACAGAACTAGAGTTTACTGCACTAACCCTAAAATGCTTCGGCGTCTTAACACACACTCCTACCGACCTCCAGCCTGATGTTACCAAACCGAACCACAGAGAGAACGATTCATGGGGATTCCTGGCTCAACTCTTTAGCAAACTGGAACGTGTGCACACTACGCCATTGTTTCTGTCATGTTTATAAAACAGAAGGGTTGAATCAATCAATCTGATTGGTTGTTAGCCGTGATATAATTCCCCTATCTCCCGGCTCTGACGTCCAGTTCATGGTCACACTTCTGTATGACTCCACTTTCATCTTTGAATACTTTGTAGGGACTTAAACTTGCAGAACATTTCAACATATACATATAAAGTGATTGGTTAGTCTTATTTCTAACAACGCTCTCTGTCATTGTGTCGGCGACACAGTGGTGACAGAGTGCTAGCTTTAGCCTAAGCTAACCCTGCTTTTGTTTGGCGTTCTGCACATCCTCCACTCATGCATTCACCTACACCACTGACTACACATGCCATGATTAGTTTAAGTTACTTTTTCTTCAATAAATAATTAGTTAATTGTCTCATGTGTGCATCTCCTTGCTTTGTCGGTTTGTGACAACGTTCACAGACACAGCAGCTAAATCTGTCCGTAGAAGAAACATTTTTCCAGCAGGTATATTGGTTACAACATGATCGAGCTTGCAAAGCAGTTTAGTGTCTGTATGTGTGGCATTTATTCAATTTGAGACACTTCATGATGTCTACGAGCTACGCTAACGCTAGGCTAATCTTGGTCAAAACAACAGGGCAGGACAGGCTAAGCTAAATCAAGATAGTGCGTTCCATAGTAACCACCAGCGGAGACGGCCTATTTCCTTGTAAGAACAACGCTTTATGGATGATATGGATTATTGGACACTGTTTAAATATGGCCACCTCTTTAATATTGCCAAACTTGGTTACTGTTTTGTAAAAGCTTTAACCTGACTCACAAATAATGGCTATAAAAGCTTAGCATCAGGCCGAACAACGCCCCTGAACTGTAATATAATCCCAACGCATCACGTGAGCTAGCACTTAATTATACCGTATGGTCGTACACGTAGGCCGTAAATAAACACATGATGTTATGTCAATAAGGCTTTATTGGTCCCAAGAGGGGGGAATTCACAAGCTACCCGCCATTATGTAAAGTAATATATGTCCAAATGCAATCAAATTTCAAAGTAAGACGTTGTTTTCTCGTTGTATTCTCATTTTAAACTTAAAATGCTTTGTTTGCGTATTAAAAGTCACCCTTTTCACTTCTCTAATCACACAAGAACTCAAATTTGATGCTTTGGAACTGGTACAAATATCATAAATGTTGCCTATTCTAACTTCAAGATGTGAAATAATGAAATAAATCAAAATAAAATCATGCCTCCAAGATGTTAAATCCCTGTTTTGACGTTGGACTTTTGTGTTAAAGCCAGAGCAAACATTAGTTTTGAGCGTTGGTGGCGTGTATCACCCGACCAAACCTGTTTCCGCGTGTAAGCGTGTTGTTCTGGTGGCCTAGCGTGATTTGTTGAGTGCTCGCCGCATTTCCATCTGCACAAAACAAAGTTAAAGTCTTTCTCTGAGGGAAACGTAACCGTCATAAAACTCCGCTCCCTCTGATACGCCGCATCTTTGCCTTCCTCTTTATTTCCTCAATATTTCAGCGTCAGAGACAAAATGGAGAGGGTCGCCAGCTGTTGGGACAGAAATCATTCCTTGGATTGTCGTAGTTGGCGCACCGTGTGCTCACATTTCGGCCCAAGTCAGACAACTTTATTACCCCCCCTCTCGATTTATCCGCGTCCTGTCACCGGAGCACGGCCCCGCAACATCCACTTTATCGTAACCATAAAGAACGTTAGTGACAAAAGAACAATCGGTTCAAATTTAGTCAGACAGAAACAAGGAGGGGTGTGTGAAGCCATTATAAAGTTGTGTGTGTGTGTGTGTGTAATGGGTCCCCAGCCAGGTTCCTCTTCATCCCATCAGTCAGGGTTTTAAGAGCACAGGGCGCCCGTCAGCTCCGGCGAGCCTCCGGGACCCGGTGCAGCTCAGGATGAAATGACACTTCTTGACATCTTAAATTCAGCGAGATTAAACCCACACCAGAAGAGGAGGAGAGGACCACTCTTCCTCTGTTTTATGTCCCTCTCCACCGACCGTTCCTCCGTCCTTTTGTTCCTTTAAACTGTCTTCGGAGACCCCTGCTTTATTGTTGTCTTCGAGGGCCTGTCTGCAAAATGGAAATAGTTTCCCCCCCCCTATTATTTCTGACTGTCTCTTTGTCTTTCTTTCCCGCAGAGAGGATCAGACGAGCTGAGTATGTACAACAGTCTCAACTCTGGCATGAGCAGTATCAGCGGTGAGTTCGTTCCAACCACGGCTCGACTGAAATTTGCCGGCAGCCGTTCGATCGGTAGTGATAGGCGGCGTTAAAAGGATTAATAGGTGTCTGAAAAGTGAGATGGGTTGCATCCAATGGGAGTAATTTAGTGTCTGAACAGCACACGCTCCTCAGTAGGTGGGCACCCACACACCACTACATGTGACTGGAACACACACACACACACACACACACACACACGGAGGATACCGCTGCATTTGAATGCCGCCTCTCCGTTTAGATGTTATCAGAAGCCTCTCAAATGGAATTGCAGAATAAAGGATGACTGAAGGAGCGGGTTATGCCCCCGCCGAAGAGACGACGGACAAAGTTAGGCTATTAAACACTCTTCCGACAAATTAAAGGCATACGCAAGGGTCTTTAATCAAAGTCTCAGTCTACCATTGGTGCACAATGCCCCCCTTTCACGCTAATGTCACTCAGGGATCTCTAATAAAGTCAGATAAAGATTCTCAGACTGCTTTTATTTAGGTAGCTTCACATTATCAAACCGTCAGTGTGTTTCCATGCACATCAGTGGTCTTTCCCCGGTTAAGGGGATCACCAAGATTATTGAGGTTCCCCATGTATACATTTAAGGGGGTTGAATGTGGAAATGATGGAGTAACTCGACCTCCAGTACACCAGATAGCGCTCCGCCAACACACAGCTGGTCGGATTAAGGCTTTCTCATCCCGTTCACCTTTGTCAAAATCACAAGCCGACAACTTTCTGACAGGATTGCGACAGAAACGGCTCTTCTTGGTAGTGATGTTAGTCGCCACGGTGAATTCCCCCCTTGGTTTAAAGGTAATGGTTTTTCACGTGGCGCTGTTGCTTCCTGGCTTACTCTACTTCCGGGTGTTATAACCCACGGCCCATGCGCAGACCGAAAAATCCGGGTAAGCTGTTACATGCACGAATGCCCCGGTTACTGAAGGAGCACGTTGAACGCGCGTGGCAGTTATTACCATGGGAGGAAATGTTGAGGTGTGGGGAACCACACTTTTGCACTGGGTGACACATTCCTTCATTACCCTGAACACATAGCACGGCCAGACCAAGTTCAAACTACGGTTACACGTTGGTCTGGTGGCAGCTGTCATTTTCTTCAACACAAGAGGGGGGCGTAGTTCAAACGGCTGCATGCCACCGTCCTTTGACCAATCAGACCAATGATCCAGGTGACGTTCTCCATGTGTTTGGCCACCAGCAGGGCTGACCGGTAGATTAAACGTTTACCAAAACCAGGAGGCAGTAAAGCAAATGCATCCTTTCTTTAGAGGAATTGACCCAGTGAAAATTTCTGCCCAGTTTTTAAAGAAAACCACGGAAAACATTTAAAACTGCAGCCACTGCGCGCTTCTGTGCGTGTCATGTTGAATGTTAATTAACACTAAACTGCTTTTGACACTTCGGACGTCATTGGGTTTAACCAGCCAGGTGTATAAAGCCAGTGTGGTGATTGGATCCAGAGGAAACAGGAGGAATAGACCTGCTCTTTTCCAGATCCCAGGGTGAATTCAGATCACTAGCAGAAGGGAGCGGGGATACCCAGTCTACTGAACACACATGCTGGAGTTTATTATGACTAAATCCACACACACCCTCCTGCTCCCCCAAACACTTACTAGAGCATCGCGTGGGAACTAGTCTACTGCGCCGGTGAAATTAAGGAATTTAGAGACGGACTGAAAAGACGTTGGCCTTTAAATGAAATGTGTTGACACTGATTTTGCCATTGCACAGTTAATCAATGTCTCTGCTCAACTTGTAGACGGTGCTTCCAATGGCAGTGACAGTAAAAAGCTGAGGGTGGAGGAGGCTCCGCCATCCCGTGTGCTCCACATCAGGAAACTGCCCAACGAGGCCTCAGAGACGGAAGTCATCGCCCTCGGCCTGCCCTTTGGGAAGGTCACCAACATCCTCACGCTGAAGGGAAAGAACCAGGTGAGTGGGGAAATGCATGATTCACCAAAGTGGGGATTTATCCGTATTTATAAAGGGAAGATCGCGTGCAAATGTGCATCACCCAGTTTAATAAATCTAATTTCCTGCGCAGCACATTCATGGTTTTGTGCAAACGCAGTCTTTTGGGAATGATTCCGCGCACAGTTTTCTAAATGAGGCCCCAGGTGTCTGCTCACATGAGCACTTTGGACTCATTCGGTCTTGAACTGAATCTGAACTCATGCCCACAGCTTCGTACACGAGCTGACCAAAAGCCTATTGTGTGCCCGCTGAGGAGGGCCGTAGGAGACACTTGGCATCTCTCCCACAGATTCCTGTCCAGTACAGCTGCTTTGTTCTCCTCACAGGACTGACGTCGGTGTGCCGGCCGGTCTTGATGTTCAGACGGCTTTATCTGCGTTGGTCTGATAAAGCAGCCTACTGTGACTGTTGCACTACAATTCGCTCTGATGCACACTTTGCAGTAGTGACCTCAGAGTCAGTAGTTCATTCATTCATCCATTCATCTTCAGCCTCTTGACCCTGTCGGGGCCGCGTGAGGCTGGAGCCGATCCCAGCTGACAACAGGCGTGAGGCGGGGTCCACCCTGGACAGGACGCCAGTCTATCACAGGACACATAGAGACGAACAGAGACAGACAACCATTCACACCTACGGGTGATTTAGAGTCATCAATGAACCGAACACCTGCACGTCTTTGGACTGTGGGAGGAAACCGGAGAACCCGGAGAAAACCCACGCAGACACTGGGACAACATGCAAACTCCACACAGAAGGGCCCCAGCCGGGATTTAAACCAGGAACCCTCTTGTTGTGAGGCGACAGTGCTAACCACCATGCCGCCCAAAATTAAGAACATCAGAAAGTGACAGAATCATGAGGTTGCTGGGAGCCGCACGGGTACAATTTTCATTAAGAGTACTCGTTTGACAGGTGATGTGAGCATCTGGATATTGAAATGACAAAAAACGCCCATCCCTAAAGTGTAGTTTACAGTAGTAGGCCACAGATAAATTGCTCAGTTGTCTTGTGTAGAGAACCTGTACTGGTTGTGGTACCAAAATACAGCGTTGATCTCCAAATGCAAACATCAGCGATCCATCACCTCAGAGCTAGTGAGGCCGAACCTTTTAAAGTGAGGACGCTGGTGAAAACCCACAGGGGAGAGAAGCCCGAGTTCCAGCGTCTCCGTGCAGAGTAATGGAGAGCGTCACAGGATCACAGTGTCCTGCACCACACCACCGTGTAGTCCTGTCTTATTTGTCTGTTACTTGGAGGATATGTAAAAAAAGGTTCATGGAATAAAACTAAGTAAACAGATCAGATCATAACTTCTTGGCAACATTGTCGGGGAACTTATCACAAATGTGTGATCTCTCTCTCTTCTCTTCTTCTTCCAGGCGTTCTTGGAGATGGGGACGGAAGAGGCAGCCATCACCATGGTTAACTACTACACCACTGTAACTCCTCACATCCGCAACGTCCCCGTCTTTATTCAGTACTCAAATCACAAAGAACTCAAAACCGACGCTGGCAATCAGGTTAGTAGAGCCAGACCTGCTGGGTTTGTTTGAATCACACACTACAACAGTTCATTTAATCAATCAGAACACTTCTAATACATGGCAACTACTGCAATCAATCAATCAATCGCGTTTGTCAGTCGATGTCCTGCAAGGTGCATCTCCAGTGTGCCTGGCTAGTGATTGGTTGAGAGAGAGAGCTTTTTGTTTTGTCTGGGTACTTTTTAAATTCTGAAGTAACATTTAGAAAGTTAATGATAGAAGAAGAATTCCTTTATTAGTCCCGCAACGGAGAAATCCGATACACACACACACAGGCCCGAAATACACACACATGCACAAACAGGACCTGTATACATGCAACTAGTGGAGAGATGTTAGAGCGAGGGGGCTGCCAGTGGACCGGCGCCCTGAGCAGTTGGGGGTTCGGTGCCCAGGACATGAACTGGCACCTCTCCAGCCACCAGTCCACACTCCCTTTATGGTCCACACAGGGACTTGAATTGGCGACCCTCCGGTTCCCAGCCAAGTCACCTATGGACTGAGCTACTGCTCCCAACGACCATGAAGGCTACCCCTGTTCAGTATTTGGCAAGTCTGGATACTAGGGCCGGGCGAGATATGACCAAACTCTCATGGAGCATGTGTGTGTGCGTCTGGTGTGTGTAGACTGGTCTGTGTGTGTGTGACACTTGTTTTCAGTCCATGCCCGCGCAATGCAACGCTTGGAGCGACTCCAGCTCGCCTCATTGTCCCACAGCCCTCGGCCTGTAAAGTGCACGATTTTCACCACAACATAAAAGATGGAGCAAAATATGAATCCACAGACGTTTCTCTATCGTCATACAATACATATCGTCATATAAGCACAGCCCTGCGGGATGCATCTGTTCTCTTTGTATCAATGATGGGTCAAATGGCTCACCACCTTGTCCGTTGAGCCCCCTCGTTGTTAAAGAGAGTGACTGACAGCTTGTGTTTGGCCGTAGCGGACCCAGGCGGTGCTCCAGGCGGTGTCGGCAGTCCAGTCTGGCGGTTCACCCAGCTCTGACGTACAGGAGGCTCTCGCCGCAGCCTCCAGTCCTGTGCTGCGGATCATCATCGACAACATGTTCTACCCTGTAACGCTGGATGTGCTGCAACAGGTATTCAGCGTCATGTTATGAGCCCACACGTTAACGGTTCAGTTGGCGACATAATATCCACTGTTTGTACTTGAATGGTAAAGTTTGTGTTGTTACAATCTGTTTGCAGATTTTCTCCAAGTTTGGCACAGTCATGAAGATAATCACATTCACCAAGAACAATCAGTTCCAGGCCCTTCTGCAGTTCAGCGATCCTGTCAACGCACAGCAGGCCAAACTGGTAAGAGGTTGTTTCCCTGCAGCTGCCATTCGTCACGTTAGGCATCTTTATTATGAATAACCTACCGCCCCGTTTGCAAATGTAATACCGTATTTTCCGCACTATAAGGCGCACCTAAAAACCTTCAAAATTCTCAGTGCTCCTTATATATGGACCAATATTGAGCCACAACAGGTCTCCAACTACGGTGAGCAGCCTCCGACTCTATTTACCCCCGTAGAAGAAGTAACGCGCGGTGCATGTTGAGATATACGACTGCGTGAAGCGTGCCGTTTCATTTCCATGTGTGTGTTTGTGTAAAGAGCCCAAAATGGCTCCTGTTAAGAGACACGCTTACGACGCAGAGTTTACACTCAAGGCCATTAGTCACGCAGTAGAACACGGGAACAGAGCAGCAGCCAGAGAGTTGAACATGAACCAATCAATGGTGCTGAAGTGGAGGAAGCAACAAGACGACCTCCCCTGACTGTTTTGTTGACATTCCCTTTAGCGCAGCTCCATCTAATGGATGCAGAACGTAACCCCAGCCTCCACTGTAGCGTCTGTTCTATGCGCCTTATAGTGCGGAAAATACGGTAGTTGAACTTATACGATGACCTCTCTTCTCCTGCAGGCGCTTGACGGCCAGAACATCTACAATTCCTGCTGCACGCTGCGTATTGACTTCTCCAAGCTGGTGAACCTAAACGTCAAGTACAACAACGATAAGAGTCGCGACTACACACGGCCCGAGCTGCCTGCCGGCGACGGCCAGCCCAGCCTCGACTCCACGGTGGCCGCCGCCTTCAGCAAAGACTCCAACTCTCTCCTCGGTAAGATCCCAGGTAGATGGCACTTTTCATTTTTCTTACTTTGTTGTTTTTATCAGTTGTGTGTGTGTGTCTGTAGTTTTGTCGCTGCGTGTGTGTAGTTGAGGAAATGAAGGTTGAGTTTGAAGATGGCTGTGATCTTAACACGGGGTTTCTGAATTAGTGGCTTAGGGACTTTACACCCATGGCCCCATTTGGCGTCCACTGCTGCGATCACACCGCAAGACATTGTGGAGACTGTGGGCGACTGGATAATTTGAATAATTTGTAGGAACCCTGCGTATAGAGTAAAGTTGCATCGTTGCTCGGTGTTGTACTGCTGAGCTTCAGTGAAAGGGCTGCTCTCCATTCCATCATTGTCTTGTCTTCCTTTCCCGTCAGGAGCCCTGAGCCCTCTGAGTGCAGCTGCGGCGGCGGCCGCTGCCGCAGGGAGGGTGGCCCTCGCTGGACAGGCGGGCTCCAGTGGGGTCCTACTGGTCAGCAACCTCAATGAGGAGGTCAGTAACACACCTGCATACCTACACACACACACAGACAGTCAGATGGACCACGAGGCTTAAAGTCCACCTCCCCTACCCTCCACTCTCATCCCTCTGGTTTTTTCAGTCCTCCATGTTCCTTGTTTTGTGTCTGTCATAGAGGTTACATGAAGAAGATGCACGGTTGGATGTTTTGTACATATTTGACCTCTGAACTCAACCTCAGTCGTGCATCATTTTGCACATTGAGCTGTGACACATGGACAGATCTGTTTTAATGCAGATATCAGAAACTCTCAGAGTGTGACCGCTCGTGTGTGAGGATCAGAGGGTGGTTTTGTGCACCTGTAGATTTGTTTCTATTACAAAATGTTGTTTGTGTCGCCGGGCTCTCCCAAGAAACTCTTCCTGTGTCCTGCCTTTTTTTTGTAGGTACTTACAGAACAATTTGAACCTCAATTGTGTTTGTTGTGATATTCAGTAAGCACTGAACGGTCCCAGGGGACACCATGAGAATCCAAACCTCTTTAGAAGAGAAGGACGTGGCCGCTTGTTCTCCCAGTTAAATGAAATGTTTAACCCTTTTCTTTGATTATATAGTTTCCTTTACATACACGGAGCCTTGCTGTTGTTGTTTTTGACTTTTAGTTAAGACTAAGGGGACGTCCACACGCTCGAAAACGACCTTTTTTTTCCCTCCGTCGTTCTTCAAAAGTGTCCCGTCCACACGGCCTCGACTCGAGAAATATTATCGTCCGCGCGAAACCGTGCCAGGCCTGGAGGTGGCGCTGTAACTGCCACAGAAATACACCAACGACAGAGAAGGAGAGACAGGGAGACGCTGTGGAGAATCCAAATACCAGTTTTTGTGCTGTTCTGGACTCTGATGCACCGATCACTCTGCAGTTAGTGTCCTCACTGAGCAGAGGGTGCTGCTGGGAGCCCCTTCCCCGTCCCAAAGCACTTCCAGGCGCCACTTTCTCACTAGATTGAGGGCGCACTTCCACTGTGCGTCCGTCCCGTGCCCCGTGCTTTAGGGTCCTTGTCCCCCCCTCCAGGCCCGTTTGTACTCACACTACCTGGGCCTCGGAGAATGCTTCTTGCTGCCTATACGTCATCACGCCGTAACACGTCACACTCATTGATGTCGTCATGGCGATGCGTGGCTTTGTTTCCAGATCTTTCCGTAGACCTCGGAGTTTTTGTGCGTCTTGTCGACTGTTTTTGAATCTTTTCATCGACCAAATCTGCAGTAAACACTCCACCTCCGCATCACACCAACGTGAACCTTTCACCGCCATTGTTTGAGATGTCCGCGCATGGTCCCTCCTTCTTTTTTCTACGTCCCAACAGGCGCACAGGAAATGACCTCAGAACCGCCGTAGGCCTTGTGCTCGTACACGTGCAAATGTGCTTTACTAAAGCCCACCTCTCCAATAACGGGCCGTGGACGGCAAGAAATCTGTGCTGGGCCTCATTCATTCCCATGCATGTGGATCAGAGTCCAGTTCAGTAAACAGTCTCTGGGTCCGTCTCTGTCCTCTCACGCAGCAGCACTGTTGTTGTTCTGCGATGCCGCGGGATCAGAGGTCAGAGGTGGGGTGATGACGCCATCCTTTAACAAAGTCTGAGGTTTCACCGTCCAGACCACAACGCCTTTTTTTAATTCCACTCTGGGACCCGGTCTCAAAAGATCCAGTTTTCAGGCTCCGATAACGCCGGTTGCGTGTGGATGGTCGACTAAACCAGACTGAAGTTGTGCGCTTAGAGAAAAAACGCGTCTCTGTGTGGACGGGCCCTCATCGTGTCCCTGTAAGAGAGAGGGGGACTTGCTGTTTCTCCCACCACGCCAAAACCCTCCTCTCCTCCTTCCTCCGATGTTCTGCCCCTCCCCCTCTCTTGTCAAACTGTTCCTAACTCGGCTAAGTGTCTGTCTCCTGTTTTTTCTCTCTGAGCTCTCCTCACCTCTCCTCAGCTCATAAGAAATCATTCTACGGTCTCCTAACCCGTGTCTCGGCTCTGGGAAACAAACACCTGCCTCTCTGAAACGCTTGCTCGCTGACTCCTCTCCCTCTTCCTCCGCTGTGACTTAAATAACACCTAATCTCTCTCTCACCTAATGTCTCTGTCTCTCTCCTCATCAGTGTGTCCTCTCTGGCTGTGAATGAATGTGTCATCCCGGAGCCTCCGACAGTATCTCAGCCATTCAAACCAAACACACCCGATGTTCAGATACTGTGCTTACTCTTTTCTTTTAGCCCCCTCAGACTTGTGTGAACGCCACGTTTGACTCAGGCGGCCTTCACATCAACTCTCGCATGCCCAAACTGTACCAACGATTCAAAGTGCATGGTCTCTTAACCGTTTCCTCCCTCAGCCTCTCACGCTCTCGTAGCACCATCCTCCCCTCGCTGAAAGATTATAGATCTTCAGAGTTTCCGACCTGCTGCATGTCGTCTCTTACCCCATGGTTATGACTTTGTATTGCTGGTTTTATTATGATTTTGACATGAATGTACCTTTACCCCATGCTTGTCCAGGGTGAAAGACATTTTGGCACACGTTATTTGCTGTATTTTGACTAAAGAAAGCATTGATCCAAGCCATTATCTCTGACCTGCATTATTCCAGTGTACTGACCTATATTTTATTTTTTGTCCCTCCCCCCCTCCTCACTTTTTATTTTTTTTGTTTTTCCCCCAATTTGCATTTGCCTCCCTATTCATCTCCCCCTCTCTCTCTCTCTCTCTACCCCCCCTCCCCCCTCCATGTATCCTGCCTCTCCACTCCACGTGCCGGTGGGGGACCTTTTTTTAACACCTCGAATCACCCCTTCCTCCTCCCCCATTAACGAACCCCTCCGACCCACCCCCCCGACCCTGACCCCCTCCATGCCTCCTCTTTCGCCCACCTGTCCCCCCTCCCCTCCTCCTCCATGACCCACCACCTCCATCACTCTCCGGGGGGAAAACAAAAAACCACCATTCCTCCTACCTACCTCCGTTCTGGATCGATCTGTCCATCTCTACCTCCGCTCCGCTCCGACTCTTCTACCTCTCTACCTGTCTCACGCTGCTTGTTGCTCTTCTCTCCCTCTAAAGATGGTTACGCCCCAAAGTCTGTTTACCCTCTTCGGTATGTTATCGTTAGCTCTCTCTACCTCTCTCTATATCTCTCCCTCTCTCTCTCTCTCTTCTCTTTTTGTTCTTACTCCATTCTATCTTTAATACATTTGTTATTATTATTATTATTATTACAAACGTATGCATATTTGATTGCGAACAGTAGCAGTTCTGGTAATCTGTAATACATTTTGGCCCCCCCTTGTTTATCGGTTTGGGTTTATGCTCATGACTTTACCCCAAAGTTCACTACGTAGTAAACTCTTAATGCACGGTTAAGTCATTCTTTTGCATGCATGATCTCATTTATAGCCGTCACACACAGTTTGATAACTCATCTGTTTAGAGGGTGTCTCTCTTCTCTCTTTACCTGTTCTCTCTCTACACACCTCTCACTCTCAAATCTACTTTGAAGTTTTTGTGTGCTAGTCTTCTCTTCTGTGTTTCTTGACTTTTAAAATATCCTTGTCTCCAATGCTAACGCTCTGTTTTTTTTTCCTAACCGTCTGCTTTCTCTCCACCTCACCGCTTCCTCTACTCTACTCTACTCGCCCGCCTGTGGTTTCTAACGCAGGGGTGTACGGCGATGTCCAGAGGGTGAAAATCCTCTACAATAAGAAGGACAGCGCTCTCATTCAGATGTCCGACGCCAACCAGGCCCAGCTAGGTGAGCGGATTCAGTCGGCCGCATCTAATTGTCTTTTGACGCTGGCGGCGATGTTTATCCGGGAGGCGCGGGCCTCAGGGCAGAATCAAAGAACGAGCGGTGACAGAGACTGACTGTCAAGAAGTGTCACTCGAGCACACCGCAAAGACTACAGCCTACGGCCAACTATGGTCGTTAGTGTGCAAGTGAACGACGACACAATTAGGAACTGTTTGTGCAAGAAATCATGTTTTGTTTCCATCTTCTTGTGCACTTATTGGCTTTAAGTGAAATTCATATACGCTAACAGCAGAATGCAGCTAACACTGATTAGCTCGGGTAGTACGGTGAAGGCATTCAAAGGTCTTTTTTAACCACTAATGCTGCTGAATATAACAGCAAACCTCTGCAGCAGCATGAGAAGAGTCCCTACACACACAACAAAGCAGCAACAGCGTAGTTAGTGAAGCCAGAGTTTATTAAAGAGTGTTTTAAAGACTTACCTACTGGCCCCTGCACCAGCTCCTCTCATAGTAAAGTCCATTCAAGTCAATTACCCAATGCAATCAAGGCATGTTTTAGCCCCTAGGGGGAACTTTAGCATGCGTTTTTCAACAATTGGGCCAGAAGGGCCTTGATAGTGTGAGTACAAACGGGCCTGGAGGGGGGGGCAAGTACCCTAAAGCACAGGGCACGGGACAGAGGCACAGTGGGAGTGCGCCCTTACTGCAGAGTCCAGAACAGCACCAAAGTCTCCACTAAGACCAGAAACAGGGACACGGTTGTCTCTAGGATGGAGGAGGATTTGGAGAGAAACTCTCCGGTGTTTGGATTCTCCACAGCGTCTCCCCGTCTCTTCTTCTCCGTTGTTGGTGTAGCAGCATGAGAAGAGTCCCTACACACAAAACAAAGCACCAATGGGCTCCTACCTCTGGGATTGACTTTGGTAATCCACTGTAATGGACTTTACTATGAGAGGAGCTGGTACAGGGGCCAGTAGGTAAGTCTTTAAAACACTCTTTTAATAAACTCTGGGTTCACTAACTACGCTGTTGATGCTTTGTTGGTGTTTTGTCTCCACCGGATTTCTCCGTTAATAGTTCATACGCGAACAAACTGTCTCGATGGCTAATTTGATGTATGTTAATGCGGAAAAAGACTTGATTAAAGACCAAAAATGATCACATCAAACTATCGCCAAGCCCGACTGTGTAGTGATTTCCCTCGTTTTCTTGGCGTCCATTAGTAGAGTTGGTTAATACCGTGACATGCTGCAGCATCCTCACCGCTGACCTTCCTTTCCTTTCGCCACGTCCAAAGCAATGAGCCACTTGAACGGCCAAAAGATGTACGGGAAGATCATCCGGGTGACGCTGTCCAAGCACCAGACTGTGGCGCTGCCCCGCGACGGCCTGGACGACCAGGGCCTGACCAAGGACTTCGCCAACTCCCCGCTTCATCGCTTCAAGAAACCCGGCTCCAAGAATTTCCAAAACATCTTCCCGCCATCTGCCACTCTGCACCTCTCCAACATCCCGTAAGTACCGGTGCAGTCCGCTCAGGGTGGGTCCGCTCCGGTGTTAGATAACGGAGAATGAACTCTCTGTCACCAGTTTTAATTAAAACTCAGTTACGCTAAAGAACGAGTGCCTAGGAAAAGTGCGTGTGCAACGACAAGCCCGACTGTAATCCGTGACCTTTATTTCAACAGACAAGACGTGACGGAGGAAGACCTGCGGCTGCTCTTCTCCAACGCCGGAGGCACCGTGAAAGCATTCAAGTTTTTCCAGTACGTAGACACATCCCACTGTAAAAGAAGTCCCATAGAGACGAATCCTGCGAAGTACCTGAAGTGAACAAGCCTCCATTGCTGCGGTGGCGTCTCCCTCCAGTATGAGCGCGATTGAGTGGGAGCTGTCATTGGAAGAGAACCTTTTCTCCAACCGTCACAAACCTTTACCTCACGAAGAGAGCTGTGATTACTTACCTCCATCACTGATGAACTCCGATACTTGACGTTTACATCGTTCTCATGTGTGACCACGGCAGCCTTGATAGAGGCGTCTAACGTGAGCTAGCTAAGCAGCGTTAGCTTAGCCTCAGACAGGGGCTCTTCATGAGGTAAAGGTTTGAATCCCTGTAGACCGTACGGCCTCAGACAGAGGCGCTCTTCATGAGGTAAAGGTTTGAATCCATGTAGACCGTACGGCCTCAGACAGAGGCGCTCTTCATGAGGTAAAGGTTTGAATCCATGTAGACCGTACGGCCTCAGACAGGGGCGCTCTTCATGAGGTAAAGGTTTGAATCCATGTAGACCGTATGGCCTCAGACAGGGGCGCTCTTCATGAGGTAAAGGTTTGAATCCCTGTAGACCGTACGGCCTCAGACAGGAGCGTTCTTCATGAGGTTAAAGTTTGAATCCGCGTAGACCGTACGGCCTCAGACAGGGGCGCTCTTCATGAGGTAAAGGTTTGAATCCGCGTAGACCGTACGGCCTCAGACAGGGGCGCTCTTCATGAGGTAAAGGTTTGAATCCATGTAGACCGTACGGCCTCAGACAGGGGCGCTCTTCATGAGGTAAAGGTTTGAATCCACGTAGACCGTACGGCCTCAGACAGGGGCGCTCTTCATGAGGTAAAGGTTTGAATCCCTGTAGACCGTACGGCCTCAGACAGGGGCGCTCTTCATGAGGTAAAGGTTTGAATCCACGTAGACCGTACGGCCTCAGACAGGGGCGCGTGGACCGTACGGCCTCAGACAGGGGCGCTCTTCGTGAGGTGAAGGTTTGAATCCATGTAGACCGTACGGCCTCAGACAGGGGCGCTCTTCATGAAGTAAAGGTTTGAATCCCTGTAGACCGTACGGCCTCAGACGGGGGCGCTCTTCATGAGGTAGAGGTTTGAATCCATCTAGACCGTATGGCCTCAGACAGGGGCGCTCTTCATGACGTAAAGGTTTGAATCCACGTAGACCGTACGGCCTCAGACAGGGGCGCTCTTCATGAGGTAAAGGTTTGAATCCATGTAGACCGTACGGCCTCAGGTAGAAGTAGTAAAGGGTCACTTCTACTGACAGCTCCCATTCAAGCGCACGCATACTGGAGGGAGACGCCGACGCAGTAATGGCGGCACAGCAATATGGAGAAACACACTAACGGCTCGCCGGATTCGTCAATACCCACTGAACAGGACCTGAGAACATGTTACTGCTGAGGATCCTTTATGTTTGTGTGGTATTGAACCCCAACACAAACGTACCGCGGCACTTAACAAGCTCTTTTCTTCCCCAGGGATCGCAAAATGGCTCTGATCCAGATGTCGACAGTGGAGGAGGCCATCCAGGCCTTGATCGACCTTCACAACTATAACATGGGAGGCAACCAGCACCTGAGAGTCTCCTTCTCCAAGTCCACCATTTAAATTAAAAAAAAAAAAAAATCTGACCCACAGTATCAGGGTTCACTGTTTCGGAGCGGGCGGTCCGAGACCTTCAGACTGCGTCCTGACACTGGCGGGGGACCACACACACATTAAGTGAATCGGTTTTGTTGTTCTGTCATTCCTCGAGAGAGAGACACTGAGATTTTTGACCTTTTTTAAAAGAGAACGATAGAGTTTGGATGTGGATCCTCCCGGCTATTCTTAACTGTACCTCTGTTATTTCGATGTCGAGCGAACACGTTGACATGATCGATTGTCCCTCTGTACGATTGTTTGATGTAGATCAGTGTGTAATTCTTTCTTTAGTTGAAAAAGATACAGTACTTATGTGCCTTACTTGACAATATCAACTGTTTCTACAGCTGGACGTGTTCATAATTACCCTCCTATGCTTTCGAGGCACATCGGTATTGGTTATTTTCGGGGGCCGTTGCGTCGTCCTCTAGACACGATCGCCGTTTTTGAAGCTCTAGCGCTCGTTTTTCTTTGTTTTAGCTTTATAACATTTCCCTTTTTTTAGTTTAGCGACAGGAGAGAATATTCCCGAGGCGACACGCGCGGCTTTAACAGCGTCCCGCGACAGGCAGCTTCACTCGAATTCCATTATTCCACGAGTTTGTTCGGTGTAAGATCGTTCTCCCCCCCCCCCCCCCCCGTATTTGAGAGTCCGCGTAACGTCATGCGTCACGATGTGGCTCGGCGGAGAGGAGCGTCTCTCCCTCCGCGTGTTTGAAGCCTTCTGTGCTTTTTCTTTTTTCCCCATAGCAGTGAGGTGTAATCGTCAGTGACAATGGTTTTTCTAAGCATGTATAGTTATGGTAGGGTCTCCTCATCAAGAGTGTTGCATGCCGCGGAAGCAGGTAGAAGATAAGTCCACTGTGATTTCATCGTCATGTGACAGTTTACTCGAGAGGGCTACTCAGTTGGACCAAAGTTTCCGTGCCTTTAGTGTTCCTTTAATTCATTTGAGCTAAAAGCATTTGAACACACTGACGCCCAGACTTTTAAGTGGTGAGATAATTCCCGTCTTCTTCTTCTTCTTCTACTTTTTGTTTGTTTTAAACGACCCAACACGACCTCTCGGCTCGAGGTCGTCGCTCAGCTTTGTTGGATTTTATACGGCTCGAACTGTAAGGACTTGGTATTAGATCTGAAGAGGCACGATTAAAGGATGAATTGTTTTCTACCAACGGGAGGTGTGCCTCGGTTTTTCCTGCTTTTTGAGTCCCCCCCCCCCCCCCCCCCCCCTCTCGTGGTCGTGTATTCTGCATTACGTCTGTAGCATGCTTAATAAAACTATTCTGTAGCTCTGCATTCACCTCCTCTGTCTCTCTTCTCCGTTCTGTCCGCTCACTTCTGAAACCATCTTCAGTCCCAGGGTGGGAAAGGAGCCCAAATTCGTTTTGGAGCCACTTGAAAACAAGCTCTAATAAGCCAGATTGAGCGCTCTGATGGTACTAATTCACAGGACCAGAAGTACGTTTCGTCGAAGCGTTTCCCACCCTGCCAACTGACACAATCTATTCCTCTGATGTCTCGCTCTCCTCTCTTCTGGTAGTTGCCTATTTTCTAATCAGTCTCTGAGGGCCGTCGCTCTCCTGACAGTCTGTCTGATCCATCTACTTGCTCTCGCACCTTTTTATCACTTACATAAATGGCCTCATTTGTCATTTTTCCAAGCTTCCTGCATTATTTTACGCCACTGCCAGCTTTGTATCTCTGAGCAGAACTGCTTCATACGCAAGCACAGACTTACTGTACGCTGAGCCCATTAAACAAACACTGTATTGATGCAGAATGCCACCGAGCATGGGGTAATGTACAGGATCTCATCGGGTTTGGACACCGCTCTGGTCAGTGGGAAAACAAAAGACTGTTCTTAACTCTTCAGTTTTAAAATACCCAAAGCACTTCAACAAAAACCTTTTATTTTGCAGAGAGAGAGAGAGAGAGAGAGAACACCTTTGGATCCTCCCAGTTATTGGTGTTAATCAGCACCTGGTGACAATTTACTCATTGTTGGACACACCCTATGTATCTGCAGCTCTCCTGGTTACTTTGCAATATGGAAGCAGCTCTAAGGGCGCACTCACACTGTCCATCCGTACCGTGCCCAAGCACGTTTCACGGCTGAAGTCTGGTTCCTTTGACCAGTGTGAGTGCAACCGTACGGCTCCTAGGCGCGGTACCCTTGCCGACCACGGCCTAAGGTGGGCTTTTGTAAAGCACGTTTGCACGTGTACGAGCACGAGGCCTACGGCGGCTCTGAGGTCATTTCCTGTGCGCCTGTTGGGACGTAGAAAAAAGGAGGGACCATGCGCGGACATTTAAAACAATGGCGGCGAAAGGTTCACGTTGGTGTGATGCGGAGGTGGAGTGTTTACTGCAGATTTGGTCGATGAAAAGATTCAAAAACAGTCGACAAGACGCACAAAAACTCCGAGGTCTACGGAAAGATCTGGAAACAAAGCCACGCATCGCCATGACGTCATCAATGCGTGTGACGTGTTACGGCGTGATGACGTATAGGCAGCAAGAAGCATTCTCCGAGGCCCAGGTAGTGTGAGTACAAACGGGCCTGGAGGGGGGGGGGGCAAGGACCCTAAAGCACGGGGCGCGGGCAAACGCACAGTGGGAGTGCGCCATAAGAGTACTCAAGTACTCGTTCGACAGATAATGTGAGTATCTGAATATTGAAGTGACTAAAAACGCCCATCCCTAAAGTGTAGATGACCTTAGTAGGCCACAGATAAAGTGCTCGGTTGTGTTGTGTAGAGAACTGTACTGGTTGTGGTACCAAAATACAGCGTTGAGCTCCAAATGCAAACACAAGCGATCCATCACCTCAGAGCTAGTGAGGCCGAACCTTTTAAAGTGAGGACGCTGGTGAAAACCCACAGGGGAGAGAAGCCCGAGTTCCAGTGTCTCCGTGCAGAGTAATGGAGAGCATCACAGGATCACAGTGTCCTGCTCTGGTGATACATTGGCCAGACTAGCTATTGATTGGCTCTGCCCTTCTGGCTTGATACATCATGTCATCTTTGTTTAAAGAGCGGGACCCAGGACGCGGCCTCTTCCACTGAAAGCTCGCCGGATAAAAGCCCCTTGCGTTGCTTGTAAGCAGCTTGGTGTCTCCGCGGTGATGGATCGGGTCATCCGCCCGGTCCCAGGGCCTGACTGTGGAGCGTCATCTTCATCAGACGACGCCTGACAGGACGTCTATCATCACAAAGGCACGGCGATGGGCCCGGTCCCTGATGGACGAACGGCTGCTTGCATCAACACGTCGGCAGCAGCTTCATCATTTTCGGTCGTTTAGAGATGGGAACAGATTGGAGCTCAGTGGTCAACCGGTACCATCGGGGGTTCAGGTCCCCAGGGTCCAAACTCTTGTGTATTTATGCGTTTATACCGTACAGTGCACCTACCACTGGGACATTTGGAGGAACACGCACTGCTATCAAATTAAGTGACATGGAGGGAGCGGACCTGCAGATATAATTCAATATCATTGCGATAAAAATGTAGAATTACGCCATCTGTGACATCCATCTAATTTGGTTCCCACGGTGTGTGAGAGTCAACTCATTTGGGGTCTTAATGGAGCCTGTTTAGCCTTAACCTCGCTGTTTCAGGCACAAGAATATGCGTGCGGCAACCCAGGTCGCTATTTCACTGATGACAGTCATAAGAAACGCAGCGAAGAAGCAAACATGGATGCAAATTATCCATCCCATCCATCCATCTTCAGCCTCTTGTCCCTGTCGGGGTCGTGGGGGGCTGGAGCCGATCCCAGCTGACATCGGGCGCGAGGCGGGGTCCACCCTGGACAGGACGCCAGTCTATCACAGAACACATAGAGACGAACAGAGACAGACAACCACTCACACCTACGGGTGATTTAGAGTCATCAATGAACCGAACACCTGCACGTCTTTGGACTGTGGGAGGAAACCGGAGAACCCGGAGAAAACCCACGCAGACACGGGGACAACATGCAAACTCCACACAGAAGGGCCCAAGTCGGGATTCAAACCAGGAACCTTCTTGCTGTGAGGCAACAGTGCTAACCGCCCTGGATGCTAATTATTCATGTTACAACTTATTTCAAATCAGATTACTTAAGGAGTGGTCTAGGTCTGTTAACCGCACTGTTAACACCGCTGAAGGGAAACTCACTAAGGGCGCACTCACACTGTCCATCCGTACCGTGCCCAAATAGATTTTACGGGTAAAGTCTAGTTCGTTTGACCAGTGTGAGTGCAACCATACAGCGCCTAGCTCCACGGCCCATTTGGGAGAGGTGGGCTTTTCTAAAACGAGCACGAGGCCTACGGCGGTTCTGAGGTCATTTCCTGTGCGCCTGTTGGGACGTAGAAAAAAGAAGGAGGGACCATGCGCGGACATTTCAAACAATGGTGGTGAAAGGTTCACGTTGGTGTGATGCGGAGGTGGAGTGTTTACTGCAGATTTGGTCGATGAAAAGATTCAAAAACAGTCGACAAGACGCACAAAAACTCCGAGGTCTACGGAAAGATCTGGAAACAAAGCCACGCATCGCCATGACGTCATCAATGCGTGTGACGTGTTACGGCGTGATGACGTATAGGCAGCAAGAAGCATTCTCCGAGGCCCAGGTAGTGTGAGTACAAACGGGCCTGGAGGGGGGGACAAGGACCCTAAAGCACGGGGCACGGGACGCACGCACAGTGGGAGGGCGCCCTAAATGTTCCTGTGCAATACCAGGAGAACACGCTGCTTTATCAGTCTATATATCTTTATGTCTTTCACCTGACGACAACTGCAGGATGAGCACGCGCTGTCACATTAACAGAACAGTGAGAGTTGACACAGACGCCAGCTCAGTGATTAAGACGGCCGCCGTACTCGCAGCGATGGAACCGGTCCAACTTAACACCGCTCACTCTTCTATTACGCTCCCGTTCAAGTCAACAGAACAAGACGTCCACTAGACACAACACCAGTGCTCTTCCATCTTTACACGCCACATTACTAATAGGATTTGTCACGGACGGGGGAATTTAACGGTCCTTTTTTCCCCACTTTCTGGCACCATTAAGCTGCCGATGCTGTCTTATGCGAGACACCACACCTTCTGAGGTAAAAATTTTATTACATGGTAATTTAAGACAAGGTTCGTTCATCTCAAGTGTCGCCGCCGGACGTACAAATCCAAACGAGGCCTGCTGATATTTTCATTCCTGCTCTTCCCTAAGCCCACACGTTTTTATAATCTGTATTTTATTTGCATTTTTCACCCCCGAGGTGAGGAGAAGAATCCGGCAACGGCCGTGAAAAACCCACAGCTGCCTGCTTTTATGTGTCTTGCTTCACTGAGGACCTGGGAGATTTATCACTGCTTTATGTCACGGTGCCTTTTTATGACTTACATTGATCATCAAAGGTGTACGACCATTATCGCAGAGTACATTATCGTCAAGGCATCTTCAGCCTCCCCCCGCTGCCACGGGGCACGGATGGAGAGGCGTCTGATTCACATCTTCCTCTCTTGTCTGCATCCAGCGGAGCCGCGCGGAAAACAATCTGATAAAGAGGGACAGTAGTCAGAAGACGTGCGGGGAGAAAGGAAATCACACTTCAACTTCAAGAGCTCATGATCGACCGAAATGGACTCTGGTCTGGTTTCTCTCTGGGCCCGCCCTTGGTTACCATCTTCAAAAACATGACTGCTGATGTGGTGGTTAGCACTGTCGCCTCACAGTAAGAGGGTTCCTGGTTCGAATCCTGGCTGGGGCCCTTCTGTGTGGAGCATGTTGTCCCCGTGTCTGCGTGGGTTTTCTCCGGGTTCTCTGGTTTCCTCCCACAGTCCAAAGACGTGCAGGTGTTCGGTTCATTGATGACTCTAAATCACCTGTAGGTGTGAATGGTTGTCTGTCTCTGTTCGTCTCTATGTGTCCTGTGATAGACTGGCGTCCTGTCCAGGGTGGACCCTGCCTCACGCCGATGTCAGCTGGGATCTGCTCTAGCCCCCCTCAACCCCAATAGGGACAAGCGGGTGAAGATAAATGGATGTTTATATGTTAAAGTTTTACAGATGGAGTCAGTGTTGGATGCACTGACTGGTCCTGGTACTGCATGGTAAAAACAGATTATCGGCCCCATGAATGCCGACAAACAGTGATGATCACTGGAGGTTATCAGCAGTTTGGTGCCACGTTCGCCTGTTCCCGATAATGGTCGGAAACGAAGACATTGGGGACGTCGCCTCCGCTTAGTGTGAATGGCTCTACTTAGCATTTCAATGTTACAATCGTCAGGTCTGTACGGTGGCCCCGACGTGCAAATCACTACAACAAACAGAAAAACGCAACATTAAAGGTTGAATATGGAGAACGAGCAGAACAGCTCCAGTTAGTGTGTCAAGATCGTCGTCTCAACAACAAAAAATAAGTCCAGCAGTGGGGTTGCCAGGTTGGTCAGACCCGGCCCAGTAGCTCCAGGAGACCGGAGTCTGTTTGAGCCTGTTTGAACCCGTCCCCTCCAGAAAATCACACCATAAAAACAAGGATTAGAGGAGTTTGACTGACAGTTAGCGTTAGCAGTTAGCCGTTAGCTGTCACAGCTAAGTGCAGATGAAAGTGATGTTAGCATCAAGGAGCAGCGTAGCCATGTGGGCGTGCGTTTGAATGGCGTTCCTCTCCTTTCTCTCAGTCCATGGAGTGAATGCTCGGCCTATAGTGACTCTGGTTGTTGCCCGTCTCCGCTCACTCAGCTGCTGGGACAAAGAACGCCCCCTTCACTGAGGTCAGGATGAGCTAACGACGCTACCTATGGCGTTCATGTCTGTGAGACATATTTACAAATGCTATTATGTCAATGTGATGGAAAGAATAGGCGAGAGGCAGCAGACACGCAGTGAGGGCTCGCGTGTCGCGCTGCTCGGGCGGGGCGTGTGGCTGCTTTAACCTGCAAACACGGACAATAGGCAACACACACGCATTGCTCACACGGACTGTGTGGTCCGGGTGGCAGACCTGACTTATTTAGAACCACTATAATTGCAAAATTGACCTTTTTTTTGCCCGCTTGCTTGTTTTTCTTCTGACCTTATTAAAACCCAACATGTGGGAATGTACACAAGTAATAATCCCGTCCTCTGACACAAACTGGACCTGCACATTTTGGGGAAGGTGACAAAATAACCATAAAGTTTTCCCACCAAATAAGGGAATATTTCACTTATTCATGTTTCATATGTGCTATGCATGAACAAATACGTATTTCTAACCTGACTTACCGGATGACATTCAATCCGCCTTGACGCCCCCTAGCTCCTCTCAACCATCTAAGTGATTTCGGGGTCAAAGGCCTTGGTGAAAAGAAATGTTTTGAGGTGCTTCTTGAACGTAGGCAGGGACGGGGCGGAGCTGACATGGAGTGGTTGACGGTTCCAGAGTGTGGGAGCGTTGACAGAGAAAGTCCCGAAAAGTCTGCAACCTGGTGCGGGGGGTGGGGTGGGGGTCAGCAGGTCAGAGGACCGCAGGGAGCGTGACTGAGCGTAGGGGTGGAGGGGATCTGTGAGGTGTTGTTGTGAGATGGAGGATCTTGTAGGCGGTGCGTGACTTGACTGGCCACCAGTGGAGCTGTTGGAGAATGTGACGTAGCAGAGAAACGACCGTGGCGGCTCGCAATCGAGGAAGCAGACGCCAACATGGATGCTGCTGTTTGCTCCACTCAACCATCTGGGATCGCTCCGTTGGAAAGTGATTTCAGGTGGTCGAGCCAATAAGGTTTTATAGATGTGACGTAGCCGAGAAGCGACTGTTGTGATTCAGACAACAATGGCGGCTCACATGAGGAAGCAGGCGTCAACATAAATTCTTCATTTGAGATTAATCGTCCAATCTATCGAATCTTTCTTCTTTAAAAGAACAGCAGAGAAAGTGATTTCAGAAAGGTCGAGCCAATCAGAGCCGGCGCACGGGGTTTTTATAGACGTGACGTAGCCGAGAAGCGACTGTTGTGATTCAGAAAACAATGGCGGCTCTTTCTTCTTTAAAAGAACCAGAGAACGGCTCTGAAGGCTTTTGTTGGTGGAAACCATGTCGGCTGTTCTGTTTTGGCTTTTCCCTGCGTCGCTCGTCAGCGTCGCGGGTTGGTTTCCATGTGAGCGGTTGAAGTAGCACGTCAACAAGTGGTTTATCCAATCACATGCGAGGATGTTCGATAAGGCCCCGCCTCCTGAAATCACTTGTGAGTGAAGCACGGAGGAACGAAAGTCATCTGGAAAGAGTCGGGTTAGTGTATTTCCATTTTAGAGAGGGAATGTCTCCACAGACACAGATGTGAGTACTCCGCAAAGAGGCAACATGTGCCACTGTGTGTCCGTCCGCTGACCACAACCTCCTGCCCCCTCGTTCCCTCTTCAGAATTTCGAGATGACAACCCGGTGAGAAGACGCCGCTCACAGTTCATCTCATCGCTCTGTGAATGTGAATCTCATGGACATGAAGCTGATGTTTCCACTCTCATTATCGCCCCAGAGACCGTCTGCGTCCATGAGTGAGTCACACTCCCCGTAATGAGGCTCCAGCAGACTCTTAGAGGTCAGTCGAGGGGCCCATCTCGACGCCAGTGGCTAATTGACGATTATGTACAGTACACGGTCTGGGCGAAATCATTCATTTTAATGGGGTGATTATTGGCAGGAAAGACAAGTGGCCGAGACGCATCTACGGTGGCCTCTGAGGGACAGTGTGACACCAGACTGACACCAGGTTCCCCATCAGTGAGTGAGGTGAGTTCACCGCGGTGATCTAATCTCCTGGCAGGAAGTATCAGGGGAACAAAAACAAGTTTAATTTCCTGTGTTTTAGAGTCAAGAGATGTGCCGTGTCGTAGAGAGGTGTTACTGAGGCTAATGACACAGCAGACACACAGGCAGACGACGCTGCTGATGTTATCACAGTTTAATATTTCTCTGTGTGCTCCGCGCTCGTGTCTGCGACTCTGTGAACACGAGACAAACAAGGATGTGATTTCACAGCAGGCTTGAAAATACGAGTTACCAGTGTGACCATTAGGTTCAGTTAAGTGGGGAACTTTGCCAGCTCTGTCTTAGTTGTATCGTTGGCTTTATATTCTTATTCAAAAGGGAAGGTGACGGGGTTATTTGACACCAGTTTGGACTCTTGGAAGCTGATACCGTTACTGGAATTTGACAAACAGAAGCAGATAGTCAGGGATTCTTACTTCAAATGAGTAAAAACAATGAAATCTGTTCAAACCTTAAACAGCCACTGTAGCATTCAATCATACAGTGAATTATATCACATTGAATTAACTAATTAAAGAGTAGCTTAGTCCCAAATACAGTTTTACAGTGAGTAAGTTATACATAGATACCTTCCTGTGCAACCTTCCTGTCAGACACCGTCCCTTTCCTCTTTGATGAAGCTCGTAGCTACGGCTAACTAGCTCTTAGCTGTGTTGTCATTGTTGCATTCAATTTCTCTAAGGTCGTACTCACACTGTCCATCTGTACCGTGCCCTAACAGGTTTTACGGGTAAAGTCTGGTTCGTTTGACCAGTGTGAGTGCAAACGTACCGCGTCTAGGTGTGGCACGTTTGCCCTCCACGGCCCGTTTGGGTGAGGTGGGCTTTAGTAAAGCACGTTTGCACATGTACGAGCACGAGCGTGCGCACGTGTACGAGCACGAGGCCTACGGTGGTTCTGAGGTCATTTCCTGTGCGCCTGTTGGGACGTAGAAAAAAGAAGGAGGGACCATGCGCGGACATTTCAAACAATGGCGGTGAAAGGTTCACGTTGGTGTGATGCGGAGGTGGAGTGTTTACTGCAGATTTGGTCGATGAAAAGATTCAGAAACAGTCGACAAGACGCACAAAAACTCCGAGGTCTATGGAAAGATCTGGAAACAAAGCCACGCATCGCCATGACGTCATCAATGCGTGTGACGTGTTACGGCGTGATGACGTATAGGCAGCAAGAAGCATTCTCCGAGGCCCAGGTAGTGTGAGTACAAACGGGCCTGGAGGGGGGGACAAGGACCCTAAAGCACGGGGCACGGGACGGACATCAGAAGAGATACAAAAACTTAAATCCACAATTTGCAGTGCCCAATGGCCGAGTCATGCATCGAGTAATGCTTGCAGCACGCGTGGGGTGCAAGTGCCCAGTCAATGCTTTAATTTGGTATGAAGCTAAGATTGTATGAGCAGGCTTTATTATATGCATCAGGTATCATCTCTGAATGGAGCCGATCCCAGCTGATGTTGGGCGTGAGGCGGGGTCCACCCTGGACAGGACGCCAGTCTATCACAGGACACAGAGACAAACAGAGACAGACAACCATTCACACCTACGGGTGATTTAGAGTCATCAATGAACCGAACACCTGCACGTCTTTGGACTGTGGGAGGAAACCGGAGAACCCGGAGGAAACCCACGCAGACACGGGGACAACAGAACCACACAGAAGGGCCCCAGCCGGGATTTGAACCGGGAGCCCTCTCAGTTACCTAAAATAGAGGTAACTTTAAAAACCTGGGTTATGGCTGCCACCAGGTGTGACTGAATGCATAATGATGTGGAATTTGATGCCATTTTTATCACGGTCAGTGTTGCTAAGGGTTCCCTTCACCATAGCAACTCTTGGCGCCGTATTTGCAGTCCACCACACTGACGGCCTTCTGCTCCCGAGCTCGTTTGGCGATGTCTTAACAAGGTCTCCTCAGCAATAGAAGCCGAGCCAACGCGCAGGCCTAATTGGGGCTGGTTAATATGTTTATTTCAGGCACATGCTCGGGCGCCGTTATCGTAGCTCGGAGGACTCTCGTATTCTCCCGGGGCCTTTGTGAGACATTAAATGAAGAGTACGTCGTGCTAATGAAGCAGCAAAGGGAATATTAGAGGAGACTGATCAAAGGGACAGTTTGTCATTTTAAAGGTTACTTAGCACGGCGTGACTTGATTTTCAATTTCCTGCTAACAAAACTTGGCCTAAGTTTTTACACCGAATCAACATGTTTTTGTAATGAATACTGAAGTCGCATTTAGCAGTCTGCACGCTTTTGTGGGCAAAGTGTGGGTTAAAAGCTGGAATATGGCACCAACACAACTCTGTGAGACCACGGCAGCCTTGATAGAGGCGTCTAACGCGAGCTAGCTAAGCAGTGTTAGCTTAGCATTACTTTTTCACTGATTTAAGCTAGGCACCAAAACAAGCGCGCTGTTGCTGTTTGGGAACAAAGTGTCCTCTGTCAATATGTTTGATCCACTTCTGGAGAACATCTGCACGCCCAGGGAATCCGCGTAGACCGTACGGCCTCAGACAGGAGCGCTCTTCATGAGGTAAAGGTTTGAATCTGCGTAGACCGTACGGCCTCAGACAGGGGCGCTCTTCATGAGGTAGAGGTTTGAATCCGCGTAGACCGTAGGGCCTCAGACAGGGGCGCTCTTCATGAGGTAAAGGTTTGAATCCATGTAGACCGTACGGCCTCAGACAGGGGCGCTCTTTGTGAGGTAAAGGTTTGAATCCACGTAGACCGTATGGCCTCAGACAGGGGCGCTCTTCGTGAGGTAAAGGTTTGAATCCACGTAGACCGTATGGCCTCAGACGGGAGCGCTCTTTGTGAGGTAAAGGTTTGAATCCGCGTAGACCGCACGGCCTCAGACAGGGGCGCTCTTCACGAGGTAAAGGTTTGAATCCCTGTAGACCGTACGGCCTCAGACAGGGGCGCTCTTCATGAGGTAAAGGTTTGAATCCCTGTAGACCGTACGGCCTCAGACAGGGGCGCTCTTCATGAGGTAAAGGTTTGAATCCATGTAGACCGTACAGCCTCAGACAGGGGCACTCTTCATGAGGTAAAGGTTTGAATCCACGTAGACCGTACGGCCTCAGACAGGGGTGCTCTTCAGGAGGTAAAGGTTTGAATCCATGTAGACCGTACGGCCTCAGACAGGGGCGCTCTTCATGAGGTAAAGGTTTGAATCCCTGTAGACCGTACAGCCTCAGACAGGGGCGCTCTTCATGAGGTAAAGGTTTGAATCCATGTAGACCGTACGGCCTCAGACAGGAGCGCTCTTCATGAGGTAAAGGTTTGAATCCGCGTAGACCGTAAGGCCTCAGACAGGGGCGCTCTTCATGAGGTAAAGGTTTGAATCCGCGTAGACCGTACGGCCTCAGACAGGGGAGCTCTTCATGAGGTAAAGGTTTGAATCCATGTAGACCGTACGGCCTCAGACAGGGGCGCTCTTCATGAGGTAAAGGTTTGAATCCCTGTAGACCGTACGGCCTCAGACAGGGGCGCTCTTCATGAGGTAAAGGTTTGAATCCGCGTAGACCGTACGGCCTCAGACAGGGACTCATTCAGTTTTTTTCCAAAGTTGAAGTTTTCCAAAAGTAGAAAAGGTTCCCTTCTAACGACAGCTCCCATTCAGGTGCCCGCTAAATGGCCAAACACACAGATTCCTCAACAGTGACAGTGCATTTGATTTTTAAGGGTTAGCGCAGCACAGAGTCGTGATGCTGGGGTAGCCGTGATGTGTGTCGGCGTCCTCGTCGGAAGGTGCTACCGTCACAACACTGAGCAGTAATTGGATGAAACATGCGCGCAGGAGGGAAGAGTGGGTTTTTCTCAGCGGATGAATTGTTAAACCGTAGAGAACAGTGTCATTAAATATGTGATGTTAAATGTTCTTAAAAAAGTAGAGGAAATTCTTCATTCGGCGTATAAAAGGTTGAGTCTGTGCTTCCTCTCACAGTCAAGTGGAACAAAAGCTCAAATTATGGAAATTCATATACTTAAAGAAAGACATTAAAGGACCACTGAGTGGGGAAAAAGGATTTCAAGCCCCGCTCTGTGACTTTAATAGTGTGTGATTGTTAGCTCGCCGAGGAGACGCTCGTTACACATCAGGTGAGACATCAGTGTGGAGTACACAAGGACGCGGGACGTGACTGTGTTCCAGCAAAGACGAGGATTCAGATCCGTTCGCGGAGTCACGAAGGTGTGGGAACACAGATTCATTAAACGCGTATCTGGAATCAAAGACTCTGAGAAGAAGAGAAAGTTGTGTTTTTTCGGGGGGGGACACAAGCGTTGCCGCACAGTCTGACTCATTTAACCTGGACCTCCTGCAGGGAGCGCGTTCCCGGGAGACGCCGTCTGGGGTTTGTTGCCTAATTGGGATTATTTAACCAGAGAGATCTGTACGGGAGGGGGGGGGAGAGTCTGGCTCTCTCCTCCGCCGCCGCCGCCGCGCTGGAAGGAAACCAAACATTTACATGCTCATTATCATCCGTCAGCGCTCTAAAAATAATGCGCGGCCATCACGGGGTTAGGGAAGTGTTGCTTGAGACGAGCGCACGTCTCTTACACGTCCTTTCATCACTCTGCGTCCGCGTCAAAAAGCTCACTGTAATCATTTGGCTTCAAACAATAATTCATGTTGATTTGTTGTTTTACATAATTCGATTCAACTGTGTCCGCGTGGGGAAATTACAACCAACATAACAAAGAATCGGGGTGGGGGTGGGGGGGGTTCCCCAAGGATTTGGTTTTAGGCCCGCGCCGAGGGGAAGGCTTTGAAACTGCACATTAATACGACGGGATTGAGAATTCATCTTGTGTGTTTTACAAGTGGGATTAGCATAATGAGCGGCTAGGCTTGTTAAAAGACGTGTGTGCGTCCTCGGGGGACAAACTGGGTTTTCAACAGCTTCAGTAGACGATGGAGGAAGTGTAGCCCGACTGTAGACCCACCAAAGTACTATCTGGCTGTACTGTAAATTACTAAGGCCTGGGGTGTCTGGGATACATGGAAAGGCATCAGGTGAAGCTTATACTGTATTGTTTCGCCCCAGTCCAGGGAAAAAGCCCCATCTTCCCCAAATCCCAAGTGGCCACAAGCGATGATTTGGTTGATTACTAAGGGCGCACTCACACTGTCCTTCCGCACTGGGCCAAAACAGGTTTTTCGGGTCAAGCCTAGTGCGTTTGACCAGTGTGAGTGCAACCGCAAAAAAAACACAAAAACTCCGAGGTCTACGGAAAGATCTGGAAACAAAGCCACGCATCGCCATGACGTCATCAATGCGTGTGATGTGTTACGGCGTGATGACGTATAGGCAGCAAGAAGCATTCTCCGAGGCCCAGGTAATGTGAGTACAAACGGGCCTGGAGGGGGGGACAAGGACCCTAAAGCACGGGGCACGGGACGGACGCACAGTGGGAGGGCGCCCTAAGAAGAAGGTTACATTTACAAAAATAGTTACAGTGACAACAGTAGATAATGATATATATGAGCTGAGCTACAGGCTTCAGGGTGGACTAAGGCCAACGGGAACGGGAACGGGAGGGTTAATGACGCAGAAAGTCCCCTTGTGCCCGGGTCCCCCGCGGCGCCCACCTCGGACACCGCGTTTTGCTAAAACCGGACCTTAACCGTGTCCTCTAACCCTAACAAAATGGCGGAGACTCATGCAACTACAGCTGGGAGAGTAGGACGGAGTAAGCTGTTACAGGGATATTGGTCCTTTAACGTTTCACATCACACTGATGGAAAAAACTCCAGGATGGTCAAATCTAAAGGCCTACTGTTATGTTATTAACACACATGACGCGGTGGTGTGGCATGTTCTCCCACTTTGTGATATGCTTCCGACCCTCAGCTCCTCTCTAGTTTCCCAGCCAGCGACGGTTTTTTCACCCTGATTGACTCGAGCTCCTGTAGTTGTAGCACATCTCCCCGTTGTAGCCCTGACTTGTGGAACTGGGTTCAAAAAGGCCCAACAGGCAGATCTCCTGGTGAGACGCTTCTTTGACCTTTTTACACCGTGACAGGTGGATCCAGGACGATGGTTACGCAATCCTGATGGCGGCTGCGGTGGACAGGAGCACTTGGTGCGGTCCTGCCCACCTTTGGTGTGTGTATTTTTGTTTTCTGACCTTTATGAGCGTCCAGTCTCCTGGGGATGGCAGCGGGTCGTCGACAGTGATTTGCTGTGTAGGAGAGACAACAGAGCCCCGTTGTCCATGTGATCTGATAATGTACCTTAAGTTTCACTATTCGTCCTGATAAAGGTGTTTATGTTGGTACAGTAGACTTAACATTACCAAAGGTAAACCGTAGACCCAGTTTGCAGCCATTGCTTTCTCTACTTTTGACTTAAAATTGTACTACGTAAGATTTTCATCTGTTTATTTGCCTTTTAAGTTCCTAATCTGTCAAAAAGTGAGTCAGGGCGCACTCACACTGTCGTTCTGTACCGGGCCAAAACCGTTTTTTCAGCTAAAGCCTAGTACCTTTAAGCAGTGTGAGTGCACCCGTTCCGCGCATTACAGCCGACAGCGGGCCACGCACGTGTACGAGCACGAGCCCTACGGCAGTAGCGCTATGTCCGCCTGTTGGGACATAGAAAAAAGAAGGAGGGACCATGCGCGGACATTTCAAACAATGGCGGCGAAAGGTTCACGTTGGTGTGATGCGGAGGTGGAGTGTTTACTGCAGATTTGGTCGATGAAAAGATTCAAAAACAGTCGACAAGACGCACAAAAACTCTGAGGTCTACGGAAAGATCTGGAAACAAAGCCACGCATCGCCATGACGTCATCAATGCGTGTGACGTGTTACGGCGTGATGGCGTATGGACAGCAAGAAGCATTCGCCGAGGCCCAGGTAGTGTGAGTACAAACGGGCCTGGAGGGGGGGACAAGGACCCTAAAGCCCGGGTCGCGGTGCGGAAGGACAGTGTGAGTGCGCCCTTAGTTAGTTGATCATGTGACCCACTAATGAAAGCACTTGTTGCCTCTTTGCTGACAGTGGTTGGTCTGCCGCTGGAGCTCATCACTGCCGCTTATGCTGCGTTCACTTGGGATCATAAATCAGGAACTTCCAACTTCTGAGTCAGGGCCCGTTACCTGGGCCTCGGAGAATGCTTCTTGCTGCCTATACGTCATCACGCCGTAACACGTCACACGCATTGATGACGTCATGGCGATGCGTGGCTTTGTTTCCAGATCTTTCCGTAGACCTCAGAGTTTTTGTGCGTCTTGTCGACTGTTTTTGAATCATTATGGTATATATATAAGATTATGGGAGACGAGATGAAAACTACTTTCTAATCGGAGCTACACGATTCACGTAGGCAACCTTTCTTTGGTTTCAAAACGCCAAAGTTCGCCCAAAGGTGAGGGATTTTCATGCCTGCTATAGGCTCGTCTTGCTGTTCAGGCTCCTACTCTGAATGAGACCGGCCTCGTCTCCTCGTGGAGTGACTCACCCTAAATGTTAGCCACTCTGTGAGGAGATGACTGTCCACTTCATTCAGGCACCTTCAACAAAGATTGCACCCAGTCACTGTGTTGCTCACAGTTCAACGCTCGGCAGGACTCTGGTACGCCTGAAACAGCCTGTCCCTGTACAGACAACACAATAAGCGTTCCTGTCTAAAAGGCTGAGTCATAATAAACCGATCCAATTCCACCAGATAACCGTCCTGCGTGTCCACAGCCCCGTCCGCAGCCCTGTCCACAGCCCCGTCCACAGCCCTGTCCACAGACGTCCACAGCCCCGTCCACAGCCCTGTCCACAGCCCCGTCTGCAGCCCCGTCCGCGGTACTATTGTCTTACACACAATAGGTGACAGAGAAAGGGTAAAGGTTGGGGTCGGAGTAATCGAATGAATGTAGGTGATAGAGTGTCGAAATGGAAATACAGACATGCATATATTTGTGTGTGTGTGTGTGTGTGTGTGTGTGTTTTGTGTGTGTCTCTGAGTGTGTGTGTGTGTTTGTGAACCAGCTACTTGCTGCCTTGATACTTTCTGCTGTGTGCATTTGTGTCTACTGCTTTGTATTACCCTTAAGTGTGTATGTGTGTGCGTGTGTGTGTGTTTATGTGTGTGTGTGTTTATGTATGTATGTGTGTTTCTGAGTGTGTGTGTGTGTCTGTGTGTTTGTGAATCAGCTTCTTGCTGCCTTGATACTTTTGCTGTGTGCATTTGTGTCTGTGTTCCTGTCTGCTTTTTTGTCTACTGCTTTGTTTTACCCTGAAGAGTGTGTGTGTGTGTGTGTGTGTTTGTCTCTGAGTGTGTGTGTTTGTCTCTGAGTGTGTGTGTGTGTGTGTGTGTCTTGCATAGAGGAGAGCGGACCTAGTGGAGTGGAGCTGGCCAATGTAGTGTGGAAAGAGCTGCAGTCAATGCTGTGGAGTCAATGACCCCTGAGCCGGGGAGAAAAGCCTGCAGGAGGAAACTCCACGAGTACCCGAGCGTCCGCTGAGCGCGGCTGGAGGCTGCGGCTGCACACTGCGCTCATCCTGCTCAGCTCCCAGCTCTGCTGCTGGGACCGAAGCAGTTCTCCTTTAGTCAGTCACGTCAGGTGAACCGTGCTGGAGATACTCAACAACTTCACTCCAAAGATTCACCGTCATTATGGAGACATCAGCGCTGTGTTTCATTAGCAGCTCCACTCGCCCTCGGAAGAGGAAGAGCAGGGTGTTGCACTTTCAGCCCACACGGCCACAGATCAACCACCAGTTGTAGGGCTTAGTGCAATAATGCTTTTTTAGGAATAATCAGAAATACCTGCAGCACATGACACATTTAAATGAAATAGAGGCTGAAGACTCATTTACTAAGGGCGCACTCCCACTGTGCGTCCGTCCCGTGCCCCGTGCTTTAGGGTCCTTGTCCCCCCCTCCAGGCCCGTTTGTACTCACACTACCTGGGCCTCGGAGAATGCTTCTTGCTGCCTATACGTCATCACGCCGTAACACGTCACACGCATTGATGACGTCATGGCGATGCGTGGCTTGTTTCCAGATCTTTCCGTAGACCTCGGAGTTTTTGTGCGTCTTGTCGACTGTTTTTGAATCTTTACATCGACCAAATCTGCAGTAAACACTCCACCTCCGCATCACAGGGACAAGAGGCTGAAGATGAATGAATGAATGATGGTCATACGTGAGTGGTGTTATAGCTTGGTTTGTTGTTGCGTTATAGTATTTCAGAGGTTATTCTGCGCGTGTTAACGTCGACTTGATTCGCTGTAACCAGACTGAGAGCGTGATCACACTGTCCTTTTGGCCGCGGCCAAAACCGGTTTTTCAGCTAAAGTCTAGTACCTTTAAGCAGTGTGAGTGCACCCGCTCCGCGCTCAACTGCGGCCAGCTGGCCCTCCACGGCCCGCTTGAAATAGGTGGGCTTTAGCGGAGCCGTTTGCACATGTACGAGCACGAGCGTGCGCACGTGTACGAGCACGAGCACGAGCCCTACGGCAGTAGCGTTATGTCCGCCTGTTCGGACATGTAAATAGAAGGACGGACCATGCGCGGACATTTAACAACAACAACAATGGCGGTGAAAGGTTCACGTTGGTGTGATGGGGAGGTGGAGTGTTTACTGCAGATTTGGTCGATGAAAAGATTCAAAAACAGTCGACAAGACGCACAAAAACTCTGAGGTCTATGGAAAGATTTGTAAACAAAGCCACACACACGCGATCAATGCGTGTGACGTGTTACGGCGTGATGACGTATGGACAGCAAGAAGCATTGGCCGAGGCCCAGGTAGTGTGAGTACAAACGGGGCTGGGGCGCGGGGGGGAGAGGGAGGGGGGACAAGTACCCTAAAGTCCGGGTCTCGGTCCGGGAGGACAGTGTGAGTCCGCCCTGACATGTTTCGGTCTTGATGCGTGTGGAGGTTGGATGTGACCTGTGCATGTATGTGCCGGCGTACAGGCTCGTAATAACGGATGTGTTTTTAGGTGAGTCCTCGCTCTGAGGCACGCACAAGAACAAAAATGTGAACAGGTTCAACGTAAATACAAGAAAGAAAGAGTTCCAGGGTGCTACGTCTGCCAACCGCACCACAGGGTCAGGCCAAGAGAGTAAATATGCAACACTCCCCTGATTCAAGTCAATCCACCTGCTCTCCCTTCTGCACAAATGGACCATGCCAGCACCATCACTGAGTGGTCCATTTTCCTGGTGAGGTAACCACTTCCATTAGTGTTCATCAGCCTTGCCTGCCGAGGGACCACTTTACTGACATCTGCTAAATGCTGGCATCCACAAGCTAAAAGGGAAAATATTCCTGTAGAGAGAAACAGAGAGAGAGAGCCTTTTGGCTCTGTGTCGACATGAAAGAGTGCCAGGGCTCCATGAGTATTAATTGATGGCTTTTGGGCCACATCAGAGAATTAGTGGTCAAAAAGCTTTTCCTGCACGTCCCACGGTGCCATGGACTAGCATTCGGTTACTCATCTTCTCTATCTTTGCTGATAATGGCGTCCCCTTTGTAGGTATTATGAGTGTTTTGTCTGTCCGAGGCCAGGTTTTGTCCCCGTGTGCGAAATACAGTCACAAAACTTTACACGTGTGTGTCGTGATCAAAATGGAGGATGAGGTCTTGCTCTTCTCTGACTGGTGAGTGTGAAGCTCCTGATGATGATGAAGTGGGAACACATTGTTAAAGGGTCATAACACTAAGATGAAAGCACAGATATCACCCAAGAACACGTTCACAGCTCTTTAAATGTCATGAGTGCGGTGGATAGCGTTGCTCAGGTTAGCTCCGCCCTAAAGCATCCCCTGCTTTACGGTCTATTTGACTGTAAATGACACCATCATTGACTAAATTAACATTACGCTTAACTGGAGAAGACTTGAAACTAGAGATTGAGACATAAACTCTGAAGATTCAACTGATTTGAACTTTTTTGCGAAGCGGCAGAGAGGCAAATCTAAGCGGTGCTGCCTCCTCCATAGGAAATGAATGGAATGAATGAATGTACATAGTAATACAAATATCCTTTATTTAGACTAGTTAAAAAAGTCATGACCCAAAGAACCAGGTCGCGGGTACAAGGGGCCGAAATGTGTTTCCTCAGGAGGGGGTCTGGAGTCTCCCTTAGAGAGAGGGGGAGAAGTTCAGCATCCGTGAGGAACTCGGAGTAGAGCCGCTGCTCCTTTGTGTTGAAAGGAGCCAGTTGAGGTGGTTCAGGATCATCTGGTAAGGATGAACCCTTGGCGCCTCCCTAGGGAGGTGTTCCAGGCACGTCCAGCTGGGAGGAGGCATCGGGGAAGACCCAGGACCAGTGGAGAGATTAGATCTCCACACTGGCCTGGGAACGCCTCAGGATCCCCCAGTTAGAGCTGGTTAATGTGGCCCGGGAAAGGGAAGTTTGGGGTCCCCTGCTAAAGCTGCTGCCCCCACGACCCGACCCCGGATAAGAGGCTGAAGATGAGATGAGTTTAAAACCTCTTTTCCAAGAGTGACCCGGCCAAGACGCAGCACGGTTACACACAAAAACACACATAAAGTGCACAGCAAAGATCCGATTGAGTTTATCTCTGTTTATTTTAGAAACTACATCCTGTCTAAGGACCTTCAGTGAACAGATGCACAGTTTTTAGAATGCTACACAATCCTATCATCCAAAACTCTTATGACAAAAGCCATTTTTAGACGATCTTTAAAAACTGTAAAGTTGTTTGACTTTAAACCCAAGGGTTAATTATTACCAGAGGACTGTACTAGAGAACTAGAACCCCGACTGGAGGGTTCTGGCTCTTTACTCAGCGATGCACTGCTTCATAACCCAGCTCTCATACTGCTTCTGTTTATTCCATTTCCAAACTCGTCTTCCCTCTCTCTCCCCCTCTCTCTCCGTCTCTCCAGCTCAGGTTTTTGGCCCAGTGTATTCCCCCGTGAAACCTTTGACAGCCACGGTATTTGGCACTGAACTCACCCAGCCACGCCTGGTGGCAGTGGGCATGCCTCCATCACCAACCCCGCTGAGCAGGCCTGCCCGTCCGCCTGCTCGGTGAAATGAAATTAGGGAGGACATGATGGCACAGTCGTCTCCCCACCCACAGGCTGATCGCATTAGCCGAGCGTAAACTCGATTTGGTACTTTTCTACTGCCACCGGAGAGGAATTGATTTGGATTTAGCCTAACTGGCTCCGCCACATGTCTTCAGCCGACAGGGATTATTTCCGAGGAGGAACATTGGTGGGATGATGACGGTGGGACTGGTGACTGGGGCGTTGGAATAGGACTTTAACTAGCGAGCAGTGTGCCAATGTGAATATCTCAAAGTGATGACTCGCCAGACAGTGAAGCTCAGCTGTATCGTACTTTAATATTTCCCCATAGATGAAGATGATGCGTATTAAAAAGACTTGAGGCCCAATGGCAACTGACTCTCTCTTCTGATATAAATAAGTCTGTCAAGCATTATAAATGTACAGTATATAGTGCAGGCAATACCTTAGAGTCAGACATGATGAGCTCTGAGGGTCTAACAGTGTATCGTGGATCGAACAGAGAGCGTTTTGCAGGTTGACCGCACTGATACAGGAATGCTGGCTGCGTCTTTTTATTATTCTTGCTACTAGCCAAGCACCGAATCACCCGTCCTACGCACTTATTTTGCAGCAAAGTTAAATGGCGCCGGACGCTTTTCCACTCTCAAAGTTCTTGTTGATGTCCAGGGCGCTCCTGTGAAAACGTGAGGCTCAAAAGCGATGTGAAAACATTGATAAAGCCTGACTACGACTGGAGTTGTGCGGCCGATACCAACCTTTATATTTAGATAGGCTGCCGGTCCCTCTGGATTGATTCGTTTATCAATTTGTGCACATACGTCCAGTCCTATGCTCAACTTGGCTTTGTGGGCTAATTGTCCTGATGATGGCGCTTCAGCAAACGTCTAAAGTTTAACACTGAACATTCATAGCAAATCATTCATTCATTCATTCATCTTCAACCGCTTATTCCGGGGTCGGGGTCGCGGGGGGCTGGAACCGATCCCAGCTGACATCGGGCGTGAGGCGGGGTCCACCCTGGACAGGACGCCAGTCTATCACAGGACACATAGAGACGAACAGAGACGGACAACCATTCACACCTACGGGTGATTTAGAGTCATCAATCAACCGAACACCTGCACGTCTTTGGACTGTGGGAGGAAACCGGAGAACCCGGAGAAAACCCACGCAGACACGGGGACAACATGCAAACTCCACACAGAAGGGCCCCAGCAGGGATTCAAACCAGGAACCTTCTCACTGTGAGGCGACAGTGCTGACCAATCAGTCTCAGATAAATTTCCATGTCCATGAAATTTGATGTCATGGTGGATAAAGTGTTACCCGATTCCTCCAGATGGATTGATTCTCATTGTCTCAGCAGATCCACCTGAACTCTGGTTTAAAGATCTTTAGGGAAGAGGCTAAAATCCTGGTTTCTGATTGGATAAACCATCTGTCTGTCACCAACATACGGGCCAAATCAACCAATCAGATGACTGAAGCGTGTGACGTGCTAACAGCGTGGAGGCAAAGCTCAGAAAGGAAACAACATGTGGGTAAAGGAGATTTTCCCTTTGTGTTTAACGTGAATTTACGGATCAAAGGCCCAATTTCAGGAGCCCGGTCCAAATTCAACAGAAGGATCCAGAGAACAAAGAGTTAGTGAGCGGCTCGCTCCATAGCTGCTCATCTCATCCGTGGAAGCCTCCATGTTGTTTACACTCAACAGTCTCTTCTCGTTTCCTCACTTAAATCTGCCTCGAAACCAGGAGACAGAACGTGTGCTAAATTGTCCTCTAGGAACCAAAACGTGTGCTTAAGTGTCCTCTAAGAACCAATACGTGTGCTAAAGTGTCCTCTAGGAGCCAAAACTTGTGTTAAAGTGTCCTCTAGGAGCCAAAACGTGTTAAAGTGTCCTCTAGGAGCCAAAACATGTGCTAAAGTGTCCTCTAGGAGCCAAAACGTGTGCTAAAGTGTCCTCTAGGAGCTTAAACGTGTGCTCAAGTGTCCTCTAGGAGCCAAAACATGTGGTAAAGTGTCCTCTAGGAGCTTAAACGTGTGCTCAAGTGTCCTCTAGGAGCCAAAACATGTGCTAAAGTGTCCTCTAGGAGCCAAAACGTGTGCTAAAGTGTCCTCTAGGAAACAAAACGTGTGGTAAAGTGTCCTCTAGGAGCCAAAACATGTGCTAAAGTGCCCTCTAGGAGCCAAAACATGTGCTAAAGTGCCCTCTAGGAGCCAAAGGCTGAATTTCAGGAGCCCGGTCCATATTCAACAGAAGGATCCAGAGAACAAAGAGTTAGTGAGCGGCTCGCTCCATAGCTGCTCATCTCATCCGTGGAAGCCTCCATGTTGTTTACACTCAACAGTCTCTTCTCGTTTCACTTAAATCCACCTCTAAACCAACGCTGATTGGTTCGGTCGCATTGGACATTGGACATGGGACACAACACATACTCAAGTACGCACACAAACACATGAATGTGCTTGTGATGTAACACATACTTGTACAGTACAAAACACACACACACACATACACACACACTGGTGATAGACCTGTGATCAAAGCCAAGTCCCGAGGATGTGACAGAGTAATTCTCCCTGGCAGAAGGCTTCAAAGAGGTCCTCAGCCAGATGGAGGGGCCACGGTGTGTTTGGTCTACCGACAAAGACACCAACCTGATCCTAACCTCCAGGGATGAAAATAGCTTCCTGTCCCCGGAGCAATTACATTGATAGAAGGAGTTGTCGGCTACTGCATCACCCCTCACCTCTAATCCAGCCCCGGCCAACTCAAGATGCTGGATGATGTAAAAACCACATCAGTCTGACGGCGGGATCGGACGTTTCCACACAGGTCCACAGGTGAATTTCTGTTTGCTGATCCCTGTCTGCCTGTTTGTGTGTGTGTGTGCAGCAGCAGCAGCAGCAGACGGACATGCTGCATGCTCCTCTCTGTCACTCTCTGTTTGGACCAAGCCCCCACCACAGCGACTTCCTGTTTTGTATCCAATCAGGAAGCTCCAAAAGCGTCAGTTCTCTGAGCGTCCACTAGGGGCATGTTTCATTACTGTGTCGCAGTTTCTCATTAACCCCCAAGTTAAGATAATTTTCCAAGCCTTTATTATATCGGACGGACAGGAAATGGGGTGAGAGAGAGAGGGGAGACATGGTTGGAGAGGTTGGAGTCGAACCCACGGCCGCTGCCTCGAGGACGTTCAGCCTCTTTACATGGGGCGTCTGCTCTAGCCACAGAGCCACCAGGCGCCCCAGACCCCCATGTGAATTTTTTTTACCAGGCTAGTTTTTATTTTATTGGTGGAGTAAACACTCCACCTCCGCATCACACCAACGTGAACCTTTCGCCGCCATTGTTGTTGTTGTTAAATGTCCGCGCATGGTCCCTCCTTCTTTTTTCTATGTCCCAACAGACGCACATAAATTACGTCAGAACCGTCGTAGGCCTCGTGCTCGTACACGTGCGCGTGCTCGTACATGCGCAAACGCGCTCTACAAAAGCCCACCTCTCCCAAACGGGCCGTGGACGGCTAGCTCGTCGCAGTTATGCGCGGAGCGGTTGCACTCACACTGGTCAAACGCACTAGGCTTGACCCGAAAAACCTGTTTTGGCCCGGTGCGGAAGGACAGTGTGAGTGCGACCTAAGACAAAACAGAGAAAGAGAGCGAGAGAGAGAGCAGGAGAGACAGATGAGCTTCCCGTCTCGTCCTCCCAAAATTAAATTTGAAGGGATAATTTATTCCAGATGAGCTCAACAGACTAATCAATACCTCTCTTAATCCTACTGATGAAAATTCAAATCAGCTGACCTCCGCTGCTCAGTGCAACACTACCAAAACCACCAATATTACATCGTCCCAAATCCTCCTCCATCCTAGTTTCTGGTGCAGCAGGACGCTCGTATCCAGGTGCCGACTCGAAACGCTCCCTCTGGGTGCCACGAGGTGTGCAGCTGTGGTCCCAGTGGGCGTCTGGAGAACTGTGCGGAGATGCCCTGCGTGGACACCAACAAGCCCTGGATCGTAGGAGGACAGAGGAAGAATAAGACCCCCCTTGTGTCTGACTGCGTGTCCAGAGAGCTTCCACAGGTCTCTAAAGCACAACAAGACCCTTAGATACAGCACGAGTCTCCATACGCAGGGCAGGTTGTTTCAGGCTTAGCAGCACACAGCAGTGACACTTAAGCCCTAAAGTTAGTCTCCTGGTAGAGCAGGGGTGTCAAAGTGATCCAGTGGCTGCAGGTTTTCATTCCAACCAATCAAGAACACACCTGACTCGACTTACTCAATCACCTGAACTGTCTTCACACAGTTGATTTGTTGGACCAGGTGTGTTTTTGATTGGTTGGAATGAAAACCTGCAGCCACACGGCCCTTTACTGGATCACTTTGACACCCATGTGGTAGTGTGTGACGGGGACGGCAGTGATGAAGAAGTTCTGCCACCGTCGGTGAACAGACTTCCCTGGACGACACAAATGAATGAAGTCATTAGACTGTTCACTTCCTGTCCAGAGAAGAATTAGTATGAATCTGCAGCACCTCAGGGCCGGTCCAAGAGAGAACTGTGTCCCTGTATCTGGTGTTAGTGGAGACTTGTGTTGCATGTGGCCATGAAAGATCTCCTCCATGTGCCTACACCTGTTTTCCCTTCAATCAGGCGGACACACCTGCAGCCGATCAACTCCCTGATTGCCAACCTGCTATATAAAGCCAGCAGGACCGTTCCCTCGGGAGACACAGACCCACCAGCACCTTTGGTCCCACATTATGATTTGTTAAAAGCTTTAGTTGTTTTAGTTTTGGCCTGGAGATGGCTGGCAGCCTTCTTTGGTTTTGTTAGGTAGGTAGGTAGGTAGGGAGGGGGGCCAGCTCCGAAGTCCCTATAAGGGGTGGCCTGGTCCCCCCTCCATTTTTGCTGAGTTTGGCCGGCACCTCCAGGTCTCTTTTTGGGTTTTGCCGATTTCTTTGGTGTCCTTCTTTTATGTTTCGGTCTCCAGTTTGAGCCACTAGTCCAGGGGTGTCAAAGTGATCCAGTAAAGGGTTGCTGTGGCTGCAGGTTTTCATTCCAGCCAATCAAAAACACACCTGACTCGACTTACTCAACCACCTGAACTGCCTTCACACAGTTGATTTGTTGGACCAGGTGTGTTTTTGATTGGTTGGACTGAAAACCTGCAGCCACACGGCCCTTTACTGGATCACTTTGACACCCATGCACTAGTCAATTTACTCAATTGTTTGGAGGCCGTAACAGCTGTTCTGGACTCTGATGCACCGATCACTCTGCCGTTAGTGTCCTCAAGGAGCTGCTTGTGGATGGTCGGCCAAAATGATACTAAAGTTGTGTGGTTACAGGAAAACCCGTCTCCGCGTGGACGGGTCAAAACTGAAAATCACCTTCTAACGCATCCCAAGCCAATACCAATCATCTCATCTTATTCCACACATTTATACAAGCTTACATATTTATATTTATGAGTATTTATGCATCCATGCTTCTTATGGATGCAGGCCAGGCCTCCTCCTTCACTGTGATGTTTAGTCAGGCTGTGGCCATCAAACAAACTCATCAAATGTACAGACAATGATAAGACTTTGTTATTTCGTGTTTCATTTATGCCCTGATGTGAAGGACATCCACACACACACACACACTCTCTCTCGCTCTCTCACACACACACACACACGCTCTTTGGAAGCCTTCTGCCTGCTGTAATTATAGGAGGTCATGGTTTCGCGTTGACTAGCAGCCAAAGCCGGGCCCACTGCTTTGTATCGTTATGCTAATCTACCTCTATGATTACCGTGGCATGGCTTTTAGTCCTCAATAAAACAGTGCAACTGGGGCTTTGGTATGCGTGTGTGTGTGTGTGTGTGCGTGTGTGTGTGTGTGCCACCAGTCCAAGGCTTGAATGGGAAACCTTGAATTCATTTCAAAGCCTCTGCACTGAGTGTGAGGGTACAGCACGTGTACGGGTGCACTGGTTTCAGTGAGGTGAGAACAATAGGAAGAGAATAATAATGGTTCACATCAAAGAACAAGTCATGACATCTCAATGAAATGTGTGTGAGCAAGATTTGTGATTTTGTTTTTTAAAGGATAAATCTGATTTATTACAACTTGGGTCATAATCTTGTGGTTTGGGTAGTGGTGCAACTGGTCATCATTGAGCCGCTCGGATCAATATCTTCGGTTCCGCACGCGTGATCCGCGGATTGTTCAGTCCACACACAAACAGTAAGAGCAGCGCTGTCATGGCGAGCAGAGGAGGAACGGAGGAGCTTGAACGCCCCGCGTCATTTAAATCCCCTGTATGGGAGCATTTTGGCTCCCCTGTCAAGTATAATGATGAAGAAAAGAGGTTGGTGGATAAAACTGTGACCGTGTGTAGGCACAAGAAAGCCATACGACAGTGGAAACACATCAAGCACGGCCACGCGTCCAGGGGAACGCAGAGCTGTGTGACGATAACCGCTCACTTCTGCACAGCAGACGGGGAGACGAGAAGTCCGGTGCTCCAGACATGCCCCCCTCTATGAGAGTAAATAATAATAATACTAAAGGAAAGACAAACTTGTGTTTATGTGTCCGAAGCGTGAGTTTTTTGGACCCGTTGCACCTGTAGTTTGGGACATCACTGCACTTAAATGCCTCAGATCTTGACTAATAAATTATACATGTTGAAAATCTTTAACATAAAATGATGTAATACCTGTCAATGGAATCTGGTGCACGCGCACTGACGAGCACTCAATGGGAGGGAGGGGAGGAGCTCGGTGGTAGAGGGGGAGGGGCGTGAGAGTTGGAAACATTTGAAATTTGACTGAGTCAGCTCGATCTGCCAGACTGCAGCTTTAACCTTTTCACATCTTATTCAAAAAATATAAAGATAGAAATTACTCCAACCCTTCAAGAAGAAGTGGTCACTGACTGCGTATGTCATTACTTTAATATTGATTTAAATAATTGGCGTTCCACAATCTATTTCACACGTCATCTCCGTACACGCAGGGGCTTTCTCCGAGGCTGCAGCTGGACACTGTGGGCCAGGGGGAAACACATTGAGCCTACAGTACACATCAAATGAAGAAGAAGAATTACTTTATTAATCCCGCAAGGGGAAATTCACTTGTTTCACTCTGTTATTATTCATGTTACACACACACACACACACACACACACAGGCCTGATATACACACATGCACAAACAGGACCTATATACATGCAATTAATGGAGAGATGTCAGAGCGAGGGGGCTGCTACGGATGTTCCACGCTCCATTCATGGTCCACACAGGGACTCGAGCCGGTGACCCTCCGGTTCCCACCTGAGTCACCTATGGACTTAGCCACTGCTGCCCCCAAATGCTAATCGGCTATAAGCAGCAGATCCACTTTGAGAGTGCAGACGCCCAACTATCCACCCCAACTTTTGCCTTTGACCAGAGGATAAACTAATCTATCATCGCTTACACGTATATGTTCTATATCTGCGGCCATCTATTGTCGTGATTGGATCAGGACAGTCTCCCTCTGTCTGTGTTTTTCTGTTCTCTGGTTTGAGTTTGTTTACTGGCAGGTGGTTCTCGTTAGCATTGATCACCTGTCACTCTGTATATTAACCCGGTCCTGAGCCTCACGCGGTGCCGGATCATACCCTCAACATACCCAGATGTCTCCCTGCGTACCTGTCCTCTCTTGTGTCCATTCCTCGTGTCAGTTTGTATCACTTCTCTTTGTGTTTAAAGCACTTTTTGTAAATAAGCTTTATTAAATTGGTTAATACCGTCTCCTGAGTACCATGTCTGCATTTGGGTCCCATCCTCCGTGTATTCCCCGTCAACCCACGTGACATCTATCCTTCAAAGGTCAAAGTAGGCCACTTGATAAGGAGACAATCCAACCTTGCCCACAGTATCCAGCTATAAACTTATCCTCTTTAACCCTTAAAAACATATGCTTAAAGTTTTATGTTGGAGTTTGCGTTCTCCTAAATTTTGACACCAATATAAATTAATTTCTGCAAGTGTATACATATGTATTTCAACTATCGGTTATCTGTCTCCTTGATTACTGCGGTTTGGTATCGGCCCTGGAAAAAGAACATATTGGGTCGATACCTACTTTAGTGTCTCCAGATGTTGCTGTTGAAGTCTGATAAATGTCCTCAAGTGATGTCAGTCGGTTCAAGACTACGAGTTGGTAAAAATAAAAATCAATCCTCTGTAGAACGCCGCTCATCTCTCTGCTGCAGACTCGAGCCTCCTGGACACATTTGCATAATACACCAGCATCTCTTTTTTATTTAAAGATTATTTTTTGGGCAGTTTCCAAGCTTTTATTTTATCGGACGGACAGAAAATGGGGAGAGAGAGAGAGAGAGAGAGAGAGAGAGAGAGAGAGAGAGAGAGAGAGAGAGAGAGAGAGAGAGAGAGAGAGAGAGAGAGAGAGAGAGAGAGAGAGAGAGAGAGAGAGAGAGAGAGAGAGAGAGAGAGAGAGAGAGAGAGAGAGAGAGAGAGAGAGGAGAGAGAGAGAGAGAGAGAGAGAGAGATTAGGCAAAGGGCCGCAGGTCGGAGTCCAATCCGCTGCTGCTGCATCGTGGACCTTGAGTCTTTCTTAACCACTGTGCCACCGGCCGCCCCCTCAACACACCACCAAACTGTCAGCCGTTGCATTGTGGGTTAATACAGGCACCAGGTTTGGACAAAGAAGAACGATGTGTGGTATAAAAGAAAACAATAGATCTGCTTCTACTGTCCACTGCAAGTGACAACGTTGAGCCATTTGACACCTTTACGAATGATGAAATGACCACTAAAGATTTAACGTCAGACGTATTCACGCCATCATGTACATTCGTTAACCCGACTCCTTCAGATGGATCCATTCTCATGGTCTCCGCAGATCCATCTGAACCCTGGTTTGGAGATCTTTTGGGAAGGGGCGAAAATCCTGGTTCCTGATTGGATAAACCATCTGTCTATCACACACACGGGCCGAACCAACCAATCAGATCACTGAAGCGCATAGCTGGATTCATACCTCCGGATCCGATGAAATTCATCCGTCTGTTCCAAACGTGGGGCTACAAGGTGGTGTAGTGGTTAGCACTTGCCTCACAGCGAGAAGGTTCCAGGTTTGAATCCCGGCTGGGGCCCTTCAGTGTGGAGTTTGCATGTTGTCCCGTGTCTGCGTGGGTTTTCTCCGGGTTCTCCGGTTTCCTCCCACAGTCCAAAGACGTGCACGTGTTCGGGGTTCATTGATGACTCTAAATCACCCGTAGGTGTGAATGGTTGTCTGTCTCTGTTCGTCTCTATGTGTCCTGTGATAGACTGGCGTCCTGTCCAGGGTGGACCCCGCCTCACGCCCGATGTCAGCTGGGATCGGCTCCAGCCCCCCACGACCCGACTTCAGAGGCTGAAGATGAATGAATGATGAATGTTCCAAACGTGGTCTCCGGTGCTACCCGTTATACCTCTGTCCGGTTTCAGCGTTGTTATGGACGTTACCAACACATCATTATTATTATGGCTTTGATTTATACAGCGTCTTTCTCGCTCAAGGCGCTTTACAGAGTCCAGGTTCCCTTCATTCACTCAGACGTACACGGTGGTGGTAAACTACGCAGACTGGGGCAGACTGACGGTAGCGTGGCGGCCAATCAGCGCCTACGTCCCCTCCGACCACCTCCTCAAACATACAGCATTCACACACATTCACACGAGGCGAGGTGGGTGACGTTTCTCGCCCAAGGACACAACGACCATGACACAAGTAGGGCAGGGCGGGGATCGAACCGCCACAGTCGCCCCAACACATCCTCTACAGCAGGGATATTCAATTCATTTGGAGTTGCGGCTGGCAAACTTCTCTGAATTTCCTCCGCCGCACGTTACCGTACTGATCCGCGAGTAAAATACAACGAAGCTCGGAGATCAGGATGGACTCAGGAGGCTGTACATCCGTACCGTCCGCTGACCTCACTGTACATTACCCAGCGTCGCCCACTCCTGTCATCATCTAACAAAATGAATAAAGACATCATTGAAATTCACCCCCTCCTCTGCCGTCCCCTTCTGATGACAGCGCTGCTCCCCCCCCCCACCCCCTACAGCAGAACATCATCTGTTGTGACATTAGAAAACACACTGGCTACCGACCAGGAATGCAAATACAGAGAGCGGTGTAATAGATAGCATCACGCATCATTGCCCTGAAGAGAGAGCCGCGGAGAGGAGGAACACACACAGAGAGAGAAAGACATATATGAGCTGCGCCGTAGCCTCAGCAGCATCATTTGAATTTGCATGTTATCAGGCGCGGGACGTCTCCATCAAAATGTCAGACTGGGCCCGCGGTCGCTCACCGCTGATTTATAATAAAGGCGATGAGTTAAAGTTTGGCCTTTTCATAGGAAGGAGACTCACACAATAGCAGTTGGCTGTCTGGTTTTTCCTTCTTTTAAATGTCAGAACTCGAGGCTGCTGGAGGAACCCAACCTGTAGCACACGTTCTCTGCTATATATGTTGGCGAAGGTTGAGACATCATCCAGTGCAGCTGAGGCTACGTGCACACTGCATGTCTCAATGCACAAATCCGATTTAAATTTTTCTGTTTCTGTTTTACATCGTGCTCCTTGGGCGGCAGTAGCTTAGTCCATAGGTGACCCGGCTGGGAACCGCGGGGTCGTCGGTCGAGTCCCTGTGTGGACGGTGAATGGAGTATGGACAGCTGTTGAGTACCGAACGAACCCCCAACTGCTCGGGGCGCTGATCACTGGCAGCCCCCTCGCTCTAACATCTCTCCATTAATTGCATGTATATAGGTCCTGTCTGTGCATGTGTGTGTATTTCAGGCCTGTGTGTGGTGTGTGTGTGTGTGTGTGTGTGTGTGTAACATGTATAATAATAATAGAGTGAAAATTGAAGTAGCTCAATCCGTAGGTGACTCGGCTGGGAACCGGAGGGTTGCCGGTCTGAGTCCCTTTTGGACCATGAATGGAGCGTGGACTGGTGGCTGGAGAGGGGCCAGTTCATCTCCTGGGCACTGCCGAGGTGCTGTTGAGTAAGGCACCGAACCCCCAAATGGCTCGGGGCGCCAATCCATTGGCAGCCCCCTCGCTCTGACATCTTTCCATTAGTTGCATGTATATAGGTCCTGTTTGTGCATGTGTGTGTATTTTTCGGGCCTGTGTGTGTGTGTAACATGTATAATAATAGAGTGAATAAAGTCATTCTACCTCTTCTTCCTGCGCTCCTGAAGTGACCCTGATCCTGGCTTCCCATAAACCAAGTTTATAAAGTGTTGGACAGGGGTCAGGGGTGGGCAATCCCGGTCCTGGAGAGCCACCGTCCTGCATGTTTGAGGTTTTCTGCTCTAACACACCTGACTCTGATGTTTCGCTCATTATCAAGCAGCTGAAGCTCGTCACAGGTTGATTATTGTTAGACTCAGGTGTGTCAGACTCAGGTGTGTTAGGGTAGGGAGGAACCTAAAACATGCAGGACAGTGGCTCTCCAGGACCGGTATCTCCCACCCCTGGACTCTGTGAACACCCAAATGAGCGGGAAAAAGACAAACAACAGCAACAGAACAACTGGAAGTCCTTTGATTTGCTCTTCAAATATTTGAGCCTTCAGTATTAAAGCGGACGGACAACTCGACAGGGATTCCCGCTCTTATCTTGTCTTCCTCGTTCAGTCTGTCAAGCTCATCCAGCCTGTGCAGCCTGACGCTCACATCGCTCTCCTTTATTGGATGTTCAACTTAAGAGTGATTGACAGACGGTCGGATGGACTGAGCTGTGAAGCTGCCCGGTTTTTCCAACGTGCATAATGACCAGCAGCAGCTTAGTCAGTCTGTTGCATGTCTGACAAAGAAGAGGGGGGAGAAAGGGGGTGATCGGTGTTCATAGTCACGCCGTTCAAAGCATGTGTGGAAATGTTAAAACATGAAGCAGAATTTAAATAAAGCTAACGGCAGGTTAATGCTTCCACATGTTGTGTTTTAACATCCAATGACATGCCAGACGAGACAGTTTGGAGATCAAAGTGTGGAAGAGAAGGTAACAGAAAGTCTAGCACCAGGACCCGGGTAAGGGACAGAGTCTATAGAGATGGGTGGGAAGCGCACATGGGTCTCATTTAGGGCGTACTCACACTGTCCTTCTGTACCGCGACCCAGGCTTTAGGGTACTTGTCCCCCCTCCCTCTCCCCCCGCGCCCCAGCCCCGTTTGTACTCACACTGCCAGGGCCGGCCAATGCTTCTTGCTGTCCATACGCCATCACGCCGTAACACGTCACATGCATTGTTCGCGTGTGTGTGGCTTTGTTTACAAATCTTTCTGTAGACCTCGGAGTTTTTGTGCGTCTTGTCGACTGTTTTTGAATCTTTTCATCGACCAAATCTGCAGTAAACACTCCACCTCCGCATCACACCAACGTGAACCTTTCACCGCCATTGTTTGAAATGTCCGCGCATGGTCCGTCCTTCTATTTACATGTCCGAACAGGCGCACATAACGCTACTGCCGTAGGGCTCGTGCTCGTGCTCGTACACGTGCGCACGCTTGTGCTCGTACATGTGCAAACGGCTCCGCTAAAGCCCACCTCTTTCAAGCGGGCCGTAGACAGCCCGCTGGCCGCAGTTATGCGCGGAACGGGTGCACTCACACTGCTTAAAGGTACTAGGCTTTAGCTGAAAAAACGGTTTTGGCCGCGGCCAAAAGGACAGTGTGAGTGCGCCCTTATAAAACTGCGTGGTTTACCAAGGTGCTTGTGGTGAGGTGGAGGTTAGGGCGCACTCCCGCTGTCCATCCTTACCGTGCCCAAGCTCGTTTCACGGCTAAAGTCTAGTTCCTTTGACCAGTGTGAGTGCAACCGTACCACGCCAACTAATTGATTAATCACCTGTGTCTTTACTCTGACTGTAACCAAACGTCACCAATGTATTTGATAAAATATGTATTTAATAGTGATACGATGGCTTGCTAAACTGAACTAAACTCAACTCACTTTTGTATCTGTCCATAAGGGGAGTGTCAGCAGACAAAGAGCTGAAGGGGAAAGAGGAGGAAATCGAACGTGAGTTGACAACAGACATTTGACAATAGATCAACTAAACCTGAGTAGACTTGAGTTAAAGTGAGAATATCAACAAATCACAGCATTATTTACTCAATAATGTGTCACTGATCTCATCTCATCTTCAGCCTCTTATCCGGGGTCGGGTCGCGGGCGCAGCAGCTTTAGCAGGGGACCCCAAACTTCCCTTTCCCGGGCCACATTAACCAGCTCTAACTGGGGGATCCTGAGGCGTTCCCAGGCCAGTGTGGAGATCTAATCTCTCCACCTGGTCCTGGGTTTTCCCCGAGGCCTCCTCCCAGCTGGACGTGCCTGGAACACCTCCCTAGGGAGGCGCCCAGGGTTCATCCTTACCAGATGATCCTGAACCACCTCAACTGGCTCCTTTCAACGCAAAGGAGCAGCGGCTCTACTCCGAGTTCCTCACGGATGCTGAACTTCTCCCCCTCTCTCTAAGGGAGACTCCAGACCCCCTCCTGAGGAAACACATTTCAGACGCTTGTACCTGGACCTGGTTCTTTGGGTCCTGACCCAGCTTTCATGACCACAGGTGAGGGTAGGAACCAGGACTGAGGGTAGATCCAGAGCTTTGTCTTCCTCAGCTCTCTTATCGTCACAACGGTGCGGTAGAGCGACTGCAGCACCTCCCCCGATTCTCCGGCCAAACTCACGCTCCATCGTCCCCTCACTCGTGAACAAGATCCCGAGGTTCATATATTTAGAATAACCTACTGGTCGACCATAGTCCTACATATTGAAGATGTTGTAGCAAAGCAATGAGAGGTGATTGTTAGGACAAGTACAGTACAGTAATAACAATGTACCTAGATATAAGAATGAATTGGACGACGACACAGTTCTCTGCGTAGCACCTTTAAGACAGAAATGGAGATGTTTGCATGCAATAATGAATGGCTAATAGCGTGTACTGCTAGCTGCTGTGTGTAAATGCACACTGCTATAGTAAACAACAAGGCTGCATCACACCATCACCGCCCGTACGGTGCTGAACACGGGGTCGTGCTGTTGACTCCATTCATCATTGTTCATTTCACTTTGACTTCCCAGAGCTGTATCGAGTTTACTCAGGCTCTCGCCGGACCCGAGCCACAGTAATCCCTTTGAAATGACTTATTGTATTGTGCTTTACAGACAATGTCATCATTTGTTTTAATAGAGAGCGGCTCCTAATAACATGCCCCAATGAAAAGGTCAATATTATCTCTGCGGCACGGGCTGTATTGGCAGGGGAAAGAGGGATGAGAGAGAGAGAGAGAGAGAGAGAGAGAGGAGTCTGCTCCTAAAGACGACAGACGGTGCACAACTCATGTTTCATGCAGTTTAAAAACCTGATTATATTCGAGTTAATTGTACTCAAACATCATGAAAACACCATAACCCGGGTAAAATCGAGGTTCTAATACCCCGGTTAACACACCCAGATAACTCCTTTAGAGCGTACTCACACTGCCCTCCCGCACCGCGACCCGGACTTTAGGGTACTTGTCCCCTCTCCCTCTCCCCCCGCGCCCCAGCCCCGTTTGTACTCACACTACCTGGGCCGGCCAATGCTTCTTGCTGTCCATACGCCATCACGCCGTAACACGTCACACGCATTGATCGCGTGTGTGTGGCTTTGTTTACAAATCTTTCCGTAGACCTCGGAGTTTTTGTGCGTCTTGTCGACTGTTTTTGAATCTTTTCATCGACCAAATCTGCAATAAACACTCCACCTCCGCATCACACCAACGTGAACCTTTCACCGCCATTGTTGTTGTTGTTAAATGTCCGCGCATGGTCCCTCCTTCTTTTTTCTACGTCCCAACAGGCGGACATAACACTACTGCCATAGAGCTCGTGCTCGTGCTCGTACACGTGCGCACGCTCGTGCTCGTACATGTGCAAACGGTGGACGGCCCGCTGGCCGCAGTTATGCGCGGAGCGGATGCACTCACACTGCTTAAAGGTACTAGGCTTTAGCTGAAAAAACGGTTTTGGCCCCGGCCAGAAGGACAGTGTGAGCGTACTCTTAGTGTGTGTCCCGTCAACTCCAGAAGGTGTGATGAAAAATATCTCCGTCCACATTCATTCATTCATTCATCTTCAGTCTCTTGTCCCTGTCGGGGTCGCGGGGGGCTAGAGCCGATCCCAGCTGACATCGGGCGTGAGGCGGGGTCCACCGTGGACCGGACGCTGAGAGAGAGGCTTCAAAGTGTAAAGAACGGACTACTATACATTACTGACACCTTCCCCCGGCCCGTAGTGTTGAACTATTACTATTAGCTAATGATCTGACGCGGCGATAGTACTGGAGCTTTCTCCCCCTACGGTAAATTCTTCTTCTACTCCTCATTTCCGGTAGAGGGGCTACGCAACGTGAGCATGTTGCTGCCCCCTGGCGACGGTTAGAGGACTTGCTGTGGCTATTATTATTATTGTGAAGGCAGTAATACTGTACTGGGCGACACTGTGGTGTGGTGTGGTGGTTAGCGAGAAGGTTTCTGGTTCGAATCCCAGCTGGGGCCCTTCTGTGTGGAGTTTGCATGTTGTCCCCGTGTCTGTGTGGGTTTTCTCCGGGTTCTCCGGTTTCCTCCCACAGTCCAAAGATGTGCAGGTGTTCGGTTCATTGATGACTCTAAATCACCCGTAGGTGTGAATGGTTGTCTGTCTCTGTTCGTCTCTATGTGTCCTGTGATAGACTGGCGTCCTGTCCAGGGTGGACCCCGCCTCACGCCAGATGGACGCCAGTCTATCACAGAACACATAGAGACGAACAGAGACAGACAACCATTCACACCTACGGACAATTTAGAGTCATCAATGAACCGAACACCTGCACATGAAACCGCAAAATCCGCCTCCGTCAGATGGTCAGGTCTCGAGTCTAGAGTGCTCCACACGTCTCCATGGATACAACTGGCTGTTCCCCGTCGCACAGTGTGACGTCAAACACTGGTTTTCCTGTCCACACATGACTGCTGACACCTGGACTCCAGTTACAACAACTCCGGTTTCAGGAGCAACGGCTGTGGTTACGCGTGGATGAAAGGGCGAACCGCGCTCCTCATCAAGTCATGTTCATCTTGAGATTATCGTTGATGTCGGTGTGACGCCACAGCAAAGATCTGTGCGGTGATCGCAACGGATCGATCGCCTCACATGAGTCTACAGCGGTTCAATACACTACAGTGTGTGTGTGTGTGTGTTCATGATGAGGAGGAGGAGCAGAGATGATGAGGTGAGACACACTGATGTGTTTTTATCAACTGTGGAGCTGTGGAGGAAGGAGATATAACGGGCTAACAAACACACAACACACACACACACACACACACACACACTACTTGTTGGTAGATACGTTCATTGTTGGTTTGGGTACACACACACACACACACACACACACACACACACACACACACACACACTACTTGTTGGTAGATACGTTCATTGTTGGTTTGGGTACACACACACACACACACACACACACACACACACACACACACAATACTTGTTGGTAGATATGTTTATTGTTGGTTTGGGTCCACACACAAACACACACACACACACACACACGCCCATGTATGGTGGTGTAATAGCAAAGCAGGTCCGGCGAGAAGAGCTTTAGCAAGCATGGATGATAGGCTCGGTTTTCCCTTTTTACATTCACAAAGCCAATTCCCCAACCTCCATATCTCTGACACACACACACAAACACACACACTCACACACACACACACACACACACACACACAACTCCCTGCTTCCCTAGCTTCCCCTTTGTGATTGCAATTAGTGAATTATGCACTTGGACTTTGGCCAGCTATGCAGGATTAAATTATTCATAAATGTTAATAGGCACTGCCTCTGCCTCTCTCTCTCTCTCTCTCTCTCTCTCTCTCTCTCTCTCTCTCTCTCTCTCTCTCTCTCTCTCTCTCTCTCTCTCCCTCTCTCTCTCTCTCTGACTCAGTTCAGTTCAAAGGGGCTTTCTTGGCACGGGAAACACAGGTTTACGTTACCAAAACTGGTGTGAAATAAGGCAGTAAATGTGCATACAGTAAATAAAAACTACTATAGTCGAGTATTTAAAAATGAAAATAGGTAAAGTTAAACTAAAAACACTAAAATAAGACGTGTGTGTGGAACTTTGAAGAACTTTTGCAGAAATGTAGTCAAAGTTAATGTGACACACCATTGTGCACTGAAGCACTTAAGCATTAAAAAGATAAAAAAGATGTAACTGTGGTTAGCACTGTCGCCTCACAGCGAGAAGGTTCCTGGTTCGAATCCCGGCTGGGGCCCTACTGTGTGGAGTTTGCATGTTGTCCCCGTGTCTGCGTGGGTTTTCTCCGGGTTCTCCGGTTTCCTCCCACAGTCCAAAGACGTGCAGGTGTTCGGTTCATTGATGACTCTAAATCACCCGTAGGTGTGAATGGTTGTCTGTCTCTGTTCGTCTCTATGTGTCCTGTGATAGACTGGCGTCCTGTCCAGGGTGGACCCCGCCTCACACCCGATGTCAGCTGGGATCGGCTCAAGCTCCCCCGCGACCCCGACCCCGGGATAAGCGGTTGAAAATGAATGAATGAATGAACGAATGAATGTATGTGTCTCTCTCTGGACTCAGAGGGTGCTGCTGGGAGCCCCTTCCCCGTCCCAAAGCACTCACAGGCGTTTTCAGGCTCCGATAACGCCGGCTGCGTGTGAATGGAAGACTAAACCATGCGTCTCTGTGTGGATGGGCCCTTAGTCATGGACTGCTTTGCCCTAAGAAAGATGGTTTTTGGCACTTTATGTCAAAATAATCCTTCTTCATGTCTGTGAACACTGCTGTGATGACACACTACATTTGTACTATAAATATTCAGTCATCTAGTCATTTGGTGCTCTAACACCACAGCTGACGATTTAAAACTTGGTATTTTAGGGCGCACTCCCACTGTGCCTCCGTCCCGTGCCCCGTGCTTTAGGGTCCTTGTCCCCCCCTCCAGGCCCGTTTGTACTCACACTACCTGGGCCTCGGAGAATGCTTCTTGCTGCCTATACGTCATCACGCCGTAACACGTCACACGCATTGATGACGTCATGGCGATGCGTGGCTTTGTTTCCAGATCTTTCCGTAGACCTTGGATTTTTTTGTGCGTCTTGTCGACTGTTTTTGAATCTTTTCATCGACCAAATCTGCAGTAAACACTCCACCTCCGCATCACACCAACGTGAACCTTTCACCGCCATTGTTTGAAATGTCCGCGCATGGTCCCTCCTTCTTTTTTCTACGTCCCAACAGGCGCACAGGAAATGACCTCAGAACCGCCGTAGGCCTCGTGCTCGTTCACGTGCGCACGCTCGTGGTCATACATGTGCAAACGTGCTTTACAAAAGCCCACCTCTCCCAAACGGGCCGTGGACGACCAGCTATGCGCGGAGCAGTTGCACAGTTGCACTCACACTGGTCAAACGCAATAGGCTTTAGCCGAAAAAACAGTTTTGGCCCGTTGCGAAAGAACAGTGTGAGTGCTCCCTTACAAAAGCAGGACTAGAAGTTCTGCAGTGTGAAGGTTTTCTTTTTACTTGGTAATATTTTTGTGAATTAAACTTGAACAGAGCACGGCAGATAGATTTATATAGCAACTTTAGGGGCATTGATTACACTAATGACCAATCTCTTTAGCATAATCAATGCCCTTAAAGATTGTAGAAGTAGTCTCGTGGATATGACCTCGAACATGCCTACGAGCAAATCTAACAGAAAAGAAAAAGAGTAAGAGAGTTTTAGGTTAAGAATATGAACATGTTCTTCCATGAGCCATATCAGTTTTCTTTTAATTCCCATACCAAATTAACTGAACTACAGTACGAGAAGGGTAGAGAAATCCATTCATCCTAGTACTAGAACGTCTTTTTTCGATCAATAATGCCTGATATGAGTGACGAATCAGACAGGAAGTTCCCCTCTAATATTATATAAGTCTGTTGCTGAAAAGCTTAGCCTTCACTTTGTATTGTATTCAGAAAGAAGTTTATCTTATCAAGAAAAACAGGATTGTATAGAAACTGTGCTGCAGCAAAGTTCTGCAGGACTGCCGTCGAACCGGCAGCTTGCTGGTAAGAACCCAGAGCCAGTGGCCATGTTTAAAAGAACCTGGTTGAGAGAGAAAGCTCAGAATCCCTTAACAGAGAGAGTGTTTAGGTAGACGTGTTACCACAACCCCCTCAATCATCCATCACTGTGTCTGACAAGTCCCAAATGTCAAGCAGGGCGATCCCTCAGAGCAGCACTGACTAGATAGCGACAGAGGACAGATATGGTATCGAACGGCGGACAAAAAGTTCTGAGATAGTGCTTTTGTTCATTACAGTCCACCTGATAAATGGCTTGTGGGTTCAGATAGTTTCAGCGAATAGTTCCCCATTCCCTCCTGTCACTGCCAGCATCCTGCAGACGAGCCTGCTACCCGTCAGCAGAGTACGTTTCCATCAATGTCCCCACTTGTCAACCGGCCCTGTTGTTTTTCTCACTCCCCCAGTGACAGACTTCTGGGCTGAATTTTTAGAGATGACAGGCCAAACACTTCCAGCCAATGAATCTTTCACGGGAGGAGGCACTGAAGTCTGAGCCTTTGAGATGAGAATATTTCCAATGCCACTCTCCAGACTGTAAAATGAACTGCAGTGTACTGATGTGAGAAGACAGTAGAGGGGGTGTACTTGGCACAGAGATGTATTCAGCCTACCAGGCAATGTAGACTGAAACCAGAGACTGTGTAAACGATTGGTTTACGCGGCTCCACTTCCTCCCTGTGTACAAAAGGGAGCCACAATGTTCAAGATGGGGGGGCGGGGGCTATATTGGAGGCGCTATATTGTAATTTTGGAGCCAGAGGCTGCAGAGTAGTGATCAGGGGGTAGAGTCAAAAAGTCCATACACCCACACGACCAACTTCAAGTCGATCACAGCTGCCAATCATGACGTTTGACCCAGGTTTTATAGCATCAGCTAACTGTTAACCAAACGTACAAGAAGATGAGGTAACACTACAACATATGGCTTGCGACTTAGAGCGTACCTACCGCGCACTTTCTGCGTAGGTTGTCCCTCATTTCACACAAGTACTGAGTAACTCCCGCTCACTCTCACGGTTTCCCCCCCTGCATTTACAGCGTAACTAGCCCGCGTCTTAGCACGTAACTCCGGTTAGCTTACATACCGCTTTACACCAACTTTCACAGACGTACAGAGTAACTCTCGCTCATTTCCGCCTCTAATTTCCCTGCGTTTAACAGTTTAACTAGGCCGTGTCTTGGAGCGTAACTCCCGTACAAGTACGTGCTACTTTGCCCGGACTTGTAGTGTGACTCCTGGTCATTTCCCAGGATTGGTGAGGTGGAAGTGAGCAGGAGTTACTCAATGCTTGTGTGAAATAAGTCGAAACCTACGCGGAAAGTGAGCGGTAGGTGCACTCTAAGTCGCGGGCAGTGTTATGTAGTGTATTTTCTTGTACGTTTGGTCAAACAGTTCGTTAGCTGATGCTATAAAAACTGGGTGGACCCGGTCGGGATCGCCAGCTGTCAATGCAGAGTTTCCAAACCCTGCGGAACCAACTACCAACACTATCGTTGGCAAGCAGGCAAGCAGTGAGTAAAAGACTCATATTACACAATTAAAAACGGCCCCTATCAATGTCTCTGGTCTACATCTCATCAGTCTTGTTGAGTTAAGAATATTGATAGCACTCGGGACGTTGACTTCTTGAATCCTTTTTTAGCTCATAGCTCAAACTGGCTGAAGGGAGGATGGAGCTATATGCCAGGACACTTTCTGAAGTGTCCTTCCTTAAGTGTCCTTTTGGGAAAATAGCTGAGTCAAGGGCTTGCCAACTACTTTAACCCACTTGCCATTGACAGAAGCAGGAGTGAGCCTTTCCTTTCTAAGCTTGGATGAAAGAACTCCTTTCATAACATGACGTTATTTTAGTTTAGTCGTTTTTTCATTTACTCACAAGTCGTGACGATTAGCTGAATTTAAATACTTTCCACGATTAAAGAGATGTGTTACTTTAGCAACAGTTAGCCTGTGAATGTTCTCATGTGTCCAGGTCGTCGTTCTCCTCAAAGCAATTTCAGTCAAAAGCAACTGGACTTGGTTATTTGTCAGGAAGACGTTTCACCTCTCATCCAAGAGGCTTCATCAGTTCATGTACGCATCTGACCAGGCTGGGACTGGACCAGGACCAGGACCAGGCTGGGACTGGACCAGGACCAGGCTGGGACTGGACCAGGCCCAGGACCAGGCTGGGACTGATCCAACTAACTGGTGTGAGATCCAGGTATTTAAGGTATTTAGCAACAGTGGAAAAAATTTGGTTTGTTATACAAAATGAAATTCAGTGACAGTTGGACATGACTTCAAACAGGCAGCGTTTTCCTCTTTGTCCCTGTCGCTCCCTCTGTTTAAAGGTTAGCCAAGCTTTTATTGGGCCTGCAATAGATCTGCTGCCCTCGTCTCACCTCTCACATAGAACATACAGTCTCTCTTTTTTTTTGCAAACTGTTTACAGCGATCCAAAGTGACTCCTACAAGCAGCCTGGAACAAAAGGAAACCATGACAACAGCATTCATTGATGTGTTTTTTGCAAACAAGGCAGCAGAGCTGGCTGTGCACAGATCTCCTCAGTAATGAGACTGAGAACCGTGGAGCTGACTATCCCAGCACCAAACCTGTACCATACCTGTGCATGCTCTGATTCATACCTCTGATTTTACGGATCCAGATCCCCGGAGGTTTTCAAACAATGTCCTGGTGCCTTTTTTTAAAAAAAACAAGCGCGTATGGCTTCAGCCCGTCAATTAAAGGTGCTTTCACACCAGCCTCAAATGTGCAGGTGGGAATGCAGTGATCTTACTCGGGTACGCACCAGAAGTGGACAGAGACCTGGCAGATTAGTTGGTCTCGGTGGTGAGAACGCGATAGGACCTGGGTCCGCATTTTTGGACCAACCCGGCTCCTGTAGGCAGCTATGTGATTTACGTCAAGATTAAGTTCCTCCCCTGTCACCACCACAACAACAACACTCCAGCATGAGTCACTGCGGACAAACTTGGAGTAGTAATGTAGTTTGTAGAAGTTTATTATAAATAAAACAACAGCAAAGAATCTTCAGTCTGGCGGGGGACTCTCCCTGGGGTCAGAAGCCGCAGACATCCTGGCTTTCATCCAAGTTGTTGCTGTGACCACAGAGGCAGAAAGAGCATCTCCTTCATTGAGTTGTTGTGATTGGTCTGGCAGATCGAGTTGACTCAGTCAGATTTCGAATGTTTACAACTCTCACGCCCCTCTCTCTCTACCACCGAGCTCCTCCGCTCCCTCCAATGGAGTGCTCGTCAGTGCACGTGCACCAGATTCCTGTGAACGCTCCCGTGTCTTCTCTCACCAATAAACAGAATGGAGTACACACTACATGGAGGTAGTCTGGCTAACTTACTCATAGCTAGAAACTGCTAACATCATTTAGGGTATGCTAGCTTGAGGCGTGTGGAGGGGGGGGTCTGTGGCGTGTGCATGAACTGCGTTGAGTGGACAGGATGATACGGGCGCTGTGGAGTTTTGCAAAACACACAACAGGCTCTACGTGCGCGTAGAGGCGCCTTTTCTTTTCTAAAACCAGATGATTTATGTTGATCTATCGGAGCAGAGTGTCGGCTTCAGTGAATATGATCAAACATATGTTGCTGTTGAATCAACAGTCAGAGAGAGAGAAGCAGTGGTCGTGAATGAAGAGAGGGTGCGACACTGGTGAGGACAAAGAGGTGAATCAGAGGATTAACACAGTATTTACTGATTGCTTTCTGACACAGATTTCTTTCCATAGCCCCCAAACACACACACCTTCCCACACCGCTGCTGGAAGCTCCTGCACTGTCGGATTGTGAGTGATGAGAGTGCAGAGCTTCATTCTGCGTGTGTGTGTGTGTGTGTGTGTGTTGGTAAAAACGTTCACTGAATGACAGCTCGCCGCAGCACTCTGCTACACGGGGCACAGCTCTTTCGAGACGGAGAGGAGCAGGGAAACACTGAAGCGTGTAAAAAGACACAGCGACGCAAAAACCTGTTTGTCGTCAAACACCACTGCTGACACCCAGAAACATCTCATGCACACAGCAAAATAAGAAGCAAAGAGAAAATAGGTTTGTGCAGAGACAGACCGGGCTTTCATAGCAAAGACCCGGGACTTTCAGGTTCTTTCAATACGACATCACATCTGACAGCGTGCTCACACTGTCCTTTTGGCCGCGGCCAAAACCGTTTTTTCAGCTAAAGTCTAGTACCTTTAAGTAGTGTGAGTGGACCCGCTCCGCGCTCAACTGGGGCCAGCTGGGCCGCCACGGCCCGCTTGAAAGAGGTCGGCTTTAGCGGAGCCGTTTGCACATGTACGAGCACAAGCGTGCGCACATGCACGCGCACGAGCACGAGCCCTACGGCAGTAGCGTTATGTCCGCCTGTTCGGACATGTAAAAAGAAGGACGGACCATGCGCGGACATTTAACATCAACCACAATGGCGGTGAAAGGTTCACGTTGGTGTGATGCGGAGGTGGAGTGTTTACTGCAGATTTGGTCGATGAAAAGATTCAAAAACAGTCGACAAGACGCACAAAAACTCAGAGGTCTATGGAAAGATTTGTAAACAAAGCCACACACGCGATCAATGCGTGTGACGTGTTACGGCGTGATGGCGTATGGACAGCAAGAAGCATTGGCCGTGGCCCAGGCAGTGTGAGTACAAACGGGGCTGGGGCGCGGGGGGGAGAGGGAGGGGGGACAAGTACCCTAAAGTCCGGGTCTCGGTCCGGGAGGACAGTGTGATCACGCCCTGAGTGTCCCCTTGATTGAAACAGCTGACTCCAGTTACCCCTTCAATCAATCAATCACTGATCATCCTAGTGGTTCACCCCTGCTCTAGGTGACCCACTAGGTCCTGCATGTTTCAGGTTTCTCTCTGCTCTAACACACCTGAGTCTAATGATTTGCTCGTTATCAAGCAGCTGATGCTCGACACAGTTTGATTATTGTTAGACTCAGGTGTGTTAGGGTAGGGAGGAACCTAAAACATGAAGGACAGTGGCCCTCCAGGACTGGAATCGCCACCCCTGACCTAGACGTAGTTTCACAAGAAAGATATTTAAAGAGGACCTATCATGCTTTTCTCTCTTCTCTGACCTATAAATGTAGTTATAATGTTTTATAGTCATGTTTACTTAAACTAAAGCGTCAAATAATGAAGTCCTTGCATTTAGATGTGAACCCTGTGCTCGCTTGATTCCTGGCGCTCTCATAGTGAGAGTGGCGCCAGAGACTTTTCGGACGCTGCGGCAAAATTGTTTTTTCAACATGAGATATACATCAGACAGCAGAGTCATCTGGTTTACAGGCTAACATGCAGCCAGTTGTATTGTCTACACCTAACCAAGTACTTTTGTTGTGTCTAAACCTAACCAAGTAGTTTTCATTCATTTTCAACCTCTTGTCCCTGTCGGGGTTGCGGAGGGGCTGGAGCCAATCCCAGCTGACATCAGGCGCGTGGCGGGGTCCACCCTGGACAGGACGCCAGTCTATCACAGGACACATAGAGACGAACAGAGACAGACAACCATTCACACCTACGGGTGATTTAGAGTCATCAATGAACCGAACACCTGCACGTCTTTGGACTGTGGGAGGAAACCGGAGAACCCGGAGAACACCCACGCAGACACGGGGACAACATGCAAACTCCACACAGAGGGGCCCCAGCCGGGATGCGAACCTTCTCGCTGTGAGGCGACAGTGCTAACCACCACACCACCGTGTAGCCAAAAGTAGTTTTGTTGTGTCTAAACCTAACCTATCACACATTGGATGCTCTGCTATTGAATGTGTCCAGCAGGAGTCGTTTGATGGGGCAGACATCTTCTTTGTTGCCTGTTTTTCAATGAGTTAACCTGCAAACACAAACCTATTTGTGTATGGTTCCCCACAATATAATTAGATCGAGACTCAAAGACCCTCACAGAAATCCAGCCCACAAAATTAAAATCGATATATGTTTCTTTTAGTCTAGTCAATTCAGGGCCCCGGTGCACACGAGGCCCCTAGGCGGGAGCCTGCCTCGGCCTGTGTGTTAATATCTGAGTCGGTGTATTTTCATACTCGGCTCCACAGTTGCCAACAGAGTGCTGAGAGATCTCCGCACCCCAGAGACGGGGTTTATGTGCAGCTCCATATTCAACGAGCTTCTCCTTGACATGAGCGTTTGAGACATACATGTACGTGACCTGTGTTTTCTGTGTTGTGTCTTTTATCTCAGTGTGTTTCTTGTTGTCGAGTGCGTCCGAGAAGGATGCACAGCGCCTAATGAGCTTGGCTCCAATTCGCTGGCTTCATTCCAGAGTCAGCACCCGGGATCGATATGTCCTTCTGCATTAATGCGAAAACATACACAGCGGCCGCTCGGCCCCATATGTTAAAGCCGTGTTCTCGCATGCATTGCTCTTATTGCGCCGCCTCGTTTGACCCCACCCCCTGAGTGGATGAGGGGTTAGGGCTCATTTGAATAACATGAAGAGAGCACTAGATCCTTCCCTCTCCTGGGTGCCCGTGTCATTAATTCAAGTGTGGGGAGAAAGAGGGAGAGAAATGAAAGACGAGAGATAGGGATTATGTCATAGACAGCCTCCGCTCCCCTCTTGGCTAATGGCCGCCCATACATTTTGAGTGGTCCGGTGTTGACACTTAAACCCCACATAGATGGCATCTCATAGTGGGGCAATGGCATTTTTAGTCCGGGATGCGTTGACAGACATTTGACATTGTGTTTTAACTGGCCTGCTAATGTGACCTCCTGGATTTCTGTGCGTAGTGGAAGCCAGGACACAGAGCTTGTCAGGGGTCAGTTGGATGTTAGCAGACAGCACCAGATTCACCTCATTTGGGAGCTGAGGGAAGCTGGCGATTCTCCACCCACCTCTGGCTCTCTGGCTCTCTGCCGCCGCCGCCGCTGCTGCTGCTGCTGCTGATGAGCGTTTGTTTATTCAAGGCCGCAGCCCCTAGATTGATGCCATGTTGATATTTAATGATGTGCTGTATGCTGGACAACCCTGCCGGAGACTGTTGGCCATGCTAAATGTCATTCTAATTATCAATCCCTCTCTGCACTGAATGCAGAAGTAAACATTTGCACAATTCTCTGCCCTGTTGATCCCTCCATTCCTCCATCCGCTCTCCTTCTCTTTATCACTCCTGCAAAGTGCTAAATACCAGACTTTTTCTGTCAGTGTGGCTGCGTGTAGGATGACTAAGGTAGTGTCACAGGGACGCTGCTTACAAAAGTACACTTTAGCCCTAAAGTTACAGAAAAACTAAAACGAATGCCTTGGGGTCGTAAACCTCCATCAAACAGTCCAGTCTACACCCATGTCTGTCCAGACTCATTACAGAAGTGAAGGATTTGAAGGAATTTAAAAAGGTATTTTATCAGAATTAGCACGAATTCTTGACTGAGGGTGCACTCACACTGTCCTTCCGCACTGGGCCAAAACAGGTCTTTCAGGTAGAGCCTAGTGCATTTGACCAGTGTGAGTGCACCCGCTCCACGCATAACTGCGGCCAACTGGCCGTCCATGGCCCGTCTGAGAGAGGTGGGCTTTTGTAGAGCGCGTTTGCACATGTACGAGCACGAGCGTTTGCACATGTACGAGCACGAGCGTTTGCACATGTACGAGCACGCGCGTGCGCACGTGTACGAGCACGAGGCCTACGGCGGTTCTGAGGTCATTTCCTGTGCGCCTGTTGGGATGTAGAAAAAAGAAGGAGGGACCATGCACGGACATTTAAAACAATGGCGGTGAAAGGTTCACGTTGGTGTGATGCGGAGGTGGAGTGTTTACTGCAGATTTGGTCGATGAAAAGATTCAAAAACAGTCGACAAGACGCACAAAAACTCCGAGGTCTACGGAAAGATTTGGAAACAAAGCCACCATCGCCATGACGTCATCAATGCGTGTGACGTGTTACGGCGTGATGACGTATAGGCAGCAAGAAGCATTCTCCGAGGCCCAGGTAGTGTGAGTACAAACGGGCCTGGAGGGGGGGACAAGGACCCTAAAGCACGGGCGCGGTGCGGAAGGACAGTGTGAGTGCGCCCTTAAGGCCAAATAGACATAATGCCTTGAAGAGTCCTGAACCCAGCAACAATTAAGGAACATGTTGTCCACTAAAAGCACTGATTAGCAGACGTATCAGAACGGTATGACGGCGTGTTCGGACCTAGTGTGAAGAAAAACAACAATTCTGGACCTGGGAGAGAAAAAAGCTGCAGGTTTATGAGATTCAAAAGCTGGAAAAACAGTGTTTGGATTTACACCTCCAGTGTTTTGCTTCACACTCCCTGTTGAACTTCATCCCTTCAGGATCAACACAGACGCTGCTGCACGCCCTGTAAGCTACTGTGTCTGCAGCAAACTCTGAAAAACACAGTGTTTTTAAAGTTTAGCAACAAAGAAGGATGCTACGAGGTCCGATGACATCATGTAACGCACGGCAGCGGATGAGAGACTGCTTGGTGGCGCTTATAGTGTTACATGTGCAATGAAACTTTAACAGAGCAGATTGAAATATGGCTTTCCTACATGTTTATGCCTGTTGAAAAGAGTAGTAGCCTAATAAAGTGTTTGGCTTTTACTCACTTAAATCACCACCAGGGACCATTGCTAAGCATGCGTTGCTAAGCATGCGTTGCTAAGCATGCGTTGCTAAGCATGCGTTGCTAAGCATGCGTTGCTAACCATGCGTTGCTAACCATTTAATATCTTATCAATACACCTGTTCAACAGGCATAAGTCAAACATCCATCCATCTTCATCCGCTTGTCCCTGTCAGGGTCCTGGGGGGGGGGGGGGGGGGGGGCTGGAGCCGATCCCAGCTGACATCGTGGGCGTGAGGCGGGGTCCACCCTGGACAGGACGCCAGTCTATCACAGGACACATAGAGACGAACAGAGACAGACAACCATTCACACCTACGGGTGATTTAGAGTCATCAATGAACCCAACATGCAACATGCAAACCCCAGCCGGGATTCGAATCAGGAACCCCTTTCGCTGTGAGGCGACAGTGCTAACCACCAGACCACCGCGTCGCCCTAAGCTAGCTGTGGCAATGTTGACCACTACATAACATCCCCACACATTATAACACTACTACTTTTAACATGACAAGACGATCATGGGTTTATTGAATAGTAAAATACAGATGCACCCACTCAGAACTCTATATTTGTCCGAAGGAGGCTACTTTCGCTACTGTTTGGGGTCGATTTGACCCTGTTCAATGTTGAACATCACTGAAAACATGGTTGACATCATGTTTTTGCTTCATATTTGATGACTTTTCCTAATTTTATGGGAACATATCTAATAAATAACACCAAATACCGTAATTTCCGGACTATAAAGCGCACCTGACTATAAGCCTCACCAGCTAAATTTAGGGGAAAATACAGATTGCTCCATATAAAAGCCGCACCCGACTATGAGCCGCAGGCGTTTTGATGTGTAATTACCGTAGTATATAGGGGTTCCTGCTACCACGGAGGGGATTGTCGGGACAGAGATGACTGTTTGGGAACGCAAAGCGTCCCATTTATTAACAATAAATCTTTCAATCATTCAATCAAACGTTCACATCTTTGACATGGCGAACAGCATTCGTGCAGAGTACAAATAATACAACGGTGCAAAGTAATACAAAGTGCTCGCCTGTAACACGGCAGTAAAAGTGCAGTCCCGCGGCCGCTTACGTTATCAAAATAACCAGCCATTCATTGATGTCAGGGGTACGTGCAGCAGCTCCATTTCCTTCTTTGACAGCCAGATCGATTGCCTTTAACTTAAAAGCAGCATCATATGCACTTCTCCGTTTGTTTTCCATGTTAAAGGTGTTTGCATGAACACTACCTTCGCGCAAACTGTCGCTGGCGCTCTCCTACTCTTTGTTTTGCTCTCGTTACCTGGCGCCAGATGTCTGCCTCGGTCTCGCGCATCCTCTGTAGTGCGCGCCCCTGGTTACCGTAAGCCGTAGAAAAGCCGCACCGTTGTATAAGCCTCAGGGACCAGAACTAGGGAAAAAAGTAGCGGCTCATAGTCCGGAAATTACGGTAGTACTTTCAAATATGCTAAACACACAAACCCATATCCTATATAAGTCACGTTAAAGACCTTCTTAATGGAATTACATGTCTGTCGGCTGATGTCATTCACATTCACTGCAACAGGAATCAAACCGGGTCTAAAGGTATTCTGGATGTGTAATGGATTTGTGGGGATTTGTGTTTAACTTAAAATGCTATTTAGGTAATCATCAGACACTCACAGAAAACCTGACATAACTTTGATTATCATCATTTTCTGGATGTTTAAATTGACCCCAACGATAAACGGTGTTAGTCAAATTTGAGGGGAACAGGAGGGTTAAAGAGTTTCCCTCCGTATGAACCTGAAGCATGGTGCGTCATTTCATCGGTTGATCTCAAGCAATGGAAAGTTCTGCAAACTCCCAACACATCAAAGTGGTGTTGAAGTTATTCATTAAAGGAGCACTGTGTAGGTTTGTCTCCCCTCTCGTGGTGAAATTGTCCGTTGCATTCAAACGAACAGTTCTCTCTGGCGCCTCGCTTTTTCAAACGTGCGTTGCATAAGGTAGACGACGCGTGCCAAGGAGCGTTTTTTACGATCATTGCTTGAGATTACATTCATTAGTTTCATGCCTGGTGTCATTTTATCTGCACTTAGCAAAGCTTCAGGCCTATAAGCACAGTTAATACAGCAGGAGGATAAAAAATGGGGACGTAAGAGCAGAAACAAGTGCACTCTGGGTCTATATTTAGACTCGCTGGACCGTGAGAAGTCAGTGCGTTTCGAGCTGTACGGGAACGAGAAATGGCAACGCAAAGGCACGGTGATGTGCGCTAACATTCACCCGTGTCCCCGCTGTGCTGGCTGCACTGTGTACTGCTCTGGCCCCTTGGCTGCTGCCATTTTGTCTTCACAGTGTGACATGAAACCCGAGCACAGCTACAACCATGAGAGGGTGGGGGGGGAGTGGTCACGCTTGACCTTTCAGTTTCCCAGTAAATGAAGACTAGTCTTCATATCTAATGATGCAGAAACAGTCAAACATGACCTTTGAAGTTACAATACTGTACTGTGGCACTGCGACCCCCCCCCCCTCCCCTCCCCACACACACACACAAACACACACCCTCAATATCCACCGGCGTGTACACGGATTGCTGATTTCCACACTTGCGGCTCCCAAATCAAGACAAATGGTGAGGCACGCTAAACATAATCAGTGTGTAATTGACATTGATTTGGTGAGATTAAGCGTGGAAAGTGTTGCGGGGGGGGGGTCAGGGCGTGGATACATGTCGTAGGGAGGTGTCAGGTTGTCTCAGATTTACGTGGGAGTTTGATCGGCTGTTTAAAAAGCTCACCGAGGCGTGGCTTACGGCGGTTTACAGGAGTTTCCAGCGGTGTTTGACGGTGCAACTTCTCCAGTTGTTGAATTCAGGGTAAAAATATTACAGAGAGGGATTAAGACGGAGGGGAAAAGGTCTGTGCTGCCAATCAATGTTGCAATAACAGGCGTCCATCTCTCTTCATTACCAGCTCTTGTCCTTTCCCGGTGACCGTCATGTCTGTCTTTACGGTCGTCATCTCCGTGCTCGTTGGGAAGTATAGCCCTCATCAAAAGGAGCATCATAGAGGCATTTCACTGCGTTGCATAGACATTCATTACCCCCTCCCCCAGTTCCCTTCACTGTCGTTACTGTGGTCCTGAGAGAGCAGGAGACGGAGGGAAGGAGAAAAGGACTCAACAACAACAACACATCATCCTCGCTGGTGTATAGAAATAATATGTTAGTGTGATAAAAGGGTGACCTGTCATGCAGAACTTTGACACCTACTTTAGGGCGCACTCCCACTGTGCCTCCGTCCCGTGCCCCGTGCTTTAGGGTCCTTGTCCCCCCCTCCAGGCCCGTTTGTACTCACACTACCTGGGCCTCGGAGAATGCTTCTTGCTGCCTATACGTCATCACGCCGTAACGCGTCACACGCATTGATGACGTCATGGCGATGCGTGGCTTTGTTTCCAGATCTTTCCGTAGACCTCGGAGTTTTTGTGCGTCTTGTCGACTGTTTTTGAATCTTTTCATCGACCAAATCTGCAGTAAACACTCCACCTCCGCATCACACCAACGTGAACCTTTCACCGCCATTGTTTGAAATGTCCGCGCATGGTCCCTCCTTCTTTTTTCTACGTCCCAACAGGCGCACAGGAAATGACCTCAGAACCGTCGTAGGCCTCGTGCTCGTACACGTGCGCACGCTCGTGCTCGTACACGTGCAAACGTGCTTTACTAAAGCCCACCTCTCCCAAACGGGCCGTGGACGGCAAGCGTGCTGCAGCTAGGCGCGGTACGGTTGCACTCACACTGGTCAAAGGAACCAGACTTTACCCGTAAAACCTGTTTTGGCACGGGACGGATGGACAGCCATACAACACAGATGACACAGTGAAGGAAAGTGCAGTTAGCTTCAGACTACGCAGGGAAACAACAGCGTAGAAAGAAGAAATCTGATACTCCAGGAATACTTCCTGTCATTTATTGGTCCCGCCCCCGGTGAAGAGGCTGCATTGCTCTATGTTTTGATTGCCGCACCCCCTAATGTTGTCACGGTTGAACCGGTTCACACTGAAAAAACCCCACCTAGCTATTTTCAGGTTCGGGTTCTGACCAAACTTTTCCGGTTCTGAACCATTTTAGATTATTTTTGCAGGTTCAAACTCTGGTGCGTGGACCATAAAGGCGCCCGTTGCCCATCAGTTGAAAAAGGCAGTGGTGTTATAATAATAAGGCATAAAAGAAAACTGTACAAATATTCTCTCCTTGCATCTACGACGTGTTCAGACTCCGATAGTAAAACAGATGTGTTGGCACTTGTGTAAACCTCCTTTTCCCCCACAGACATTCAGAGAGATTTGGACACGGAGAGCAAGTGTGAGTGCGGTGTAGAGAGAGGAACAGGAGGGAGGGGAAGGAGAGACAGAATGAAAGAGAGAGAGAGAGGCTTTTAAACAATTATCCTGACCGCAGTAAGAATGGCTGCAGAGACCACTGAGTCCACTTACATCACTCAAGGCCAGTTACACAAGCAGCAGCAGAGGCAGCAGCAGCAGCAGCACACTGCGCTGTGACAACTCCTCCTCTACATCCAATAAGCCACGTTCAGCAGCACCGGTCTGCATTACACATGGATGAAATCATCATCATCATCATCATCATCATCATCATCATCATCATCATCATCACAGCTATAAACATTTACCCTGTTTGCCGTCTATTGTCCAGGAAGCACTGCGTGGAAAAACATATTCATAAAAGGAAGGAGAGTATGCAGCTGAGTGCAGCTAATCATGTATCGGACATATTTCCATGTCCATGTTAACCCTCCTGTTCTCCTAAGGGTCAATTTGACTTCATTTAATGTTTAACATCTCTAAATAATGTCATTTTTTCTGTTTTTTTGCTTTATATTTATGACTTTTCCTCATTTTATGGGGACGACTCATAAAAAAACTAAAATTATCATGATCATATATATTTTTTATTGTTCTTATCGTACATGTACTTGTGGCATCGGTGTTCCTTTGGGTCACTTTGATAATCTGGATGATTTAATCATTATTATTATTGTTTATTTTACAATTCAAATATTATATGAGGTCAAATTCATGCTGCTGTCCTTGATGACGGACGTTACTTTCATTCCAGATGTTACAAATAACACAAAATAGCACTTAAAATAACAGAGTTACTTTAAAACACACACACAGAAATCCCTCCATGCAGTTTAACATCAGGGATATTTTTTATTTTGTTAAATAAAAACATAAAGTACCCGACTTAACGTGAGTCACACATTGATTATGATCATTTTCCAGATGTTTAAATTGCTACGGTCAAATTGACCCCTAGAATAAATGGTGTTAGTAAAATTTGAGGGCAACAGGAGGGTTAAAGCAGTGTGTGACTGTCTTAACGTAAGCCAATGGACCTGTTAGACCTGCAGAATACAATGGATGGACGCACAACAACAGGAACACCAGGACCAGGTTCTGCAAATCAGATCAATTCTGCAAGTCCTCACATTTTAGGAAACATTTGGGGAAGTTAGAGCTGTAACTGGTGACTTTCTATGACAAAATCCAATCAGATGATCTGTGAAAAAGTACCTCTACCTCTCTGTCTGCTGCTAATGTCATCCGCAAGATCCACTGCACGTGGCGGACGACCAATCAAAGGCACACTGACGCAGTGTCGATAACTGCTCTGACCTCCGCTCAGAGATTACAACTCATATTTTCATGCCAGAATATTCAAAACAAGTTGTGTTAAAATCACAGTGTCTAATACAACATTACACGCAGGGAAGTAACGTTTACAGCCCATTCTTTGACGTTTTATCTCTCACTAAGTGCTTCTCCACGGAGGGCGCCATTGTTCTCCGACATATCTTGGTGGACTCGGGGTAGGTTGAGCTCCCCCGAGTTCGCGAGTTGGAGTTTTTCCACTTCGACAAGTATTCCAGTGCACTTTTCGGAGTTGGAGGTCCGAAAGTTCCTACCTCCCACGGCACTCGAACGCAGCACTAGCACCTAAAAATTGCTATTGTGACATCAAATCGAAGTAATTGCTAGTTTGAACATGGGTGAAAGGTTTCTAGAGTTTTTGTGCGCCCTAATGCTTGAAATCCAAGATGGCCGACTTCCTGTCAGGCAAAACAAATTTCCAAACATGTCCAAGTGCTCTTTGAGATGGGGGCAATGATCCCACCAAATTTCATGAACATCAAAGGAACTTTAAGCCAAACCGCGTGAGAGAAATTCCATTGCATTTAGAGGAAATCGCTACATTCATTTATTCATCTTCAACCGCTTATCCCGGGGTCGGGGTCGCGGGGGGCTGGAGCCGATCCCAGCTGACATCGGGCGTGAGGCGGGGTCCACCCTGGACAGGACGCCAGTCTATCACAGGACACATAGAGACGAACAGAGACAGACAACCATTCACACCTACGGGTGATTTAGAGTCATCAATGAACCGAACACCTGCACGTCTTTGGACTGTGGGAGAAAACCGGAGAACCCGGAGAGAACCCACGCAGACACGGGGACAACATGCAAACTCTACACAGACGGGACCCAGCCGGGATGCGAACCAGGAACCTTCTCGCTGTGAGGCGACAGTGACAATGAGAAATGACTAAATACTCCAGGTTGAAAGGAGGGGGAAGAAGCTTTGTAACCTGGTTGTTCTGCTGCGTGTAAAGGTAAAACATACCCATAGACCATTCAACACCTGGGAATCTCTGCTGGTGCGCCCTAAAGACAGGATCCCCCGAAAGAGGAGGACTGGAGTGGTGTATGACATCAGCTGTCTGTGAACACCAGACTGAAACCGCTCACAGCATCCACTGGTAGAGGTCAAAGGTCATCAGCAACCTGTTATCATCTGCTTTTAACACTTTAAACACCTACGAAATGAGTCAGAGAGAGAAAGAGAGGCCTGTGTGTGTGTGTGTGTGTGTGTGTGTGTGTGTGCGTGCCCTGCCCTGTCTCTCTTTGCTGTATAATGCCTGATAAATGGCGGTCTTTATTAGAAACCATTAATAAGGCAGGATGCCTCTCACCTCCCATC